>NW_020799116.1:2088401-2125296 GCF_003259725.1 Athene cunicularia
GGGGGGGGGGGGGGGGGGGCTGGCTCCCAGCTCCCCGTGTTCCCAAGCACGCAGCCGCTCTGAGTGTGTTTTGGCAGCACGTGTGGCTGACAGACACATACATTTTGGCCACAGTGCAGGTGCAAAAGGAAAATGGGTGATTGCAAGAAGCAATCTCCAACTTCTTTGTATCAACATGAAGAAAAGCATCACCTTAATACAAGAGTCTTCTGACAGAGAAACCTGACGTCCCTAGACAGGACAATCCTGCCAGGTAAGGCTGACTACAGCCAGCAAGAGAAGAGACTGGTTCTGGCTGAGGTCCTCAAAGTAACACGGCCCCAAAAAGGACTCCCACCCTCCTCTAATCGCATGCATTTCCCAAAAGAGTGAAAGTCTGCCGAGGGATGTTTCTGGCTACAGGGATAGATGTCCTTTGGAGAATAAAATTCATTCTTAAAATGCCAGAAATGATGGGCTAACATGCTAAACTGCTTGTAGCGAGAACATCCAATAAAGGAGATGTGCACACCACAGGGGTAGAAGATGGGGTAAGAGATCAGAAAGTTTTCCCCATTGCCTGAAAACAAGACACAGAAGACAACACTTTTAATTATCTGCTTCAACTTCACTCCTTAGGGAAAGGGTGAAATCTGAGGAACACTTACTCCTCCTGCCCAAGCTTAAGTAAGGAGGCAAGATCAAGTTGTAAATACAACCCTCTCTTGAACCTCACAAGTCTGCACTCCTGGCTCCAACTCTAGCCACTGGCAAAAGTCCCACTGATTCCAGTGAGGCCAGAGGTTGGCCCCAAGATGGTCACACCTGGGGTTTTATTCATTCCATTATAAAGATCTGCTAAACTTGGAACCCAATCATGGATCAGCTTCCAAACAACACCCATGTTTCGGGTGGCTGGAGCTGGAATTTCAGTGCTGGCACTTCTCCATGGAACTGAAAGCCAGAATTATGATGATGACAACAAATATTCAGCACTTCATCTTCAAAGGGTTGGGTGGATGGTTCAGTCAGCAGCTAGCTAATCAATGGCAAAATATAACAATATGTCACAAATTATTCATGCAGTATCTTTGCAAGCTACATGTGAAGACAGTCCATGGGGTTGATAGATAGATTTGTTTTGCCCTAAAGACTCCATTATTGCTAGATCCCCAAACCACAATAGTAGTGATAATAAAAACTTTTCAGAAAGGGGTGGTGTTATGGCCAAGAGGCAAGCTGGAGGGAGACATGAATGGATACTCCTAAAGAATCACAGAACGGTTTGGGTTGGAAGGGACCTTACAGATCATCTAGTTCCAACCCCCTGCCATGGGCAGGGACACTTTCCACTAGCCCAGGTTGCCCAAAGCCCCGTCCAACCTGGCCTTGAACCCTGCCAGGGAGGGGGCAGCCACAGCTTCTCTGGGCAACCTGGGCCAGGGCCTCACCACCCGCACAGTAAGGAATTTCTTCCTTACGTCTAATTTAAATCTACCCTCTTTCAGATGAAAGCCATTATCCCTTGTCCTATCACTTCTACAACTGCTCTTGTAAAAAGTCCCTCCCCACCTTCCTGTAGCCCCCTTTCAGCCCTAGGAGCCGCTCTAAAGTCTCCCCGGAGCCTTCTCTTCTCCAGCTGAACCCCCAAACTCTGTCAGCCTGTCCTCACAGGGGAGGGCCTCCAGTATTTTGCAGGAACAGATCCCCATGCAGGGTCAGGCTCTGAAGCATTTGATGCTCAGTCCTCTCTTGGCTTTTAAACATGTCACACATCTGTTTGAAAAAGGATCAAACTCCCTCCAAGCATAACCCTCAGGCCTTTTTCTGCTCAGTGCATTTACCTTTCAATGCACCCCTGTGGATCACCTACTAGACTGTGGGCTCTCCCAAAGCACCCCTTGCACTGTCCGCAGCTGAAGACCAACGGGAGGCCAATCTACTTATATCAGAGCCTGGTTTAGATGACTTGAAAGAGCCTCCTGAATCTCAGTAAAGCCTAGGTTAATCCACCACCTTTCCTTCCTTTCAACAGGCAGTTCGCATTGATTTCTTGAGCTATAGTCAATTCACAGCCACCTCCTCTCTGAAACTCTCCTCCCAAAAGGGTGTGCAGTGTAAAACAATCATGTTGTAGTTGAGCCCTGAGCACTCTAGCTGGGGGCAGAAAGATTGTATAGCTTCACGGCAATTACTAAAACCAGAGACTTCCCATCACTTGTGGTGATTTAAATTAAGACCCTTCTTCTAAAAGATACCCTCATAGGTCCCATACAAATAGAGGACTTGCTCCAGGAATTTTTATATGTGATTCTCTGGCTTATGTTATGCAGGTCAGAGGATTTGGTCATAACGGTCCCCTTCTGGCCATAACATCTAATAATCTGTGAATCTTTTCAACTAGTCCTGTGATCTCGTCTCCTTTATGTCATTAGCTCTTTTCAAAACAAAGCAAGGGACCCATCTTCTCTTGCAGAACAGAAGGAACAGAGAATTGAGGCAAGACAACCATGAAATAGTGTAGAGGCAGTCACAGGCCTGTTACCAAGCACTCCTTGTTATCCCAGGACAACTGGTGATTTTTTTCCCGGTACTGGATGAAGTGAATGTATTCAGCTCAAGTGTCAGTTTGTATGATGGACATAGAGGAAGCCTGCTGAATACACTGAGGCCTGCAGCTGTGGTTTATAATACGACACATCAAATGTATCATAATTAACTCTCTGTAGACACAGTCATGAGCTCTGCTGACAAATCACAAGGAACGGGAGCTCACAGGCACTCAGACTTGCTGGATACTGAAGCTCTCTACGAGGCTCCTTACACCTGAACATGTACAGTGTATCACGGATGTTTGCATATATATTGTCTCTTACTCTAGCACCAGTCAGT
Organism: Athene cunicularia; assembly: GCF_003259725.1. Classification (NCBI taxonomy): domain Eukaryota; kingdom Metazoa; phylum Chordata; class Aves; order Strigiformes; family Strigidae; genus Athene; species Athene cunicularia. The sequence goes on from NW_020799116.1 coordinate 2,091,273, forward strand.
AAGATTCTCCCTGACATCCTATCAGGAAGCCCTTTTAACTGCGTAATTTAAGAAGGTAAAGTCATTCCTTGAAGGTGATTAATCCTGTCACTCCTTCACAATGCAAAGCAGGTCTTCCCTTGCGTTTCCTCAGGGACGTGAAAATTTGGATTTGAAACTGGAGTCACACACAGGTGTTCCTGTCCAACACCCTCCTTTTGGGATCTTGTCCCAACCAGCAAATATTAAGAAACAAAGCTTCACAATAACTACTGTAAGGTAAGTCATGATCCAGAACTTAAAGGGAAGCAAAGAGACTCACTTTGGACACCTTCTTATTTGCTGGTGGTTTCACACACCAAATGATTCAGAACCCTGCAGTAAAAACACAGAGCAGAGGTAGTTCTGGGCATGTTCCCGTGCTGCCCACACATCCCTTCTCCTCCAGTGCCTTGTAAAGGAGTTAGGTGTGCCAGAGTCTATGGACACTCTCTTTGCCCATCCTTGTGCCACAGGGTAGGGAGTATCAGTTCTGCCACAGCACTCAGCTAATGCACCTACACAGCACCTGGACAGGGACCAGTTTGTGTCTGGCCAGCCTGGAGATGGGGAAGCAGAGCTTAGCACTGCCTGTTCCCATCCACACAGATATGCCCTGGAAAGACAAGGGAGAGGCCAGGGATTACAACAGAGACCTTGTGATGTGCACATCACCCCATGCAAAACACTTCCATGGAGCGCCCAGCCTTCCCTCCCTGAACTAGGGAGCAGACACATGCACCAGTGAAAGCCCTTTATTGCTTCTCAGCTACATATAAAATCGTGTTGAGCACTCCCACACCAGGAAAACCACCTGGCTGGGGAGTTCATTAAATCCTGGGAGCCTTCTGGAGGTCTCAGACATTTTCTGATGTTGCGAAACATGAGAAACTGAACCAAAATCCTAAACACTGACTGTTCAAGGTTGCATCACAACTCCAGCTCAGTTCTAGGAAAGCCACGCATTGCCTGCTCTACAGAGATATTTCAGAGATGCTCCTCTGGAGGCTCAGGCACTAAGAAACATGAAATAAAACACTGAGAAGTGGTAACTCAGTTCCATCTTCAACAGCAAAATAATGGCTAATGGTATTTTACCTAAGTGCAATTACATATTAAGTATAGCAATGAATGAAGTTGAGGAACATGAGAGGCTTCTCATGCAAAATTATCCAAATTACTCAGTCCTTTTGGTTTCCTAAACAGTCAATCAGCAACCTCATAAAAAAGGCTTGTATTACAAGGGATTTATGCATTTTAATGCTTCTGCAGATATCCCAAGAAAGGCAGCATGCTTTCCCCAGAAGTTCAGGGGTGTATTTGAAGTCCAATTTTTCTGTTTTCAGCTGAATCAGCTGTCTGGGCCACTAGTTGGGATAACCTGTCGTATCAGAGGATAAGAAACCTGAAGTCTGACCTTAAAGCTGACTGACAAGAAATTTCTTGTTCTACTCACATCATGGATGTAAGCTGAGGTTTAAACAGGGTTTGCATTTTAAGCCTATATTAAACTTGATCAGCATCAGAGTGAACAGCAGTCAACCTGACATATTTCTTGGGGTAAACTGGCCAGCTAATGAGCACGATATACAACTCATTGAAAGAGTTTCAAGTTTGCAGAACATTAAGCTAGTGCTGACCCATGTGCATCAGGAGCATCCCTCAGCATAGTGGTCCTTCTGCTATCCCCTTCATATACCAGTGAGAACAATCAACCTGTTTACTTCCTCACCTATTCACCACCTCCTCTCAAAGGCTGTACTGGCAGGATGTCACCTCTCTGTACCCGTGATTAATGGGTGTGGGAGCATAATGTGGATATAGCCCTTTTATGGAGAGATTTAGAGCTCTAACACCAGCTAATAGGACTGTAAGTTCCACTAAGTGTCACAGTGTAATTCAGGAATTTCTCCTCTGCAAGGACAGCAATAAGCCCTTGGCAGTTCTCCCACCACTGCTTTCCTAATAGCATAACAGCATTAATCAGAATATAGCTTATTTTCTATGACCAGTATTGTGGCCCAAAGCATGGTCTCACCCACACTCTCCAGGAATAGGTAGAAAATAACCCAATTAGTTAAAACACAGGCTGGATCATAATGTGATAAGAAAGGAATTGGGTGGGTTGGTCTCAAGTTCCCAAACTCCAAACTAGTTTGTGTGGTAGCAGCAGGAAAGTGGAGCTCAGGATGTGGAGAGAAAGACAAGAAAGGAAAGCCTTTGACTGTGTCCAGTAAGTAGGTGCAACATGACAACTCTCATTAGTGCCACTGAAGGAAACAGAAAGCCCCTGTGCACTCGCACAAGTTTCTTCTTGTTGACATGATTTTCACGTACCACAAGCTCCCCTGCTCACTTCAGGGGATGGTTTACGTCATTCCTCCCAGACTTGCTTGAGCCTGTATCAGACATACTCCCTCTCTCCATCCTCCTTTCACACCCACTCCTCCATTTCCTTTCACGACACCTCTCTGCCACCTTTTTTTTGCAGCACCATCTGTCCAGGATGGACTTGTCTGTTTTTCTTCAGACCAAATTCTTCTTGAGAAGCAAGTGCATGATTTGAGCGAGGCTAAAATCCAAACCCAAGCTAATGATAAAAGGAAATGGATCTTCCTTTCTGACTGTCCCCAGCTCAGAGCTCCTACCTGGCAGACGTTTTCAATGCACTGCCAGAGGACTGTTTCATCTGCTGGCTATGCGTTTCACTCCACAAGCCAGTTCTTCCCCAGGTGTCTTTCACGTGGGGTCTTCCATGCCAAACGACAACCTGCCGCCTTTGTGCGAGATAGTGGCAGCAGTTCAGAGAGAACAAGCTTGGAAGCAGCAGGTTAAAAGGAAAAAAGCAGGGAGAGCTTCGAGATTGGAGGGGATTGAATCCTTGCCATCAAACTCCAAATGCTTCTAGTGATGAGGTAGAAAAATTATAACAAAAACAAACAAAAAAAAAGATAAATATTCTGCATGCCAGATCTACAGCCAGTGCAAGTCAGCACAGCTCTGCTGCCATCTGGCCGGCTTCACCCACAGACCCCCTCCCCTTCCACAGGGAAAATCCTACAGACCCACAGGACACCTATCCCAAATGCAGAGCAAAAAAGATCCCAGCTGCATAAAATCAATGTTCAGCTCCAACAGTACAGTGTAAACTTGCACCAGCTATTAAGCTTGCATTAGTAAGTATATATAATATAAAGAAAAATCTCGAGAATTTTAGAAATAAAAAATCAGGCTGAGTTACAGCCAACTTCTCAATTCCCTCAGCGCCCTTTACTTAGGCAGCTTTCCAATTAGTGTCAATGAAAGTTTTGCCTGAGTAGCAACCAAGTAAAAATAGACTCAGAATATCAGGATTCGACCCAGAGCCTTTAATATACAGCAACAGACCGACCCACACACAAACACGCACAGAGAGGGTAAACCTCAGGAGTGATAACGAGCTTTGATTTTTCATCAGCCACAAAAATGTCAACTATGCTCCCAGTACACTCCACAATAGAGCAATATTTATATGTGATCTCTGCAGTGGTTTCACGCTGCACATTACATAAGCCAGTCATTCCCCATACAGTAATGGAAACAGACGGCATTTGCCACGGTTTATTTTTTGCATCAGGCATTCTTTGGCAGATACTCATGGGAAACAATATGGCAGGGGAATAGCACTAGACTTCCCCTGTGCGAACACCAGAAGGGCAGTGAACAATCAGCACAGGACTTTCCCTTTTTTTTTTTTTTTTTTAAACTGCTGCAAGAGCTAATGGCTTATCTTGCCCCTCTTGCATAGCCAGGTGTCATGTGTTCTGAGAGCAGGTTCACTAACAGAACGAATTCGGCCCCAATGCTCAGAAAATAGTCTCTACAGTGAGCTTCCCTCCTTTTCCAAAGCAGGAATCCACCAAAGCTTTTGCTCTGTTCCTCCTACCTGAGTGAGATTCAAACAATCCTCAGGATGAAATCACCCTTCCCACAAGTGCCGTTATTTCCCTGGGGATCCCTACTGGCACAGCACCATCCTGTAAAAAATAAGCCCAAAGATGTGTTGACTCCTTCATTGAGCCCTAGACCCTGAAATTACTATGCAGAGTAAAATGAGAGTTCAGTGTTATTAAGAGGACTGACCAGTTAAGATGGACACCAGCATTAACTCCACAAAACAGTGACTCAGTAACACATTTGCTGCACAGCCTGTGTGAATCTATCCACCACCCTACTCAGGTTATATAAACATGAGACTTGAAAAGAAAACTTGGATCTGGAGTGGAAATGCCACTACAAACTTGGCCTCCGCCTTGGTTTTTGACCCATTACAGATGTGGAAACATCCAGCAGCTTTGCTTGGGCTCTGCTTTTTTCTAACTGTGCTTCAGGTTGAGGTTTGGACAGGTTATTTCCCCCCGTTAGACATCCTTAGAGGGATAAAGCTGAAATATCAAGAATTTCATGCAGTTGGTAGCATTGTTCTTGGAGCTTTTGGAAAAAAGGCTGAAAGAAAAGAAGGTGCTTAAGCCACCCCTCCCACACTAAAGTAGGATCACCCAGGCCTGGAGTAAAAACCTCCTGTCAGATCCGAGCAAGCCACACTGTGGATCAGGGACAGAATATCCTTAATCCCACTGGCAGCACTGAGGAGCCAGGAGCGCTTCGCATTTGACAGGCTGGGCCCTAAGCTCACGATTACACAGAACAACATCTCTCCCTGTGTCTCAGCTCCGAGAGCCTTGCGGAGGGTTTGGCATCCAGAGGACACTGCAATCCACAAGCGCTGCCCGACACTTCTGGGCAGACTGTTAACATCTGATTCTGCAACATCAGGCTCAGTGGAAAAACTGTGATGGAAGGATTTAGAATGTGCACCTCAGTGTGCTAAGGAAGAGCTGGAAACAGTCTTTGCAGGTTTTATTGGCAGGGATCAGAAGATACCAGTGGGATTTAAGTCTGCCTCTTCTCTATAAACCACGGTAAGCTGTTTTTCTTGGTGCATAATTGCTTACAAACTCTGGAGGAACATAACGGCTGGAGTTTTACCATGTCTTTTGCTTCCAGCAAACATGCACAATTATTTTTTGCATCCTTGCTGGAAAGAACAGAGCAGACTGTACTCCAGGACTTTGTCACCTTAGGACATATGATCAACATTCGCGTGTGTCACACTCCGACTTACGCCAGCCTGTTAGCAGAGCAGGAATAGTAAAGGCACTGAGAGAGGAGCTGCATTTCCACAACCCTCCAGCTGTCAAGAGGAGCAGAGACTGACAGAAATAAACTGCATGGAGGAGACAGGCCAAACCAGAAATAATCCATCATGTGCCACAGTTCCCAGATTCCTCAGGATCTTTTCCGAGGAATCTGATGTCAGGCATTGAGCACGTCAGTACGACTTGCACTTTGGTGATTTTCCATCTGTAGCTGCTGTTTCTGATATTACACGCAGGGTTACCACCGACACGTATCAGTACGAACAGCTGGAGCAGTGGCCAACCCTCCTTTGCATACTCAAAGTTCCCCACAGCCAAACCCCACAAGACACACCGTATCATTCCGCAAGCCTGGGAATATGTCACAGGGCAAGGAATAGCAGCTCCACTGGGGTCTCACCGCTCCAGGCTGTGCTGGCACCAGGCTGTGCTGGCACCAGGCTGTGCATGCAGTGAGAACAGGCTTAGCCCTCCTCCTGCTGTACTTCCAGATAGATCTGAAGTCACCGAGAAGCCTCCAGAGCCCCACAGGCCCCCAGTGCTGTTTTGTGACGTAGTCAGTGCGTGAGGAGTTGTGCTTACGAGGCAGCTGCGGCTCCAGAGCCACACAACCACCTTGAGAAATAGCAAGACATTAATGAGGGGAGTCAGGAAAGCAGCCAGAGAGAGGCAGACTTACAGCTCCTTAGTCCAAGTGCAATGTCTGAGCCATTTCTGAGGGGAGAGTAGCTCAGTTTTCAAGATCTGGTTTGAGCAGCAAAATATCCCTCAAAGCACTAGCACAAGAGGACGAGGGTGCTACACAAACCTCATCCCCACTTTGCCTACTACAACTGTCTAGAGAGACACACAAGATGGGGCGCTCGCTACTGCTACCTTTGTCTCGCCATCACATCAGCACTGCATTTAGCCCTCAATGTAGCCAGCTATGTGTACCAATCCCAGCTTTGCAGTAATGTCCAAGTATCTCTCAGAGTTTAGGATTATTTTAAGAGTGTCCAAAGGACAGGGACATCCATCACACTAATCATGTTCAATGGCACAGAGACCAGTCTTGCATGGACAGACCCAGCTCGTCCTCTCCACCTACCTCTGCCACCAGCTCCCCTGCATGGGAACAAATCCTCCTAGAAGATCCCTTTGTTAAAAGTTTTTGGAAGCAATGAAAGCCCAAAATCCACACAAGTTCCTCCATCAGCACAATAAAGACAACACTTCTTTTCTCCCCCAGGCCTGGCCATCAGTCTTGTCCTGCTCATCCGCTCCAAGGCAGATGTCAAATTCCTGCAGATCTTCCAGGGCCCGACACTGCTGCCAGCCAGTCCTGGCCAGACACAGGGAGGGAGAAGGAACCCAGAGCACAGCCCTGCCCTGGAGACAAACCAATCTCTCAGAACCTGAAGTGCGGATGGCCCTCAGTGCACACACGCACACCTCCCGCCTTCGCGCTTCGCTCACTCTTCATCACCGTTTCTATATATTCCCAACCACATCAACCATTTAAACTAGTTATGAGAGTAGCATACATGCAAATGGGGCAGTTTAAAAGTAACTAAAGTGGTACAGTTAAGATAATTTTGGAAAGCAGAATGCCCCCCCAAGAAATAACTATTAACAACTAGCCAGTTTCATCTCGGTCTGTTTGCAATGTGGCTGGAGCTACAGTGCCACAAGCACTAGAAGGTGTAGAAAGATGCAATGTTCAGAAGTAAAACACTCGAGGTCAGCTGAGTAGCCACTGAACAATACGCTGAATAAGAAATTAAAAGCGTACCCAAGAAACGCCAGCCAACTGAGGAAAACACAGTCACATTTCTCAGCCACTTGTCCCAGCTGAACTTGCTGTTCCCTTCTGTCATTTAAACCCAGCTTTTCCCAAGTGATCAAAGAGTGCTTCAAAAGGAGACTGCTCACCAGAGTGCCCAGAAGCTGCACTGCCCTCCTGTTCCAAATTCAACACCTCCTGAGCTACTGCCTTTCATACCATCAAAAGGGTCTTATGAGCATATTTTAGGCCCTAAGCAATCCTTTGCAGTGTTCACAGCAACAAGTTCACTGCTTCTCCAGTTCCCGCCTTTATCCAGGGAACATTATTTTATATTTTAAAAACCTTCTTCTCTGCTTTCAGATGAGTTTCTTTCCCTTGCCCACTCCCTCATTGATATCTAATGTTCTTCCACAAAGTCATGCTGCCCTCCTCTGTTGCTCATTTCCTTTGCCAAGCCATGTTACCCTCCCTTTTTTCCCACCAAGCCTTATATACTTCTTTTCTCTCATTCAGTTGTTGCAGTCAAGTTCCTCTAGCCAACCGGATTCAATGGACAGATTCCTGCACAGGGCTCTCCTCAAATCTCAGCCCTCACCCTGCCTAAGCACGCTCCCTGTTCACACAAAAAGAATTAGGTCATCTGATTGCAAGCATACACAACAAATGCTACAGCAACAGATGTTACAGCAACACAGAACTGAGGGCTGTTCAGTGATCCAGTTTACCGTGACCTGGTTTTGAGTCGCTCTCTGTATCCCTGGTGTTCTGAAAAGTAGGGGTTTAGTTTACAAAAAGAAAAAAACCCACATGTATACGAAGCTCCGTGCAGAGCTTTATGGCTGAAGGGCTCATATAGCCAAAGAGAAAAAAAAAAAAGCATTTGTGCAGAATAATACACCGTTGCAACTGTCAGCATTAATTTCAAGCTGTAATGCTAATGTATGCCACCTCAGGATGAGGTGGAAGGTTCAGCACACATTGCAGGAAGACGACAAAAACACATTTTACTCTAGACTGAAGTAGCCAAGCCATGGTAACGGGATGGTCTGTAGAGCCTGGTTTCACCAGTGCCAACTACTTGCTGCAGGCACTGCTGCCAGATGAAGTTTGTGGAAGCCTGTACTAAACCAGTACAAATTGGTGTGCACTAACAACAGGTGCCACACTGTTCAGCCAGCAGAAGCAGGCTTCTGCAAGGTAAAACAGCACCCCGTGTTTCAGAAAGTTCTCCCATCAGTGCCCCATCTGCTAGTAAGAATATGACAGTAGGACCAGGAATACTGCAGGACCACCATTAGAAAAGATTATTTGGCTTTTCTGGATATAATTCTCACACTCACAAGCACAGGAACTGCAGTTGTTACTGGGCCCCATAGGAGAAGACGGCTGCGTTTCTCTGCCTGCCTCATTCCCTGCTCCCTAGCACTGCTGTATGATGCAAGAGCTGGACAGTTCAGCCCTCCGTATCTTCAGCTGTTCATTGTCTCACATACCACAAGCCAGCAGAGATGATCACAGAAACATAACCTTTTACTAAAAGTAAATAATAACAAGCTATTCTATCCAGAGGCATTTTTGGAAACAAACCCTTCACTTTTTAATTAGGAAACTCAACACCCTCTGAAGTCAACAGCACAATCTACTACCACTAATTCCCAGCTCTGGCAAAGGAGCTGAGGTTCATATTTCTAATCAAGTCCACCACCAACGTTTGGTTTTTGAGTGACTCACTTGGACCCAGCAGGGAACCCCAGAGGAGAATGCAGGCATGGAGATCCCATAGCATCAGCATCCTTTTTTCAAAGGAACTTCATTTAACTTGCTCCCACCCAAACTTTTTCCCCTTTAAATAAAACTTTTCAGCAGTTTAATTCCAGCTCCAACTCCTTTCTCCATCTCTTACAGAGCCTTGGACGCATCAGCATTAGGGATTAGACTGTACATGGCTGTCCTAGCACAGAACAGAGAGAACATCATGTAATTTCCATTTTTCTCCCGGTTGTGTTCTTTCAAAGCCCCACACTACTTATGGTTTCCACGCCACATATTCTTCTGTCCGTTGCCATGGTGCAGCCACTGGTTTGTCATTAATATTGTGGGTAACTTCAGATCCTTGACCTCGGGGTTTTCAGAGCTTTTCATGGTGTATTTTCCTCTTGATTGAATTGCTCTGCATTCCCAAGCACGGCTAAAACAAAAATAAAACACTGCTGCTTTTGAATGAGGAAAATTCATTTCACAAAGACAGGCTAGCAAAGGCTGGAAACCCATTGAAGAACAGCAGATTAAAAGGAAAACAGCCATTCTCTGCAGAGGTAGCAACTGTGGCATGGATTTAAATTTACCTACAGCATCTGAGTCAAGCGATGGTCCCCAGGGTCCATGCACGAATTCAATATCTGGCCCAGTTCTGACTCTAATAAAATGCCACCCCACTGCCAGAGGACCTCAATTCATTCTATAAATTATCACCCATGAATTTTCACAACAGTTCTGAGCTGCGTAGAGCTACTTGTTCCCAGATTGCAGATGGGAATATGGAGGTACAGAAGCAGTAAGATAAATGACAGATGCAGCTCATGGCTTCCCATGCATTTGCCCTGCCTTGATTTCTGTTCTTGCCTTAGGGGCTACAGGGATATTTGCACATCTAGGGTTGCTTTACTCCCACAGCAGGCCTGTGCACATGATTTTTTGCCTATGATTTTTGTCCAAGAGGATTATTACTTAGACAGCAATTGGTAAGTCAAAGGCTATCCGTCATTCTCTATACTCAGACCTTGAATTTGCTGAGAACAGAACTTAATCTTTATTTTTTAATTAAAGCAATCCGTTTCTAAAGTCCATTAGAAATCAGTAAGTTCACCTATACTAGCCTGATTCTGTGGTATCCCTGCTTATCAGAAACACGATTTTTTTTTCCAGTCTGAAGAAAATAGCCATTACCATGGAAAATGTGATAATTGTCATATCAACAGCCAACTGTCAAAGTGAAACTACCCTTCAAGTTAACAGGTTTTAAAAACTGCAAGCACTTAAAGATGTTGCTTTCATATGAGCTCCTTCTGTTAAATGAGCTCCCAGGAACACAGATTTGCATTAAAAAGGCCTAAGCCATCACATTTCTGAAGATCCAACCCTCCTGTTCAGCCTGGTAGTAGTTTATTTGGTATGGGGCCCTTCAGGATATAAAACCCCAAGGGAACAGCAGCACTAGCGTTTTCCTTTTTTCTTTACAGTATTATTTGTTTAAATTAAAAATGCATCTGTTACCTATTTGGGGAAGATCCTTCAGAAGCTGCAAACAAAACTCCTGAATCCGCACGCGATGCAATGCTGCATGTATCAGGCAAGCAGTTTTATGCACTTAAAAATGCCTTAATAGCAGGTCTGAGGATGACAATAGCCACTTGATTGTACCAGAATCAATACAAACACCTGCCTGGAAAAATAAAGATTGGCAAATGGACAGTATAACTCAAAGCCTGAGGGCTTTTCTGCAAATGCTGGGAGAGCAAATAACAAGCAAAGGACAGAAGGAAAAGCAGCGTAAAGGCGCATCCATCCTCCCCAGGTTTGGGGCCTGGTTCATCTCATGTTTCCATTGAGGCAATTTTAGTACTGCTCTCACTTCAAGTCTGCCTCCCCCAGTCCCCTTACAGGGCAAGGAAGCCCCATCCTGAGGACAGAGCGTAGCCACATCACGGCGTTCAGGGACAAAAGCCTCTCCCCGCCACGGACACATCCCTCTCGCCAGAGGCTGGGAGTAAAGCCAATCCCACAACTTCTTCCCAGCAGAATAAGGCCTCCCTTTACAATTTGCTCAGTCAAGAGGAGACTCCAGCTGGCTTTGCTCCCTCGAGAGGCCTTCGCTCCTCTCTATCTGCCTTGCCAGGCCAGGCCAGCTCTATCAGAGCCTCTCTTTTACTATTGCAGGGAGAGTTTGCTGTAAGATCCCCCAGGCAGCCCATTTGAAAGCCTTTCATTGGGAAGGCTGGTCACATTCCACTTTAGACAAAAACCCTGCCTGACAAACAACCTTGTTCCTCAGATCCCCGGCTGGAATAAGGAGGGAAAAAAAAAAAAAGGCTGTGAAATCCCATAGCTCCTCAGGGAAACGTGTCTCTCTGTGTCAGTGTGCCTCATGCCTCATGACTTACAGAAGGGCTGTGCCTGACATTTATTTTTATAAAAGCTATTAAAAAAATCTTTATTAAAAAAATTAATCTTACATCGAGGATTTACAGAAGCAGCAGAAATAAGGGGAAATGCTAAAGTTTCCCTTCCTGGGTTAAATCCTGGGAGATGCTGAATGTTGCCATCTCCTTATTCATAAGGCAGTTAAAACCCCAAGATCATCATTTAAGTTTTCCTCATATTATCAGCCCCACACTCACATTCAAGATGCTCTCTTTAGATCCAGGCACCAGCCTAATGCTTCCCAATATCAGAGGTGGGGGTTTTTTTTAAGCATTTACAAACAAAATAATGCTGCAAGTGGGATTTCAGTCTGTATATTGCAAAAAGCCACATCTGTTCCCATGCAGTGATTCACGCAGGATTAGCCTAATAAAACTCTGCTGTAAATCAGACTCAAAGCCCCTGTACTATGATTATGGAGAGTAAAATGCAGGATACCTACAGAAATGGAGCTGCCTCGCCTTCTCAACATACTGACCCGATTTTAAGAGATTAATGTAACTGATAGCGCTGGGTGGAAAAGTCATTGCAGATGCCTGCTGACGTCCTCAAGGAGCTGTTCATCTATCCATGGTCATACGTGTAGCTCAGACATAAACAGAGATCTTAACACTTATTTAATTTCCACATGGTATATGTTTTTGCTACTATCACTGCTCCAGAAGGATCAGGATTCAGCATGGACAGAGAACTGCACCTCCTTAGAGATCACTGAGCCTTAGAGCAGAATTTTCCCCTTGGAAGCATTTCATTAGGCAAGCTTTCTCCCACATGGAGAACACAATGCTGGAATCAAAATAACTTAACCCATTTTATAAGTTGGCATGAATGAAGGTAAACAGCAGGCATTGAACAGATTCCAGTCATAGTGCCGCATGCTTCACTTACTGAGTGATGATATAATTTCATTGTTGATTAACTAATTTTGCTACCATCTACAGTAGTCATCCATCAGTGCCTTGAGGTCTCCAATTATTTCTCTACCAAAATTACGACCTGCTTATGCATCATTCAATTACTCAAGAGTGACAATAAAAGTGACACCTGGTAGTTAAACTGCAATGATAAAAGTCAGGAAAAGAGTTTTGTCCCAGCTCTGTTACTTGCTGTTTGTAGCCAATTTATTTAGGCTGCAGTTTCCTCATATACCCTAATTTGGGGAGCCCTGTTTTAGACAATTAAGATCTCCATTTGACATCAAGAGAAAATAGAGATACGCAACAAAGCAGTCCCTCGGTGCCTCCAAGTGAGGCCTCAAACGCAGTAGAGTCCTAGAATTCAACTCTAAATTCCTTAGCTGTTAAATCAGATAGAACAAGCTTCACGTGCCAGCTGATTCCTACCTAGCATCCCCCCCAAAAAGATGCTGAAACACTTGCAGCGCAGATCCCCCTCTCCCGATGCAGCATCCCATGCACTAAGGCACTCTGACAGCCACCCAGCTATGCTTCTGACAGGGAGACAAGAGGAGAAGTCGCTGCTTTGCAATGCTGGGGGCTGAGTCGTTTAACAGCCCTGAGGCCAAAGGAGCCCGGTAAAACCATACTCAGATGCATCTGTATGGTGAAGAATCCCACACCGTGCTGTCTGAAGCAATAGGGAAAAAAAATCCCACCACCAAGCTCTTCAAAACAGGGACAACCAGTATGCACGGACAACCAGTATATCTCACACAGACTCTGGCAGATCTAATGAATACAAACAGATTTTAGTTCCTTTATGGAAAAAAAGGCTGCACAACTGTCGACTCTTACGCCATTCCCTAATGTAGTGCAGCAAAACGCAATGTTCTTACACGTTGTTTTTAGTCCTGGAGCCTGGCTAAAAGGATAGACTGTTCCACCAAAAACTGTATGTGCTCTGGGCAGCAAAGTTAAAAGCAGAACTTTGTGCTGAAGCTAGAACAAGGTGAATCCTTTACACAGTGGCACCTACCCATGGTATAATGTTCAAGCATGAAAAATGAAACCAGCTGAGTTTTGCAGAAAGCTTTTGTGTGTGTCTGTCTGATGTGCTCTGTGAATCTTTTGTCACAGCTCAAAGTGCTGTCCCCAGAGAGGGACAATTTTTTTTTCCCTTCCCTCAACTGTGTTTTATGGTTTTAGGCTAATTTTACAACACAATCTGTGGCAGCTGGTCACACGGTGTGTCTGGGTTGAATAAAGCCTAGGGACCCTCTGCCAAGCCTCTCTGCAATGTGCTGAGCTTAATGAAATGTGTCAGCTCCACTGTGAATCAGGCATTCACGGAACTGAATGAAACTGAGTCTTCAAGGAAAACTTAAAGGATACATAACTGCACACAGCAAACTCGGGGGGGGTGGAGAGAGGAGAGGAATCCCAGAGAAACACTCAGCAGCTCTACTAATAGCAAAATAGAACCCGATAGCTGGAATTTAATCAACCTGTTTGAGTAATGATCTAAAACTATCAGCCACTGCTGGGGCCTCAGGGGACAAGCACAGTTCAGTGGCCGAGTTAAAACGCTAGATCCCAGGGCTCTAGGTTATAGCGCAGCGCTGGCACGCGCATCCAGCACAATCCCAAGACAGACACATCATTTGGGGGCCCTCTCTCTCCTGTTTATATAACGGGAACAAAAGTGCTTCCTTCTGGCTCAGTTTGCTTTTCTTATCTTTGGAGGTTATCAGTCCAGGAGGACACTGACCACCACTCCTGAACACACAACAGTGCCTTGTGTTGGTACTTGAAGCCATTTTCGTATTTGGGAGAGGACAGCCCCTCTGGAAGAGTCCTGTACGTGGTGAACAAAACACTGCAAGGTACACAAAGCAAAGTGCATACTGTAAACTGGATTGACCTTACTTTTTCCTCCCCTCAGTGCTGCAGAAGAGGACCCTGATGAACATGAAAAATGCTAACTTTAACAGGAAGAGATCTTCAAGAGGTTTAAGGTTTTCCTGCATCACGTCAACCTGTGACAGTCATGGTCCCGCTGCATTTCTCCTCCTCATAGTTTCTCACCAGAAGTTGGCCTATCAGTAAACAAATTAATGGCTTGATTCTCCATTGGAAACAAAAGGAAACGGTGATCAGCATCCTTGAAAAATCATGCAGCACGTGCTCTGGGACTTTTTCTAACATAAGAGATTCATGGGGGAAATGGGTAAATTTTACCCTAACTGCTGTAAAGGAGTTAGTCCATTTTTCTCTTCCTCAATGTTTTCAGTCACCCTGAATCCAGACCTAAACGTGTCATATGTGAGCACTCTGCTGCAAAGCTGTAACAAGGCACATGATGTCCACGGCTGGGCCCCGCTGCACTTTGCTGTCAAAGTCAGTTTGACATTTCTAGATCAGACAAGAAATCGTCTGACCTCGTCACGTGAGTTTGACCAGGAAAACAGCAAACACAACACTTGCACAAACATTGTAAAACAGGAGTACAAATGCCAAAACACGAATGTCCTTTAGGGTAGAGTTAAAAGTCAAAGGCAGAACTCCTGAATGTGTGAACACTGCTTCCAAAGTTTTCTACCTCTCACCAGCAGCTCTTACCTCAGAAGTGCTTTACTAAGGAATTAAGCCTTAAAATATCCTTTTAGATAAGACGTGGCTATTCTGTTTTACATTAAGGGAAACAGAAGGTTAAATCACTCCTGCAAGCCTCACACCTGTGTTGGGATCAGAAATGAAACCCGGTTATCTTTGTTCCGTTCCTTGGCTTTAGCCCAAGCCCATATTTTTCCACCTAATACCAGCGCTGCAGAAATGTGCTCAGGAAAAGAATCTTCCCCTGCAACCAAGAGCCCCCAGCTGGAAACACAGCTCTGAACTCTGCCAGTCTGCCACGTGCACTAACAATGAAAAAAAAAAAGCCACAGCCGTTTGAGAAGCATTGCTTCCAAATGTGGCCCAGTGCCCGCCTCCTTGTCTCCAGTCACCTTTGTTTTGCACCTGAACCAACCTCCTTGTCCCTGAACTCTCCTTCTCCTTCCACATCTGTTGCCTGCAAATCTTCCTGTCACCACCAGCTTTTTTTAAATGCCAAGGCCTGGACCGCATCCCCATTCCTTCAGGCCACAATCACTTCTGGCCATGGAAAACAGCAAACTCCCCTTCCCTCACGGACCCTCTCCAGTTGCCTGTGACACCAACCTTGGCACAAGGTGCAATTTCCCACCTTCTCATCCCGTGCAGAAGGGCGAGACGAGGGCTAGCCCCATCCCCACACGTAGCCTTGTCGTGGGATGGAGTCTAATGCAGTGCTGGTAGCATCCAGGCCAGGACCCATGGCCCCCTGATTCCACCAGTAAGTCTTTGATCCTTGCCTGCAATATCTTATCTACACCCCATTGTTTCTGGGACCTAGTTCAAAATAATCCTTTTTTGGATTTTCTACTCCTCTCTCACCCCCATCGCTCCCTCTCTTCCCAGTTCCTCTGTCATGATGCAAACACGCTGCTGGTACAAAACCCTTCTGTTGTCTGGGAAGCCACAGGGTCTTCCTCTCATCTTCTGCTAATAAGTTTGTGAATATTCAAATATAATCCATGTATTTTTAACCAAGCTTTATGTAATCACCAGCATCTATTCTCTGCCATCCTGTATATTATTCTGGAAATGGTTTGGGGGTGAGATTTATTATAGGCCCTTGCAGTGTGCTCTTTGTGGAGACTAATGAAAGTGGGGTTTACTCAAGAGTAGGGATTAATTTAAGTGTCCTGTATCTCAGCTATAACAATACTTTTAATCCATATGTTTGTAGGCAAGCCAACCTGTTCAATTCCAATGACCTGCGCAAGAAAAATTTTTCAAACAAATTCTCAGCAGGATACTTTTCTTCAGCATCTCTGGCTAGAAGGGGCTAAGTGAGGTGATAGAGTTCTAAATCTTATATCTTGGTCTGGAAGTGCCCTTGATGATGGTTGGGTTCTGAGTTTGTAGAAGTGTTTTTAATTACTAAGAGAAAAAAAAAAAAAAAGAAGTCAAAGCTGAGCCAGCTGCCAGAGCTTCCAGAGGACTGACTACATTCACAAATCTTGTAATCTTTTTATGTTCATTATGAGAATACTACAAAAAAGGGCAATCAGATCTTGGCCAACAAATTAAATGCTTATTCAAAGATTAATTCACATCATCTGTACTCCATTAGATGTTCTCTTCTGCCAGGGAATATAATGCAATATTTTCAGGGGGAATAGTTGCTGCTGTTGCCAAGAGCTTGCAATTTACTGGCTCTTGCAGCGTTGACATGGGAGTCACTGGGCTATGGGCACAGCTAGAGCAGATAGTGTAGCAATATACAGTATGAAACATATGGAGCAGATCTGCTTCATTCTGGTGTTAAAAGGTACTGATTATGACTCTGAGAGGCAGCCAAGTGACAAGGGGGAAGCAAACCCATAAACCAATAAAAGTTTAGCCTTTGTTGATCATGAAGGGAAAAATCTGTCACTGCTGGGTTTGGGTTCCCTCCCACCCCCCAGCTACAAATACATCAAGATTTCATTTGAAAAATCAGAAGATGTGGCTGAGGAAACTGACAGAATTTCAGTGCACCTAACCCACTAACCCAAAACACCGTAACAGGGCAACATTTCCAAGAACAAATGCATAGTACTGCTGAAGGCAGATCCCCATAATACTAATAAAAAATAACCAGCTTTCCTAATCAATTTGTGACTCTTTTCTGAACACACAGTGCCAGAACGCAGTTCTACTATCCTGCCTATTTTTACAGTTGCTAAATATGAAGGTTTTACCTTTTGTTTCCCAGCTACCACTGTAGTGCCAGCCTTTGGGGACCTTATGGGTAGATGCTAGATGGGTGCACATACAAGGGTGAGATTCATGAAAGCCAGCACGCTCAGTGCAAAACTGCCTACATTAGCCCATAGGAAATCGTAACTACTTAATTTTTTTCCCCTCAGGGAGCTGTTAATATTGGATTTAAATAGCTACAAGGACAACTACACAATGCAAAGGTGTTTGCATCTATTTAGGTCCCAATCCCTTTTCTGTACAAACAGTTCTAGAAACAACACAGCAGTAAATATCCCAAAATAGTCATTCATTATCCAAGACTCAATTTCTTTTTTTTTTTTCCCCCCCATTGTTTTTTGTTTTGCAGCCAGGGCTCCTCACATCATAAGCACAAAGAAATCAGAGGTAAGTCCTTTGTGTAAAAACCAGTGGCATCTAAATGACAGAGATAGCACCGCAAAAGCAAACACAGAGCCCATCTGGTAGAACTGGCAGATAATTCCAGCTGCTAAAATGATCTTGAGTAGTCAACTGATGAGATGTAGGCTGACTGATTTACTGCACCTTGGTTTTTGGTAGACAGGTCTTGCTAGTAGATCATATGGTTGCTTCCAGATGTTCTACTGTATCCGTGTTGTGAAAGGCATGAATTTACAGATGTCACAAAATTCACCTGCAGTTACAGTCTTTCATTCTGCAGATTTACAATAAACAAATCACCGTGAAATCTAAGTGTCACACTGCCACATAATATACCCTCCTCGGTTGCTTTGTCTGAGGCCCAAATCAAAACCAAATGTCATCCTATTGACTTCCCTGGGTATTGGAAATGACCCTGCTTGCATCTGGCAACTGTGGAAGCCAGATGCGAGGAAGTGGCCATTTTAAATGGTTGAAGGGCAGAACTAAGTAACAGAAAGTTCTTTTTTTTTCCTGTAGAAGCTAGACAAGATTTGGGCTACCTAGCCAGGCTTTTAGATACAGAAGTAAATATGCAGTTTGTTCCCCAAACAATTTTGCATTAACTGCTGCTTTCCACTAGACAGAGAATTAATCTTGACTCTCCACTGCAATCCGCGGATTGCCTGTTTCTCTCACTAGACTCTCAAAAGTAAAGGGGTGAAATGCAACTGCTCTGTTTAACGAGCTGCTATTACTCTTATTATGATGTCCAATAAAAATTAAGTTTTTATTCTGCTGAGCTCTTTCCTTCAGAAAATGTCAGCCAAACCTAACCCAGCAAAAGCGAATACCGTATTTGCCTTGGCTTCTGGGACACGCCATGTTCCCAGAACAAGGGCAGAACAAAATCCTGGGGCCTAGGCATTCCTCCTGGCTTGAGAACTGGGCACCGTCTAAAGCTAGTTTGCCAATACTGGAAGCCAAACCTGTATTCCAGGCTTTGCCAAGTCTGGTGCTTTTCCTTCACTTTCCCAAGCCTCTGGTAGCCACATCAATATACGTATTTGAGAAAAGTTTGAACAAATCCAAGGTGTTATGCAAATATACTTTCTTATGTTCTGCTGCAATACATGTATTGAAATAACTTCTTGTAAGGGCTTTACAGGCGTCAACATTTTTTGATTAATTACCAAGCAAAAGCCAACAACTTTCCTGCCTTACTATACATTAACACAACCAATTAGCAGTTTGTGAAAAACAAATGTGGACGCCATGCTCTCTGGTATTATAAACAAGAGGACACCCTTATTTCTTCAAGTGTGCCCAATGGAGTAGTTTCATACTATAAGTCACTTCAACTTAGATTGTGTGTTTTTATTTTCTGCATTAAAAATTCCAGAACATGACTCATGCTCTTGTATTCATGTCAAAACATAGTGACAACTCCTCCACAACCAATGGAGTCACACCAAACTGGGGTGCTAAAACAGGCTTTAGGCAATTCTTATTTTATTTTTGGTTTTATGGTTTTATTATTATTTATTTATGGTTTTATTATACTAGGTCCATCCTCTAAGCAACTTCTACTTTCACTAAGACAGCAAGACTAAACTACAAAATGATTCCATTCCATGACGTTTATTTGTGAAAGTCTCATAATCCTAGTGGGTATTCCTTGAGACTGTACTAAACCCACACACAAAACCAAGCAAAACACAAACAGGGCATGTCTGCTAACACACCTCCCTACTCCAAGATCTTCTGCTCCAAATTCAACCTGAAAATAAATTGAAGAACTGTGTCCCCAACCAGCTTTCTCAAGGGACAAGAAAACATTAAGATCTGATCTTTGGATAAATAAATTTGGCTTGGCTATCCGTCATATCTGTTATTAAAACAACTCATTCCTACAAATGCAGGAGCTGTTAAAAACAAGGGCACACTCGCTAAGCCCAGAATTTTCAGGATATACAAACATAACCCGCTAATCTCTCTGTTTATCCCCATCTTAATCAGGATAGCAAAATAGATATGGACATGATAGCAAAATGGATGCGGTCGCATGTCCTGCCTTTTCCAAGGGACTCGGCAGTTTCTTGCTGCCAGCAGTCACTGCTCTATGGCCTATCATTAGTCCCTCCTCCCAGATGCTCTCTGAAGACTGTTACATTAATTTACACCATCCTCACAGATGCTGAGACTTACAGTTCTCTGAAAGCCACGTGAACTTATGAAAGCCGGGGTTTGAGGGTTTTACTTGGTTCTTTCTGAGTGTCTGTCCCTACATCTCTGCACGTTACAGCGCTGGACCAGAAAACTTTCAACATAATTGCTCCTTCCTAACAGGAAAAATTTCCAATGTTGTGATATCAGGCTACTTTTACCATATGCCACTTTTAAACAAAGATATGTTTTCATTGGCACAGTACTGATCTGAAACATGATGGACCTTTGGAAGGAAAATTTAGGGGGAGAGAAAAGGAGAGGGGAAAACAACCTCATTCCTGTAAGAGGTTACCTTATAAGCAACCAGCTTTCTGTAGCTTCCCAGGATCCTGGCAGACTGGAAGCTATTCTAGGGGAGAGAAGCAGATGCTGAGACCTGCATGCAAAACACAGTCTGTCACGTGGCAGTGCTGTTCATCATTCACATTCCACTCCTGTACCATTGGTAACACACACAGACACTGAAGTTGGGCTTTATCAGCATGTTTCTGTTCCTCCACATGCCACCACCACCAGAGAGCTTCAGCAACAGCTGAAGCACGGAACAAGAAAAACCGAACAATAATCCTGGGCTCCGTAGTTTTGACAGGACTTGTTGAACAGGCAAGAGCGCCCTGCCACTCTGAAGATGAAAGCAGAAATACAAGCATATAACCGTGCAGCTTCACTTGAGTTAACACCTCTAATGTGATTGGAAATACTTTCGGAAAGAAATGCAGGCAGGAAGCTAAATATGTAACTGAAAGACATCGCTCCTGGACTGCAATCCCAGCTCTGCCACTAACTACTCGTCACTAATCAGTGATTTTGTTTGGGGTATTTAAGCCCTGGTCACACTGCCTTCCCCTACTGGCAAATGAACAAAAGGATACTGAGCTTCCTGGGTGAGGCTAAGGTAAGTGGATATATTCTGCCATACGTTTTCAAGGCAAGCACCGTACTTGCATAAAATATTCAATATGCTACCCATATGTTCATTCCTGCCTCTATTCTGCTAGTGCCAGCAACTCTGCTATTTATTTCAAATGAGAAGCTTCACAGTCCTTTTTCCACGGATCCACAAACTATACCACACCTCACGGGAAGCTGCTTCTAATACACATCTGTAAATCCACCACGTTCTTGACATAAATCCTTACTTAAATCCAACTCTGCTATGAAATCACTCTAAAACATGACAATGAGGAGGCAAGCTCATAAACTGAGATCTTCTCAAATCATGCTGAAATGGGCTATGTCTGCACTGCCACAGAGACATGAAAGGGAGATGTTTGATCTAACGCTGCTCCACGCTCGCCCAAGCCGCTGTGTTCCCGTACACAACAATCTGGAGAAAGTAGCCTGGGCCCAAGTAAGCTGAGAGCAGGTTTAAAACAAACCAGAGGAAAAGGTTTTCCACGTAACACAAGCTCCGGAGCTTGTGACCACATGATGCGAGTTCAAAATGGGATTAAACACATTCACAGCGTCACAGTGTATTTAATCTCCAACGTGGGGTAGGGCTATCCTGACGGTCGGTGGTGTGTCAGGGGACCGACCACTTCACACAAGCCCTGCGCCCTCCTCGCTTCCTCCCAGCCTTTGTTACCAGGCATTGTCAGAGAGGATGTCAGTCGAAATAAACCTTTGCTCTCAGCCAGGAGCATATCCCTTACATTTTCAGGTAAACCAGTAAGATTTGCTTTTCAGTGAGAGCTTATTACCTCTGGCACACTATATTGCTTTTAGGAGCGTGGCAGCCTTCATGGAGCTCAGTACCCCTGCGTGCTGTCTTGCTATATTCCTGTGTTTCTTGTACCCACTTACTTGCTGATATATTTTCTTTAGCACGCACGTTACAGGAGTGGGACGCTTGTTTGATCCGACGGTTATTGAATGGTCAATATGACCACATATAAATATTAGGCACAGGAGATATTAGGGTAAGCTGTCGGAAAGTCCCTGTGGAGGGAACTCATGCAGGCCCGACCTCCAGCCCCCTCGATCCATCACACAAGGTTAGCTGATATGATAAACACCGTAAATAGAAACGACTTGTTCTGAGCAATAGCTGTTAAACCAATAAACATCCAAAACTTTGGAGAAAAAACACTATTTTTCCTCATTTATCAAACAAGACTCTGTATCTTTTTTTTTCCCTCCCCCTTTTTAAACAAGTTCAGTTTGTGAAGATTGAAGAAAAACAAGACGTCCTTTCAAATCCCTTCTCTGGATCAAACCTCATTAGGTTTTGATGTCAATGGTGCATAGAAGGCTGACCACTGCCAGCACAAGTATTTGGCAGCCGGACTGTTACATAATACAATCCTGTCTTTCACAGAAGAGAGATCTCTGTGCTACTAAATGTGCTAAAATTTAACCCGCTGCTTTGCTCCATCCAGCCAAAACAACTCTGTACATTTTCCATAGTACTAAACGATGGTTATTAAAAAAAAAAAGTCAAAGTTCTGCTTGAAAAATAAAATACTCAGAAACACTAAAAACACCTATAGGTATTTATTTAGGGAAGTACACATTTCCCTTTCCCCACCTCTGACTGAAATCTGCTCTGAGAAAGGAGATGTTTGTCCCTAAAAGCAAGAGGAATATTTTAAAAAACTTGTACATCTATTACAAAAATATACTAATGAAAAGGAAAAAAAAAAAGTGTGCTACTCTTCAAGTGTGTCACTGCTTCATGGAAATGTTTGGATTCGGAACTCTGGAAACAAAAAATGTTTTCCAAGGCTGTTTACAGTAAGCTTGAATTCTCAGCTCCCATGAGTAGGAAGAAAATATCTAACTTCAACTTTTTTTCCAGAATGGTTTTTTAGCTGTGCCTGTGTATCCTGTGATGCTACAAAAACAGTATCAGCTTTGAGTAGTCTAAATGAGGGGCACTTTTAGTCCCATTCGTAGTTTCAGCCAACAAACTGACATGGCAATTTACAGTGCCAGATGCTGACAGGTGATATTCCCACTGAACCCAAGTTTTAAAAAACAAATTATCTTCTCTGAGCCCTGGTATAAAACAACCCGTATAATTTCACCCAGCCATCCCTGGATGAGCCCCAGTATCTTGTGTTCAGCTAATTAATACCCTCCAGCTACAGTGATATTAGCAAATCTGGGAAAGAGAAATCCCAGTTATGGGACTGACTGAAACTGGAAGAAAGGCCTTCAGGATTTGCCCCATAGGGAACCAAAGGGGAAGAGCCCCGGAGGCCCAGCTCTACCCAGTCAGTTTACAGTCACCAGTAAAGACTATGCAATGGGCCTCTCAGCTGGAGAAATACTCTGGGGATATGAATCTGTACTCAAACAGAGTTAAGGGGAACTGCGGGGTAGAGCAGAGGGAAGGGACGCGCACTCAACCCTGCACTGAAGACATGGAGCATGGCATGAACAGCCATCTCTCTGCTCCCCAGCTAGTGCCAGGCAAAACCCTTCTCTGAAAAGCCCTGGTGTCAACTGCTGCTGAAAGAAGACGTTAGAATTATAGGCATTTCTCGATGCAACATGGATACAGGTAGCCACAGAGATGCAACACAGCACATGCTAGAACTGAATGCATCCCCTGTCCTGGACTCCTACGAAACAGAAGACTGATACTAAAGACGTTCCCTGAGGCAGCTAAGGAAACTGCTTTCTATTATGCTTCTCTGATAGGAAAGTCAATAGAGGACAGTGATTTATACAGTCTGAATTATCCACTGAAGGGGCCTCTCCATCCACCGAGAGCAGAAAGCTAGAGAGACTAGCAAGACCCAAGTCCAAGGGCTCGAGCTCACCCCTGAGAATACGAGCTCGAATGCCCCAGCTCAGCAAACAGGAGCAGCAAAGAACAACCTCCCGTTGGACAGTGGCCAAGTTAGCCTGTGTCACTACAGCGTTCCCCCGAGATGGTGTTACTGTACTGTCCAGCAAAACTCTCCTCAGCATGGCCTGAAGATCCTCTCTTGGTGTTCCTCCAAATCCTGATTGAGCCCATTATGTTTTCAGTTGAGCTGCGTGTTTCACGGGTGGCTGTTTTACTGTACGCAGGGAGGAGCGCAAGAGGAGAGAAAGTAGGTTGGAAGAATTATTTAGCTTTAGGAAAACTTAGTTTACTTAGGAATTTATCTTTTGTTTCCCTGAATCAGGAATTAATTAGTCCACATTACTCTCTTTGTTTAGATGTTGTGTATTACACTTTGCAAGGCGGATAGTGGCCTAGAGCAAGTACTACATAAACAAACGCTTGTTAACGGAGACTCGGAGAATGACGGAAAAACTGGGGATACAAACCAGCTAAAAAGAGACAGACCAATCCCAAGATGGTGAACGGGTATTAGACACTGTCCAAAAACCTCAACACACTCTTTTACATACTATGATACCCACCAGCGAGGTCCCAAGTGACAGATCCTACTCGGAACGTGTTCCCATGGCCTCGTGCTGCAAAGGCTGCCAACGCAGCCTCCTCCAGGAGGGTTTGGGGAGAGGGCGTCCCTCTCGGCTCAGGGAACTGAGCAGCCCCCGTGAGCCCCAACCCTGGCCCTTTCTCCCGCCTGCCCAGTCCCTCGGAGAAATGATACAGCAAAAACCTGGCTCCCACCAACTGTTGTTACAGCCAGAGAGCTCAGAGGTTTCTCTTGGCTCACCGGCTGACTTGTGTAACCAGGGTGAGGTGGTGTGGGGAGCACGAAGGATGAGAGACCGGATCTGCAGCGCGAGGGGGAATGGAGGGAGGCTTAGCTGCGTTTTACTGGGTGCAAAAAACATAATTAACAGTTTGGAGTCACTATGGCTATGCATGGACAAGGGCTGGGCTATGCAAAAACAGTGACTATACTGAGAGAGCTGGGGATCACCTCTGTGGGCAAGGACGTAAGAAAACCTTGAACCAACAACCCTTGTGCAGGTTCCCTTCCTCTTCCTACTTTACTCAAAAGCAGCACGGCTCTCCCTCATCTTCAACATTTTCTGTTGGTTTAAAGTCCAACTCCTTGCACAAGTCCCCACTGGAGCATTATTGGTATTCTGAATAATCATAATTTCAATGCCCTCTGTATGCAATTACCTTATCACAGGCAGGAATCCAATTGGTTTTATTTTTTTTAACACATCGGCATTTGCATAGATTGATAGAGATAGGCAGCACTTACTCGGATAAAGACCATCAGCCTCTCATCACATGTCCACCTTCTAGAAACCCAAATCTTTATTGTCTTTCTATTATTACAACATCAGTTCATGCTCACTCTTTGTAATGACAGGTACCGAATTGTAATTTTATGATAGTCCCTTGATGCAAATAATCCAGAAGAAGCATAATTGTATGCTATTCATGCTTGGATATTAAACTCCCATTATCAGAGTAAGTTTTTATAACAACATGTCTAAAAGAGGAAGCATTTCAACCCCACACAATATGTTCTTATGCAAAAAATGCAGTCTACATGCATCACTCAAGGTTAAAGCACATCGAAGAGAAATCAAAAGCCTTTGGTGCCTAAATCACTTAAAATCACTGGATAAAGTGTTTTAAATCTCTGAAATCTATTCTCTCACAACCCCCCTTTTTCTCCTTTTAATATCACATTACACGGTGTTTTAGCCTACAGACACGTTAGGCCTGAACTTTAATAAGTCATGCCAAGTAAAATTCTGATCTACTTATGAACATCTATGACCACACAAGAGGGTTTTTCGCACATAAAGCATTGTTTGCCAGCTGAACTTGACATCTAAAACCTTTGGGCCACCAACTTAGTCCTCACTTAGCCATAAACCAGAAAATATGGCTTTGGACTGCATTTAAAAACCACGTAACACCTTTGGTACTCACATTGCAATCTGGCTTCCTTGCCTGCAATCACACAAGAGGTTAAACTCAAGACATTCATTTAAACCATCTGACTTCCTATGATTTGGGGCGCACTGAACAATTCAATTTACAGACGTGTTAACTGAGAACGAAGGTACTGTATTGTAAAATACAGTACAGGAATGTACTGTATAAGCAATCATGCTGTTACTACGGGTTGGTACATACTTGTTTTCCAGGTAATTAAATAGATAGCGATGACTAGACAAAAGCATTTTTAAACTACTCTCCCACTGTATCATCCAGATACTTCAGAAGCGCTTTAATTAACCACTGATTCATTCATTGCATCCTTGAATTTGGACTCCTTTTCTAGACATGTCCCCTTATAATTATTACATACGCTGTTCTTTGCAGATAGCTTGTTCAACTGTGTACACATCAAATAAGGACAAATTCATATCCCAGAAAGTCTGCCCAGAGAGACAGCTTTAGGCTCTAGTAGTTCCAGCAGAAATAAGAACTCAGGGTTTCAGCTGGTCCACAGGCACCGTAATTCACAAGTTACTAGTTACTGGCACCTCAAGACAAGGAAACCCTTGCAAAAATCATTCTCCTATTTTTTCCTCAAATGAAACTATCTGATTTAATCCTAGTTTTGTGGGGGGGAAAAAAAGTTACACCAAAATGAACCAACATTCAGGGCTTCAGGCTGGAGGCAGATGTGAACTGCACAGAAGCAGACATTTCTAGATTCTTCTCAGGTGAAAAGACTGGTAAAACATTCAGTTTGACCAACGTATCAAGGATCAAAGCAAGATCTCCAGAGCTTAAGTCATTCATCACTATAACTCAAGCTGGAAGGACAGTTTCTCCGAGCTGGGCCTGTACCAATGAGTCTCTAGAGACTGAACAGAGATCTCTGTACTAGATGATCAGCAGATGACACATGCTCCCCCGTGCCCCAGACCGTGGGCTGAAGCTGTGCCAGAACTCGGCCCCTCTGCCCACACAGAGACTCCTCTGCTCCACCCCCAAGAGAGAAAAAGAAGTCTCATTAACTCATGAGTGCTAAAAATAAAATCAAAATTAAATTTAAAAGTTTACTGGGTTGTAACATTTTGTGCTACAATGCCACCCAACTGACTTTTTTTTTTCTTAAACCTTCATTTGGCAAAACAGCCCATTTCCCAACACGGACCAGGCACACTGGGTTACTTCAAAGATGATGTAAACAAGCCAAGTTTTTCAGATTTGCCAATTAGCTACTGCACACGTACATGTACCATTTGCAGAACAATTTCTCAACACGTACATTTGTACTAAGAGTCTTAATGTCCCTATGGTGCAGAGTGATTTATATCTGAGGCATGTGTGACAGATTCACGTTACCCATCCAAAGAGGCTGTGGTATACAACATATATCAATTCTCAGGCTTGTTTTCTTTTCATTTTCTCTATTAAAAAATTAAAGAAAATGAATCAGGGAATTAAGAAATACAATTTGCCAGTCTCCCAGATTTTTCACAGTGGTTTAAATAAATCAAATCAAGTTTATAAAGGGCCAAGACCAAGAATAACTATTGCATTCAAGAACATTGTTCTGAATCTGGAGCGACTAACAGAATAGCATTATGTCTTGACTCTTGTCTTTGCATACAAACTGTACAGGAGCAGGGTTCAAGAAATGAGCACAAATAGAGAATTGTCTTCCTGAGAATGTATTAAGCACTAACTTTTTTATATAACAGCTGGATATTTACAGCTTTGGAAAGACACTGCAGTGAGCCACACTGACTCTGGCCCTTATATGGGACAAACACGGCTGGGAAAAGGAAGACACAAGGAGATGGCACCATTATGCATCTTGTTCAAGGTCCAAAGATGATAACAGTCCCTCTGCAAACTTCTGCTTGGGAACGTTAACACTAGGGCTCTGCCTACATGGCACGTTCACAATCAGCTTACGCGCGTGTACATCCAAGCATTGTATGTTCTCACCAAGGGGAGGCCAGATTTAATCACTCCTGAGTTTTGGGAAGGTCTGGATGAAAAACCACATGGCCTGGGTCCACTTCTCACTGCGGCCAAGTGCCCAGTCCTGATCTCATTGAAAACAATGGCAAAACTCCTGGAGAACAATCCTGTTCATAACTAGCCAGCTGTCTATCATTTTTCTCACTACGTAAGCTCTTATTTTTACTATTATACCTGACTAGACTCTCCAAGCTGTGAGTTTCTTCCCACCCTGATCTCACTTGAATGATGTCAGATAGGGGGGTAGGGAGACAAATACAGAAACACGGTAAATGCCAAAGCTGGAACCAGCACATCCAAGAAATAAATATAATAAGTAGATACAGTGCCAAGGCTGGATACAGCAGCTGAGGAAAAAGGGAAATGTAAAACTTTCTTGGCAAGGGCCCATGGATTCATCCAGCTGAAAGAGGCACATTCCAGCCCACACCATTGTAAGCAATAGTCTATGTCTCCCTTGAGAAAATCCAGATGTTTGTAATTTTTTTGATTCTTTTTTTTTTTTAACTGCTCATATGAAATAACCTTGTTGTCTTGAAAAATTCCTCTAGGACTTGGTATTGCAAATGTTACTTCTGTACAAACTGTAAACTGCTGACTCAAACCAAACACACGAGATTACATACAGGACAGTTTTGAAATGCATTCCAATAATAAAAATATACTTGAAGATTGAGTGAGGCTAATGAATTAAAAATACATTCAGGCTAGATAAGATGCAATTAATAATAATAAAGAAATTGCAATCAGATCTTTTCTTGTCTGCAACAGTCTCCCTCCTCTGCATCATGTATTTCAGAATTTTCTTTGCAGAAACGATACTCAATAAAACAAATATATATATATATTCTAACCTTCTTATTTCAGTTGAGCTGGTACTGCAGTAACTTCATTGTCTTTTAATCGGATGTTGCTGATTTACAGGAGTGTAAGTGGTTGAAGAGTACAGTCATCACATTCTTAGAGAGGCTTACTGAATTTGGCACCAAATCCTTTGCTGGCAACTCCTATGATATGGGCCAGAGAAATATTTTAACTGAAAAAGCCTGATTCTTCTCTGCTTTCCACTGGGAAGTTATTTACATCTGCATATGGTAACTGTCAACTGCAGCCCTTCTGATTTTCACATTTTGTGGATGTGAACAGCTGTGCACTCTTGAAGCACACAGGTGAAAAAAGATCAATGTGCAAACACATTTTAGTACACAAGTTTTCATAATTATTCTTTCTCTACATTAACCAGCAGTCTGTTTTGATTTTTTTTTTTTTTTCCCCCTGGCTTACAAGTGTCATAGCTTCAGTCAACCTCCTGGCTGAAAGTCAGCCTTCGGGTTTTTTGTCCAGCTCCAGGGAAGATGATGAATTGGAGAATTTAAAACACCTCTTCACAGAGGAGCTCAAGAGTCACCACTCAATCTGTCATGTTCAGAATTGAACCCCAAGGCAGTTGCTGGGGAGAAGTGTCAAATCCGCAGCTGCTGTAAATCCTCCTGGCTTTGTCGAACACTGACAACTTGCATTAGTACAGAATCCAGCCTCAAATTTGAAAAATGTGCAGAATAGACTTAAATGTGCTTATTTGTGCAGAACACTTAGAGAAGGGTGAGCCTTTGATTCCCTGGAGGTGATAGACACCTTCTACAGATCTGATGATGAACATCAATAACAACAGGTCAGCTTCTGTACAGACAGAACTACTCCGGCACCCACCACGGAGTAGTGTGGGCATCTTCTATGAGCACTGCCAGTGACAACAAGTAGATTCTAGCCCTTTCTTTGCATGAGCCCAAAATGGTATGAGGTGGCAGGGAATTCCCAGGTAGCTTATAGGTGCTTTATATAATATTCCCCTTTTATGTACTGCACGTGTTATCTTTTACTGGCATCAAGTAACTCCTTAGCTATAGCAAGGCACACCAGGAGGATGTAGAAGTGCTTTTCCACAATGCCCTTCATTATCTTCCTACCTCAAGCAGATTTTGTTTCATCTTTTCTACCCAAACACTTCTCTGACAAGCCCTCAGTGACTTCCTTGGCAAACAATTTTGTTGTCTAATTGATCACAGAGTTAAAATGCTTTTCAAAATTTCTCATTTACATCTACCTGAGCTTAATTTCACATTGTAACTCTGCATGCATCACCTGTGTGTCTCAGACATCATCTCCTCCTGGCTTTGGCTTTTTTCCACTCTCAATTATTCATGCCCTGGTCTCCCTCCTAAGCCTTGTAGGAAATTAAAATTGGCCATTTAAGATGCACTATAAAAATAGGACCACTCCTTCCCACTAAGAGGACGCATGGTTTATTGTTTTCCAAACTCTGCTATGTCAGCAGCTCCAAGCAGCGTTTATAAAAATGAAGAGGCCAAGGTTGGTATAAGTCACTTTCTTATTCGTGTCTGATTATCTACCAGTAGATCTGGGTCCAGTCTTCAGTGCCATTGCACACATCTGCTATTGGCTGTGGCAAGTGGAAATTTTGTGATTTCATTTTTAAGGAGTCTTGTGAATACAAAATGGAGAAAGAGTTGGAAAACACAAGGAAAGCAATTAAAAACCTGATGCAAACTTTTTGTATTGCCAGAATCCATCCCCTTCAATTCACTTCAATCCACAGATCATCCATTATGTCCAAGAGACTCATTTTTCATACAAGCTGCACATGTCCCCCTGGTGTAAGCCCCCTGAACTGAGAGTGCTTTTGGGTGTGGGGCTGTATTGCATCTTCCCTTCACTTGTAAAAGCAGAATCAGTAAGGAAGTGATCAGACTGTGTTCCTATTTCCCAAAATACAGCTCCAACCTGACATAAGAGATAGCTCTTATCTCTGAAGACAGACTCCAATTCAGCACAGGGGAAATGTGGCTCCTCACACAACAGGTAACTGACCTGTGTTATTTCCCTGCCAAAGCATGTTCTGGATGGAAAAAGTTTACACGAGCTCAATGAAAGCAATTTCATTGAGAGTTACTAATTAGACCATCCACAGAAGGCTCATAAGACCTTCTCAGTGAAAAACAGCTGAATGTTGAAAGATTACCTTGGGGAGAATATCATGTATGTTTGCCCTGTTTCTGATTTTCCCTGAATACTCACTTGGACACCATTAGAGATGGAATATTGGGCTGGAGGAACCCTTGGCATATCTTCAGCACAGTCACGTTTATGTTTTTAAAATTGCAATATAGTTAAGGAGAGACTAAATGCAGTGGCATTCAGACGTATATCACCCTCCTCCTTCAGCCCAACACTGATCTACAGCCTAAGCTTCACATCTGGAAAGCAAATACCATCCTTGACAATTTGGTTCCAGAAGCAAGTCAGATGACAGGCCCAGTGGGATACAGTTTTTAAGCTCTTACAGCCTTGAGGCCCCAACCTTCAGAACTGTCTGTTTCAGGCAGCTACATCAGGACAGAATACACACAGCAATATTAACTTTGAGCTGCAACCTCGGGGTCTGAACCTTCTCCGGCCACCTCCTTCCTCAAGTTGAACTCTCCACGGAGTCTCAAAGCCATGTTCTTACCTCCCTTTCTCGCCATCCTGTTTCTCTGCCATTTCTTATTCATGCTCTTCTGACCTCCTCATGCTGATAAGTCTTAAGATGCTCCATTTTATTGGAGCAGATCTTCAAGGCAAGGCAGGAAAACTAAGGAAAAGAAGGTAAACTGACATTTCTGAAATCAGCCACTTCTACCCTTGAAACATGCAGATATTATATCATAGCTTTTCTAACCACAGCAGCAAACTCCTGTCTCCTCCTCCTCTAACATGTTCAAGCCTTTTTGTTAATCCATGACCCACTTCATGCCTCTTGTTACAAGCCCACAGTTATCTTGAGGCAAGCTTTCACTGTCATGAAACCATTTTTCAATTTTAAACCCAGCCAGGACTAGCTGGAGAGGCCCTGCTTGTCTGAAACCCCAGCCCACAGACAGATCTTCCTCTCTGAGGAAAGCCCTTGCTCTGAAGGTAGACACTTTTCACCTGGAACCATCACAGTATGGGAAGGACAATGGAACACAAGAGAAAGGACTTTGTCTTATTTTCCACACTCCCACAGCAGCCCTCTTCACACCTGTGGAACACTGAAAGGTTAATCAAAGTAATCTTACCCTACCCCACATGGGTTTGAAAGAACAACCTACTCCCCCACGCATTTCTGTGAAGACCCTAACCTGAGGAATAAGCTCTGGGAGAGGCTGAGGTAGCTCTGCTCCTGTCAGCCGCAGCTGATAGATCCTGTCAACAGGAAAATCTTTTTCACTTGCTTTTCCTGCTTCCTGCCAGCC
Organism: Athene cunicularia; assembly: GCF_003259725.1. NCBI lineage: Eukaryota > Metazoa > Chordata > Aves > Strigiformes > Strigidae > Athene > Athene cunicularia. The sequence goes on from NW_020799116.1 coordinate 2,122,931, forward strand.
CACACTTGCCTGTGAAGAACAAAGTTCACCTGATAACCTTGTCTGAGATGGCCTTTTCTCTGTTTTGTTTCCTATTCCTCTGAGATGCTGTGAAGGGGTGGGTGTTAGGAGCCTGATTTCTGTAATGCCTTGCAACAGCCTCTCACACACCTTACCCTGCATAAGGGATGCACTCCAAGCCCCAGCACTTAAGTGCTGAGGCGGGATACAGAAAACTGCACACACACTGCTTTGTACCAAGAATCTGTGTGAGATCTGGCCTAGGTCTTTCCTAGGGATCACCACATAAGGGAGAAACTCCAAATTCAGCATGAAAACACAGGAATGGTTTCATTTCCCTCTGGCATGCGCTGCAACCGAGCTGGGAAATCCCATATCAGAAAGCAGAACGACAGAACAGGGGCACCTCTCCACTAGCAGGTTGACAAGCTTTGTTGGTAGCCTGCACAGGATGTACTTTCTTCTGGTTCACCTCCACAGGGGTACCAGAAAGCCAGTTCTTCAAACGGGGGATGAAGGAAAGCTTCACAGAGCCTGTCAGAGCATCCTGCCCATCTATATGCACACACTCGTTTTCCCTAAGGCCCATTTCTGTGACTTAACAGCATAAGGTGCTGCTGGACTTAATGGTTTTGTAGTTTTACAGTTCACTGGGGAAAAAGAGAACTAACCCAAAGTCCTTTGAAGTTGATTAAAAGCCTTGTAGAGGGACTTTGAACCAAGTTCTTAGCCCACTTTCAACCAGTACTAAGTGGTGCCATGCTGTGGATCTCTCTCCACTTCCTTCATAGATTTAACACTTTCAGATCATAACTCAAGAGTAAAAATTTGACTATTAAAGTATATAGTGAACCACCATGCTAGGAGGTAAATTAGAGTATGTTGCTTCATGGGTCAATGCAGAGTACTCAAAACTATGTTTGAATAACTTGGATAAATTCACGTTGCTCGGTGTACTGAGAACTCAGACACTTAACAAACAGGGTTCTATGTTACAAGTAACTAGTGCCTGTTAGGACCACTTCCCACCCGCCCATCATCATCGGATTCAAGACACAGTTTAGATCCAGATCCAAACAATCCACAAATTCAGGGAGCTTGTATTTACGATTTGAGTTCAGTTCAAGCCCTTCTTTTATTATTTCTTTATATTTTGATCTATCTTTAAGCATAACCAGGGCCAGAATAACTATTTCCAGGATCCAGTTCAAAAGGGAGCCCTCAGGCTGCTAAGAAAGAGGTTTGCCATGAAATTACCTCCTCATCTTCCAATTTTGCTGCCGAATGAAATCTGGGCAGATGTTAGCAGTTTCTTCAGAGTCCTGATTTGTAGAGTTACAAACTGAACAACATGTAGCTTGTACACGGCTGCTATATCTGAATATTTGTCAGATGCTGTTCTTATTCAAGACTGGTTAGCCATCAAAAGCTAGAGAGATTTTTCCTTCCTCAGCATGAGGAAACTTGTTTTTCTCTTCTGAATTTATTGCGTCAAAAAGCTTGGCCAGCAATTGTAAAAATTTAACTCTCCAAGGATGGTGAAATTATCTACTTATTACTTTGTAATTATCTGAAAAGTTCTGGATGAAAATGCCTGGAGTCCACTATCTACATTTCATCCTGGCTGACAAAGCTGGCAGATGATCCGGCACCAAGAACAGAAGAATAGGAAATGATTTGGAAGCATGCTAAACCTGGAAGACAATACTTTGAGACCGCAAAGGAGCCTATGATTAAATGGCCACTCTGAGTATTCATGACTGATTCGGGTTAGAAGAAATGGAACAAAAAGCCACCTCATTTGGGACTTCTGCTCTGAGCTGAACTCAGCCCAGTTTAGGGAACTGTCCTTATCCTGAGGGTGCTTTAGCAAGGCTGGATCTGTGAGAGCAAAAGGGAATAGAAAAGACAAATATACAAAAGCCCCACTTTTCAGAGAGGAACAAGGGATTTAATCTTACTGTTTTAAATTGCCTTCAGTTTATATCCTTGCACCTCTGGATTAAGATCTCGGAACCACTGGCCGTCCCACCTACGCAGAGGTTTGCATTACATCCCACAGCAACCTACTGCAGGGAAAGGAAAACGCAGCAAATAGGTCTCTTAGAGCTGAAATTAAATACTGTTTCATGACCTTGATTCTACAAAGCCCTTGAACATATCCTGGAGTTCAGACAGGGGGGACAAAGTTTCTTCTTCCTTTCTACTCTTCCTGTCCATGTCACAGCTCAGAGCAAAACTGGAACTGGGTCAGGCCAGGTATGAGGGAAGGGAGAAGCTGGAAGCAGAAGTGGTGAAGGTGGGAACAGGAATCCTTTTGCATTGTGTGGGAAGGTGGGCTTGACGTTCAGAGGAATAGGAAACAA
>NW_020799116.1:2125346-2127938 GCF_003259725.1 Athene cunicularia
GGGGGCAGCAAATTCCTAAGCCCCTACCCGCTGATCAACACCTCAGTCCTTGTCATGTGATGGGGTAGCAGCTATGTGGTTTTTCAGTTTTCCTCCAGCCCCCAGTGCAGCTGCTGCTACCAACTGTCAGGCAACTTGTCTCAGCGAGTTCCAGGGACACCCATCGCATCGAGACAAGCACTGGGAACGGACCCACAACCTGCCTTGGGGACTCTTTCTTCCTTGTTCAACAGACACATTTCTCAAGTGGTTTTGTTCTGGTGTTCCCCTTTAATCTAACGTTTCCCACCTATCAGCACTCTTGAACAAAGCCATCTCTTTCAATACTCTCCATCCAGGCTCGCTGCCTCTGCAGAGCCCACAGGAAGCGTGTGACTCGCAGCATGTTTAACAGTCGTATTTATTTGGCTCTGAAGGGGTTCTACCTCTGCTCTCCATTTCCCCTCTTTCAGATGACAGGGACAGTACACTAGCAAGGAGCATTGTAACTAATAAACCCAAATCTCCATCCCAGCTCCAGGACTAGGGTGGGATGCCCAAATCAGAAACATTCACACGTCCACACAGGAACACACCATAACACCTCATTTAAAGAAATATTCACATGTCTTCGCAAACAATTTAAGCATCTTAGCAACAATTTGGATTCATTTAATAAGTTACGGATAAATTGAAACTTAAGATTCTCAAAAGCGTCAATTGGAAATAAAACTGAAGTTCTGTCCCTAATGTTCTTCCCTTACCTCAGATTACCATAGTAATAACCAAAGCAGGGTTAAAAGTACCACTTTTTCCATAGGATTAACAGGGGGTTTTAAGCTTGTTTTAAAAAGAAAATAAATAAAAAAGTCCCTTGTTTCAGAATTTAATTGGCTGGTGTCTCCCCCTGACAAAGTAAAAACACATTCATGACATGATATTCATTTATCTTCAAACCAGCCACTTAGAGTCAGTGCCACAGAATATGGATCTCATTGAGCAGGGTGGAAAACAACCCAAGTATCTTTTGGGAAGAATCATTTTATTATAATTACGGGTTTTCAGAACAGACTGAAATCTGATGATTTCCGAGCAGAAGGACACTAAGGCATTTCCCTCCAGGGAATGAGCTTTTGTTTAGGGACATTCCAGGAAAATAGTCTGAACAGATATATTCTGTTGGCTGTAGCTTTCTTGCAGACTTGGTTCTGAATGCCATTAATTAACTGAAGGCCCCAAAGACAGCCTATTCCACATGAAAGCAGCAGCACACCAGAAGACACGCAGCTCAGAGCTCCACAATTAAAACTCCTCACACTCAGGTTGTTCCTATCCTGTTTCACTTTGCACCTTCCATATTGACCAAATTTCACTGCTGCCCAGGACACGAGATTTTTCCTAAATGAAGTTAAAGCTTGCTTCTTGCTCTGTTTTTAATTCCTACTCAACCACACTGAGTCAGCCACCTCACCCTAACCTCTGGTAACCGTATCCACCATAGGGCCTTTCTTCTATGCCCAACACTTGTTTCTCGGAGGTTGTCTTCAAGAGAAACCAAACAGTGCCTGAGACCTATTTTAGACCCCTCAAGTACATGCCAAACCTTCCGCACCTCGCTATTAGAAACTGCCCTGGTGACTGTCGTGTTCACCATTCTTTAACACGAGTACTACGGACCCATGGGTGTCAGAGCCATAAGGCCTCTGGCCTTCTGACACACAGGAAGAGTAAATTGTCTCAAAACCAGAATTGTCCCCCAGTGGATGCATTTATCCTTTCTCCCAGGGGTACTAAGAGTGCTTAGGTCAAGAAGTGAAAACAGCAAAACCCCTCTCGCTCAGGTTGTACTCTTTCATCTCTCACAATCTCCCCTTCGCACCCACAAACACCAACTCCAGCCTGCCTCGCTTGCACGTTGAGGGCGTGTGAGCACGTTTTTCTGGTGTTATTGCGAGAGGGTGTATCAGTCTGTCAGCCTCACTGACAGCCAGCCTCACCGCACTACTCCTTTCTCTTCACGGGCTAAGTTATTAAACAGTTTAGTTTTGCATTTCAATTTAGGCAAACCAATTTTACCACGACTAAAGCTAAGAAGTTTCTTCCTCCCAGCTATTTAACCCAGTTACTGTACACAAGCAACAATGCTGCTTATCTCACCTATTGTTTTACATTTCCCTCCTGATCTCTTCAGAACTCTAAGTACACAGTAAACTCACAGATGAATACTACCTATTCAGAGGGGACACCCACACAAAAAAAAAAAATAAAAAAAAAATCAATCAATAAAGGAATAACTGTACTGTTTGTCACAAATCAAATCCCACTATCCTTCCAAAATACTATTATCTTACTTCAAAATGTGTTGGCGAGCTGACCCTAACTCATCAGTAGCTGATTTAGACTGCTCCAGATGATCAAGAGCAAGTCTGCAAACACTAGTGGATACCAGATTCATCCCTGGCCCAGGCCACATTTCATTTCACATAGTGGCAGTTTCTCTTTGATTGGGCAGTACAATGGGCTCTCTGTACAGCCAATACATTCTGTTTTTCTGGAGATAGCTATGTCTCCAATAATTTGGAGGAAAAAAAAAAAAAAAAAAAAAACAGCTGA
>NW_020799116.1:2127988-2149575 GCF_003259725.1 Athene cunicularia
AATTTGGAAAAAAAAAAAAAAAAAAAAAGCAACAGCTGAAATCCAGATGACTTGAGTACTTCACTAACAAAGAAAGATTGTTGGAGGCTAAATGAGACTGATCCTTCCTAGAAAGAGCTACGAACAAGTACGTACTGCATGGTTAGATCGTAGATTAGGACTCAAATGAGGATTTGTGCATAGATCATAAATCAAACTTTGCAGTGAAAAGCGTTTGTAGAAGAGCAGAGCAGACATGGAACATCCGCCTAAGTGTTCTGTTATGTCCCTTCTAAGATAAGGGGTTTCTCGTTTAAGGGCTGGAGTAAAATTTGGAGTTATCCTTAAGACCATGCCAGCTTTATAAAAGGCCACGAACAGGAAGATGGGGGATAACATTTTAGATTTCCCCCTTTCGACTGGATGCAACCTCAACCTCCACTTCGCTCTGAGCAGCCCAGATGAATTCCACCAGTGCACATCTCCCTGGATCTCCTCCCTCTAACACCGCTATCAACCCTGAATGCACAGTGCTGTCAGAGGGGTGCATGTGTGACCTGGAACAGACGCAGTCACACACAAGATCTCGCACGGGAGAGGCACATGCCTCTTGTTTGTGAATGATGTAATGAGAGGCTGTAGCCTGAGGCTGCAACAAGGGAACATGCAGTAGGCCTCCCTCACAAGTACATTTCTTGGCAGACTGGGCATAACAACCAAAGTTATGAGCTCATCAAGTTTGGTTTTGTTTTTATTTTTTACCCCCTTAGGTAAAAGGAGCTTTCAGCTGTGGGACCAAGAGTTCCAAGTCAGCAGATAATTATGGTGTTTCTTGGAGATCAGTACCTAAATAAAGATGAAGGTCAAAAATATAATTTAAAAAAAAAAAAAACCAACAAGATTTAACTACACAAACCTAGCCCCAGTCTGAACCGTAGATTTCAGTTGCCCAAATCACAGGCCTCTGATGCAAAATAAAAGGGAAAATTCCCTTAGTTCTAGCAGTTCCAAGCTCTCCTCGTTAGACTTCCAGACTCAAGAGGGCATGTTTGTCCCACATATTTCAGCACACCCCTCCATCCCAGCTGCCAGTGAACAGTGCTGGGACCAGGTACCTGACCAGTCCCTCTGCGTACTGCCTTCAGATACGCACTTGCTGCACTAGATATGGAAAACATGAGCTTTCTGCATCATTCACCAATAAATAGAAGGGAGGAGTTTTTTCTTCCAAAAAAGCCCAAAACAATGTTATGTTGAGCTGGCTAAGTTGCTTATGTGAATCAAACTTGGACACCTTGTGCATATCCAAAAGAAACTGGCTTGCTATCATGTGGTCCCACAAGCCCTTTTCTCAGGAGGCCTGTGTGTAGGGAATGGCTGGAATCCAGCATCTTTTGGGCACTCAGCATTTTGGAAACTTCCCCCACCAAGAGCTTCCTTCCATAGGGAGCCACTCGTGCACCCCAGGAGTGAGCCTGTGTCTTTTTTCCCTAGACCACATCAGTTAACAGGAAAGTTTAAGCAATTGTCCTCAGCCGATGTTCTTTTCACAGGGCCCCTTCATTCTCTGACAACTGAAATCTATCTGCTAACAAGGCACAGCCCCCGCTGAAAGACACGGTTTATGAGCACAAGCTCAGTCCTGTTGTAACATGGCAATGCATCATCAAAGCCAGCTCAGGCTGTGGGCACAGCTCACTCAACTTCCAGCCAAAGATCTTCTGAGTGGAGTGTCCAAATTGCTATGTAAAAATTACAGCTCCTCTGGTCCTTGGGGCTGTAACTGCCAGTCCAGCGCCAGTGCCTTGAGCTGATCAACCCCTGAAGTGAGGAACACACCATTCATTAGTAGTCATCCACAAGAAATGTGGCTCAAATAACTTGGCTAATGACAAGCAGGACATTTGGGGGCAAAGGCTGGCAGACTCCAGCACACCAAGCTGCTATTCTGCTGCCTTCATCAGGGTATCCTCCCGTACCATCTGTACCCCTTAGCCCTGTTTTAGCTCTCAACATGCTCCTGCCCCTCTGCCCAAGCCAAATTCTGCCCCAGAGTGTACCCATCCTGTTGTGCCTTGAATGAAGCAGAGATCTCATGAGATGTAAAGAAAACTGAACAGTGAAAGACTGTATTACGCACTTAGAAAGTAGCCAAATTAACCTTTCCTGTGCTAAAGGAGTACATGCCCTTTCATGAAACACTTTAATTTGTCCCATATGTCAGAAACAGTAAACACAGATGTAAAACGTCACGTGTTTTAAGACAAGACTTTGACAATCCATCAGTAAAGCCACTACAGCATGAGTTTGATGGGGCTTCTTTTTTTTTGTTTTGTTTTTCTCCAAATAGCCACGTATGTGGCTGCAACATTTCTGCGGAGACAAATGCATCTTTATTTTAGTTACTGGAGTCCTCTCAAAAACGCGCCTATAAATCCTCCGGGAGCGAGGAGGAGTCACAATGGAAAGACTGATGGATCTGCAACGCTACAGCGGCTCACACAGTTCAATTGCCATAACTGTTCCTTTGTGGCCGCAGCGTTAGCTGTGTGTCACTGAGCCTTAAATACACATTTTGAACTGTCATATCCAATAGAGTGGACCCTGGTGGATAGTTAAAGACAAAGGAGAAAAATAGAGCAGCATGGAAATACGATGTGAAAAGACTCACTTTTTAAACAAGAGAATAGGAGCTGTTGTTGAACATGGTGCCTGATGCCTAGTATATTCTGCTGGCCTTGAGGAGATAAAGGATTTAGTAACACAGCCTTTATGGGTTTACTTAGTTGTACACTCTGAATGAAGAGCTGACAGTATTTGGAGGCTCTGCTTACTCCTTTTTTTGTGGTCTCAAGACCAGAATATTCTCCAGCAATGCAATTTCCAGCTGACCTATCCTGAGGCCAAACAGAAACAATAGAGAGAGATTAATGGCCTAGGAAACTTTGAAGAGAACAATAGCACGATCTTGGGATGAACTAGAACACGTGAAACGTAATAATCTTGGGTTAAAAAAAAAAAAAAAAAAAAGCAGTTCTGCAAACAGAAACCTTTTCCACAGCTTATTTAGCAATGAGCATAAAAGGAAAACGTGCCTGACTGTTTTGATTTAAAATTTGCTGGCTATAAACAATGATTTTGAAATAATGTGAGTCACTATTATTTATGTTAAAACGTGACACAAGGTCTAAAAGCCAAGTTCTCCTCTGGGCAAGACCAATACCAGTGTGATCAAGAGCAGAACTCGTGTTGATTGCATTTGGCACCTGGTGGTGATCACACATGAGACAAGGGGCAAGAAGAACAACTCCATGAATGAATGGTTTTGATCTGCAAAGAGCAACGGGTTGTTCCAAGAGGAAACGTGCTTTTATTATCAGTACAGAATGACTCCACGGTCAATAAATCATTTGTATTGCAGCTGAAATATTACTCCATTATACATCAAGGATGCATGCAACCTTTTCACTTTTTTCTCATTCTGATGTTTTTTCCAGCCCGTTAAGTACCTCTCCAAGGATCTATGAACTAGCAGCTAGAGGTTAAAAAAAATACAAAACAAGAATATCATAAGAAGTATTCGTATCATACAGAAATGCATCCAAGTCACAATAAAACAACACTTAGGGAACACAAAAACTCTTTAACCAAACAGCTTGAGGTGTCTCTCATTCTCTGCCTTCCATTGCATTACCCAAAATTCAGCCTTACAAAGCATCTGGGAAGAAAGGTAACCTTGCAGAAGGCAACCAAATCTAGGCCCAGGCTATCCAAGAAAGCTAACATTTTCAAGAGTCTGGAAAGCGCTTCCATGACCCCTGGAACAAGTCATGCACAGCTTTCTATAGCATTGAATCCTCATGGTGGATCAACTTGGTGTCACTTAAAAATCATTTACAACACACAGCTTCTCCGGTATCTCTTATAAGATTTTCTCATGATGCTTCTCCAACAGATTTTCAGAGGTGCCACAGACTTTCCTTTCTCTCTTTCTCATAGCTGCTTGATTTTCTCTGAGGCAAGTAGTTATTACGTCTCTGTCCAGCATAACTGAAATCAATCAAAACCTCCTAGCAGGAAGATGAAGCCTGACACAAAGACAAGTGGCAAAGTCATACTGTTTCAAAATTCTAGGTTAAAAACACTGTACAGGAGATTGTATGCAAGGTTTCTCAGCATGGATGGTTACACTTATAGTAAATGTGCAACAAGGAGAGAAATAAAATATTTTTAAGGTTGGAAATATTCCTGGAAAGCCCTGAAGACAGAAGAGCTTTTGAGGTATTGTTGCTCATATGTGCTCTGCAACACTTCCCATTCAAAGTATTAATGAAAACAGAGACATGGCAAGGAGGAGATCCCCAGGAGAGAGAAAAATCTGATTCACATGCTGATATGCAGCTGTTGAAGCCTCCTGAAAGCAACTGAAATCCAGTACGCTCTCTTTGTCTGGAGCAGGGAGCATCCTCCTTGATGTTCTACTCGCCTCTTCTAGGTCCACTAGATCGTGTTAGCTTTACCTAGATGAAGCCTGAGCCAGTTCACCATTAACCAGGTGCTGGAAGGATACCAGGGTTATCCTTCCACTGCACCTGTTGTGTTTGCATAACAGGGTTCAAAGCTTTTATGTACTTTTCTACTGGTTTTGTATCCCGCTAAGAGACTGAAACTGTCCCTCAGTAATGACTTTAAGGAGTCGTCTGCGGGTTAGGCAGACAAGTCACCTTCAAGAATTCACTAAGACAATGAACTCCCAAACAAAACTGCATTTATTTCGACTATGGAGAGTCCTTTGTAGTCAACATATCAAAGCTAACAGATAAAATAAAAGGAACAGAAGCATTATCTTCATTTATTCCCAGGACAAATCAGATGCTCTGGTATCATCAATGGTATCTGCTTTACCCAGCAGAGAAGGATTTAGGAAATTTAGAGGATTTCAGAAGTGTCCCAATTGCATCTGCTGTTACTTTGATGACCTCCTTCCTATTGCCAAGCAAAGATGTAATGTGGGTCAAAACAAAGAGGAACTCGCTAAGTGTCACAAGTAAAGGATGTAGTTCTAGTGTTTTCACTTTTTTTTTCATCCAGATTAAATCTCATGGCTGTTTCTCCTTCACATGCAACAGAAAGGAGGTAATAGTATCCTTCACCCCTCCCCAAGCACTTCTGCATGCACAATCAGCCACTATATGCAAAAAAATGAAAAACAAGTGAGGAATCCGGCTTGCAAAAGGCATACAAACAAAATTAGCATGAATGGCTACAGAACATCTTGAATGCTTAAACATTCTTCTTACATTGGTATGTACTGTATATAATAGACAACTGCTGAAGGACATAAGCTGCCCCCTGAAGAATTAACAAGTAGAACTAGAGTCAGAAGCAAAGAAAATAGCAGAAATGTTAGACATTTATCTTGCATCTGTCTGCACTACCAAAAGGAGAGATTGTTAACCTGCATTAGACATCAGCTGCACAGCAAGGGCACAGACCGGGAAGGAATCTACTCACCAGCTGAAACCAATGTTCCAGGCTACAGTATTTCCAATTTACAAATACTTGGATGAGTTGCACAGCATGGGTGAGCAAACACAGCCCTCCCTCTACTTCGAGAAACATTTAGGGTAAAGCAGTAAGAAGGAACACTTCTAAGGGATGGCCAATACTCCCACCATAGTACAATCCTTAAGGTTCATAGATTTTATATGTTCACTTCTAATGAGGCTTCAAAGGGAGGGGAAGTTGGTTTCAATTCTCTGTTGCTTTAGAATACATTCTTCATGAAAATGTCCCTGCAACCATCTCTTCCTTTTAAGAGAAAATGTAACAAAGGCCATTCTACAGCATACTGTGATTTACCTTTACAATCAGCCCAGACTAAAGAGCAGGAAAAACACAGCTCCTAAGAAGGATAAGAGAACATGGGTAGCAACACAGTTGTTGTTTCTGCCCTCCTTCATTCGTCATTTGCGCCTTGCTTAAGTCACAGGGATGAAGACTCCTTGTAGAATAGTTTTGTGCTTTTCATACATCCCACCATTCTCACACAAGAACTGGGGCAGAGAAAGCAAGCAGCACCTGGGTTCCTTCAGCTCCCAAATCCCTGCCAAAACTGCGCGCTCACTTCGTTAGCCTAGCACGCATCCAACAAAGGAACAGCTTGCTTTAGTGCGGCAGCTGAGCAGCAGCAGCCACAGAAGGGGCAGCAAGCCCTGACAATCAGCCCTGGGCACTAGCTGTCCAATCAGGGTCTGGCACCAGCAGCAGCAAGTAAAAAGAACCTGAGTAACAGCAGAGACAGAAATCACTCTGCAGTGAGGCAGATACAGGCAGGGCCAGATCCAACATACTGCCAACAGCACCCCAGAGGGCTCCTTAAGCGGGAGTTAGCGCTGACTTCTTTGTGGCTTTTGGGGAGGGTGGCATTGTGGCCACCACACGTGTACTTCTCCCACACATGCCACGAGGGAAGGGAGAAGCTGGAAGCAGAAGTGGTGAAGGTGGGAACAGGAATCCTTTTGCATTGTGTGGGAAGGTGGGCTTGACGTTCAGAGGAATTTAACTAGTTGGATGCAGAGCCAAGAGGCCACACTGGGTGGAGTGCTAAGTATACAAACCCAACTTGTAGACAAATGCCTTGCCTGACCTGGGGACCATTCTCTGGGCTGCAGAATGTTCCTAGCCCCATCTTGAGCTCTGTGCAGAAGGGCCTCTACTCAACCAGCAAATGCTGGGCTTGAGCAGACACAAAGCCTCTGCAGCATACAGCTTGCTTTCCAACAGCACAATGTGGTTACCTCAACATACTTGGCATGAGAAGGAGGTAGAGTTGAAGGCGTTTGGTGGTTTTGAAGAAACACATAAGCCTTATTTCACCAAATACCTTTCTTTTCCCTTTTTTTCATAACAAACTTTTTTCTTTTGGGGATGTTATGACTGGAATGTACAGATCCCATGAGTTTGTTTTCTTCTCTTTTCTATTCCCTTGGATTTTCCCCTCAGCTGCTTTCTCTACCAGAGGACTTTGCAGAACAACGTTCTTTGCTTATGCTTGTTCTCCATGTGAATAAATATATCTTCTGGCATCCTGTTTAGCAGAGATGCATGTTCCCTCCAATACCCATATTTGAACATATTAAAACAATTAAACCTACTTCTCTTTCAACCTTTTCTTGTTGCACTCACTCGCTGCTTGATACACTTACATGCTTGGATCAGAGACCAGCTCATCCATGCTGGAACTGGATCTCCTGTGCACATGTGAAAAAAATAAAGCTTAAGTTCAATGACAATAGGACACTTGTCCAGAGCCAGAGGTTCTGTCCCTTCCATTCTATTCTAGCCCAGACAGCAGAAATGGAAGAACCCTAATAAGTAAACTGAACATTCTGGCTGCTTTGGTACATGTGTTCCCTCCTCGTTTGCTTTATAGTGTTTTGGCTTGCTATTCTGTCATGTGAGCAGTACCGAAGAAAGCCAGATCTTCCACTTGGAAAGAGATGATGTATGTACCCAAGTGTTGATCCAACTGTCTTTACGGCCCAAGAGCAACATGTTAATCTTTTTTTGGTACCCTCAAACTTCTTAATACTAATAGGATGGGTCTACACAAAATCCTAGCATTTATAAATGCCTTCACTCAAGCTTCCTTTTCTGAGGCTGCCATGCAGTTTGAACACAATCCCTGGCCAACTCTTTCCACATCCAAGCATCCCACCCTATTCTTACATTTATACCACTTGCCCTGCTTATTGTAAGTTTCTCCTGGCTGATTTCCCAGAATATCCTTTGCCTCTGGCAAGATAATTGCACAAGCCTAAAATACTGTCGCCACAGACCTTCCCTACAGTATATGCTGTTCTCAATATACCCAGGGGGCTGGAAGGCTGTGAGAGAAAAGTGCTAGTTCATGAAGAGTTAATTCATATTTTTTTCATGTTCTTTCATGTTCCAGAAATCACATGGTTTAAGAACAGTTGAACCAATTGGGGGAAAAGTTCCGTTTTCACCTACCAAGCAAGAAATAGAGAGTGGGGGTAAAGGAAGCTGGTCTTTTGTCAGCAAGGAAATAAAAAAAAAAAAACACAATAACAAAAAAGACTTTTAAACAAAGTGGGTATTTTCACACTTTCTTCTTTTAATTCAGTATCTAGTGGTCTGCTGAAGAGAAGGACAAACAGAAAGTTTTAAGCTGCCGCCTTACAGTATCTGATCTACTTACACTAACAGAGAATGAACATTACCAGCCAAATGCCAGGCGATGACACAGCAGAAACTAAAATCTCTGGTCAGTGATCTTTCACGGGCACCATGAAAAAAATCCAGTCTTCTTTCCAAAGTTAGAGCGTGGGGATGGTGACAGACAACACAGGTATGTTGGCAGACAGCATTTGAGAGCTGAAGTTTCAGCCTTTCATGTAGGCAATATATTACCATCAGCTATTTGCCCCTCTGCAAGGTGGCAAGCTGCCAGTTCCTCCTACTTCTGGATCTCACCAGGGTCTGGGACCCATCTCTTCTCCCAGACCTTCTCCAGCCCTTCCGCTGCCATGCAACATCTGCTCGCTGCCATCTTTAACACAGTCTCCATAGTAAGTGGTCACTGAATTACACTCCCTACCAATTCTTTGTGGGCAATTGCAAAGAATCCTTCACACAGATTTTTTTTCAGGTTGAAAGACTTTTTTTTTTTCCAATTTGTGTGTGTGTCTATGGTTTTGTTCAGGCCACATCATACACCTTGGTGACACCAAATGCTAGCACAGAGATTAAGTAGCATTTTTTTTTTTTTACGTTTACAGTTAAGGGCAGACTCTCTTCTACTGCCTTCACTTGCATTGGTTTTGTTTTGCATGCATGATGGGGAAAGAAATGAAGGGTGAGTCTCCCAGTCAGCAAGGATTCCTGGCACTCAGGGAAACCTGAAGGTAGTCCCACAAGAGTTGTTTGTGTGATCTTGGGATAGGAAGTCAGATGCAGGCGAAATAGCAAAGACAAGAGCCAAGACATGGTAAAACCTTCATGGTCCAAGCATTTCTTTTCCCTGTGTTACAGCCCTAGAAATCCAGAGTGCTGGCTGCTGAGAGGGGGTGTAAGGCACCTGGACCAGCAGGCACTGAGAGCAGACAATGGGAGGGGAGCTTCTTGCAGAATAGCTGTTAGCGTCCTCAGCCTCGGGTCTCCCACTTCTGTCTCAACTCCCCGTATTCCGTGTATCCTTCTCATTGCTAGAACAGTCTGACCCTGTTTCAGCGATGGTTTCCAACTCCACCCACGCCCTACGGAGCATTGTGCCAGGCCTGCACACAACCTCAAGGATACTTAGGTATTTAGCCTTCCTTAAATTTAAGGTGAGCTGGATTTTTTGAAATATCTAGGTCAGAATATCTCAGATCCTTGTTTGCACCTTGGACCTTTGGACATACTAGCTCTTCTGACACTCCCCCCAAGTTCATGAGTTCCTCAACCTACCACACTAAACATCTTTCTAGACCAGTATTACGTGCTTGTGCCTCCCTCCCTTCAGTCCTGTAAGGCATTCTCAAATGCTGACCTTCCTCCTACCTGGCTACAAGATGAAAGTGCACCTTTCACAGAAGAAAGACTGTTGGTTTTGAGCTCCCAGTGATCGCAGTTTGGGCTGGTGGCACTACACCAGAGCTGGATCACTAACTGCTCTCTACATCCCTCATCATCTCAGAAAACAAGACCTCCAAGTGAATTCTCACTCACGCACAGATGCACGTTCTGGTATTTAAAGGAAAGCACTTCACTTAACAGCAGAGTTAATTGCATTGGAAAAAAAAGTGCTTTGCTTCAGCAGAAATCCCTACTTAGAAATAAAGAAAGAAGAGCTTATTATTCAAGCAAAAGATTAAACAAAGAACAGTGATTGCCACACTGCTCAGCAGCAAAGACATCGATCAAATGTGATTGAACTCTGTCCAGGAGGATATTGATTATAACCACTTGCTATTCACTTTGATGAAATTAAAGAGGTTGGATTCTACTCTCAATTACACCACACATTTCAGTGAAATCACTTCATTTGTACTGCTGTCACAGGACAGTACACCCCCAAGTCTGTAATTCTTCCCCTTCCCAGTTTAGGTCCTCTCACGTACTTCATGGCTGAATCTCCACCACTGAGGTTTAACAAGTTCTGAATGAAAAAGGCAATTCTTGAAATGCACATTCAGGAAAATGTTAAGAAAGTAATAAAACACCCAGTAAGTCAGAAGTACAAGTTTAGTGGTGTGTCAGAAAAGCAAATTTTATTTGGATCTTGGGAGAGGAAAATATAAAACAATTCCATCAGTTGGTAGAAACCCAAAGAGCAGTTTTATGTTAATACCCAAATTCGGAATTGCAAATTACACTAAAGAGTCCAGCATTACTTGCTGGGCTGAACTAGGCCCAAATGGAAGGGAAAAAAATGGAGTTAAAACAACTTGCACACAAAACCCAACAACCCTTATTCTTATTTTACTCATCCACATGAGAAACACAGCTGAGGAGAGTATTTCAACAATCTGTGTAATTTTATCTTTCCTGTGTTCTTCTTTGGATATTATGTGTCATCTCTGTTTGCACAATAGCCAAGTGCCTGATCCTGCTTTCTTTGCCAGCCATACAGACCATAAATCAGCAAGCACAGCTCACAAGTCATGTGCCACTGAATACTGAATCAGACTAAAACACCCAGGCAAAGATTCCGCTTGGTGGGAGCTACAGAACTTTACAGGAGGTGTGGGCAGCTGGGGTATCCCCTGAATACATGAGGACAGGCACAAGCACTGTTGTCCTCAGCAACAGACCCCCCAGGGAGGGTGTCCCTGCCAAGCTGTCTGCAGGGCAGCTGGGGTGCAACCCAGCCTGCTCCTTCTCCTGGGCCCATTTCAAGCCTGTATCCACACCCATGCCATGTACATCAACTGGACAACACAACTTGTCTTCCACATCCCCGTAATCCAGTTTGTAAATATTCTGAGAGAAAAGAAATCCATAAAACATTCAGACTTCTGCGACTAATAACTTTGGCTTTCAGTGACATGAAGGTTTCTTTTTATTTTCCTCTAAGCCTATATTTATGGGAAGGCAACCAGTTCACAAATAGCCCAGTTCTGCTCAGCAAGGCACTCCAGAAACATCCTTCTGAAGCTGTAACGTGGCCCTGAATGTACCACAGCTGCTCATAACATTCAGCCAGCCAGGCTGCTCATATGAGCGCTCCTCAATCCAGGCAAAAATGAGCCAAATCAGCTTAAATACCAAATCTTTACAACCCCTTCCCTTTCCATGCCTTCCTTCTGCAATGCATGATGGAGCACCTGCACAGACATTGTGCTGCAACTGAAAAGAACCATGAGAAATCCAGCTACAAAGCCCATATGCAAGGATCATCAGGACTGGGCTCAGCACCCAGCTCGTACCCCTTCTCACAGCTCTTTGCAGCAATACATCTCTGGATGTGGGTGGGGAACATGCCTGTGCTTTGGGGAAGAGCAAGCTTGGAGTGACTCAGTGTTGTTTTTGGCTCTCTGTTTTTAGAGACATGGGGAGGAGAAGCTAAAAACATCCCCAGTGAGCTGAGAAAGTTTTCACTGCAGGTCTTTCTCAGAGCCTGATCTCTATTGTCCGTAGTAGTGCTGAAATACATGGAAGAAGGTCTCTTAGAGAAGGTCCTAGATGATACTGGATGGTAGGGGAAGAAGAGTGATAAAAAGCTGGAGGCATAGGCACAAAACCACGTGGCGGTGCCACTTTCTCCACAGAAACCTTTATCAAGCAATAGGCTACACCCCTCTCATGCATGTTCAGTGCCATCCCTGCATATACAC
This sequence comes from Athene cunicularia, assembly GCF_003259725.1. NCBI lineage: Eukaryota > Metazoa > Chordata > Aves > Strigiformes > Strigidae > Athene > Athene cunicularia. Next base: position 2,139,811 of record NW_020799116.1, read on the forward strand.
CCTTCTACTTGTGTGCCTGTGCAATGATCTAGAGAGCAACGCAACTATCCCAGCATATCATGGTAATAACTATTCCTACTATTCCACCTTGCTCCTCTCCAGAACCTGACTTAAGTAACACTGGGAAATTTTACAGAGATGCGAGTGCTGAGTAGTGCCCAGATATGCACACTCTCGCCCCATGCTGCTGGGAATGGAGCCCACACGCCCCAAATTTTCTAAGCTCTGCTCAAACTGCTATACAGAAGAAAAAGAAAAAGCAACACGCTATAAGGTAAAACATGCCAAACTCCCAGCTGGTGGAGCCCCACTGAAACCTGGGGAGTTATGCAACAGAAGAACAGGCCCAAAATTTAATCTAAATATTATTTTCGTAAATGAAGGCAAGATTTTGTTCCCAGTAATCTTTAGTGGTATCCACAAGCCAGAAAAATCTGCATCTGTATGCGATTCCTTTCCCCCCACCCCTCAGGTTCAGAAGAGTTTGGATCTACAGGCTCGGTTTCATTGTGAACTCAGCTTAGGAAAGGGCTAACGTGACCTCATCGGCTGCCAACAGAGGTAATGCAGAAATGCATATACCCTGTCCACAGAAGGTTAATCTCCATTGGTAAGGGAATTAGGCTGAGGCAGAGGAATAATTCTACAAGGAAAAGTAGTTCCACTGCAGTTGTCATACAAAGTTTTATATATATTAGCAGGCTTGTGGTTAATCAGTACTTTATTTTGAGTTTGAAACGGTTGGGACTTTGAGGATTTCGTTTTTTCTTTTAGGTTTATTATTTCTTTTCAGAGGCTGAATCAAGCTCCACTCTGCACCCATCTGTCAGTTACGCAAGGGACTCATTTGGAGCTATGATGGTTTTCATTACTGGAAACAGAGACCTTCCCTCTGCTGAGGCAGGCTTTAAAACAAGAAGTTGGTTGCCTCGGGACACATGCACTTCATCCAAGACATTTCAGAACCAACATTCGGAGACTTGGAGTGTAGCTCCTGCTGGACACTCAAGAGCAAGAAAAAGCCCCAGGAATCTCTTCTAATTTAATGGTATAGCTAAAAAAGGCAGGCACAATAGCAACCTTTGGCCCTATCTGGACCCTCCTTAAAACGTAACCAGCTGTGGAGAAAGAGCACAGCACTGTCTCACTGCAGGCTGATGCAGCAGCTGCGAGCCTCCGGCCTTTGTGGTAGCTCCAGGAAGCACCATACTGCCCAAAGACCTCTCTGAGCTCCCTTCGCAACCAAGCTCATCTGGGCACTGTTTTGACTGACAGACATCTCCTGCAAAGCACTGTTTCCTACTGGCTTTTAGTGAGCACATCTCCATCACCTGTTTCAGCTTCTCTCAAAACCACTAGCACAGGGTGCAGGCCTAACCAGAAGCTTGTTACACATTAAATCCTATTGAAGATTTCAGGATGTCACATGGTGGGAACTGCATGGGTTAAGGTCACCACTGTGGCCAAGACACAGGGAGAGGCCTTAGTCACTTACGTGAAGGTGCCACAAAGGCACACCCTCTATGCATGGAACACCTGGAAAGCGAGTCAGATGCTGACCAACATGTTTGGTGAACTACCCCATAGCACTTCAAGACCTGGTGTCCAGATTAGCAGAGCCCAGCTCTGTGCCTGTGTCGCACCTAAATTTGGTGGGAATTCTGGAAGTCAGAAGAAAAACTTGGGTTTTTTCTCCAAAACCCCAGCAAGTTGCCTACAGTGAACACAAACGTCTGTCACAAGGTGCTGGAGGATTACAGATGTAGGTTTTCCTCACCTTACATATAGAGAAAGCATCTACAACACAAACTCACTGAAACCAGGCCATTCATTTCCCCAACAGTAAGTTAAACTGAGCTGAAGACATTGTTATGGTGGATTATGACTAAGTAAAAGTTGTGTTTTAAACACTGATTATATGATCCTAAAGCTGAGTTGGGGCAAAACAAAGCCTATAGGTTACAGTGAGAGAACTGGAGTTTTTAGAGCACAGGTAAGACCCTTCTAACCCTAGAAATCAAACCATACTATGCCAAAATATCACTACTCCTATTTCTTTATCTACCTGTAAGTAGTGTCAGGTACCATCATATTTTCATGGTTATACTCTGCACTGCAAAGATCCATTCTGCTTTAAAAGAGTGTTTTTCCAGGTACTAGATAGCCACATCTCAGATAACCCCCATGAAGTGAGGGACAGAGAGAAGGATGGACCAGAGAAACTTGGCTCCTGCAAGAGATCAGTGTGGGTAGCAGAACCAGAACAAAGGCAGCTAATGGAAGGGAGTTGAAAAATAGAGATAAACTCCCTGCATCAGATATACTCCCATACTGCCTGTATCCACGCTGGTGCTCATTTACAAGGTTTTGCTTTAAAGCATTGCTGTATGGGTTATACCAAAACAAATGAAGAGTGCATACAGGTTACTCTGTAACTAGTTGCCTCCAGTAGAGTGTAAATACTACAGGATGCTTTTTTCCTCCTTATTTTTTCTAAATTCTGGGTTATCTGCTTGCTAGTGAGAAAGAACACTAAGTAGCAGCAATAGTACAGTGCCTTCCCACAACAGTATTCTGAAAATGACACTTGTAAACAGTTCCATCAAGTAGAGAACAATAATGCAATTTGGCAGAAAGAGTCTTAGAAGCCAAGTTACACAGAGAAATTATGGTTAAAATTACATTAATCAAAACCAGTTAGGAAAAGATGAGAAGATGACTCTGGCAGAACATGTCTGGGATGTTACCAATTAAACTTGTTTTTCTTCCTAAAAGGCAATAGCATTCTTCTCAATTAGCCTCTGTCATTGTAATTCTAACAATAACCCACGGCGCAATTACTATTTGAGCTACTTGAAAACTTAAAGCATGCGCCCAGTTTCCGTAAGAGACTCCTCTGTGGACAACCAATGGTGCTGGGTAGAGAGGAATAAACGGTTTACTTTTTCTTTCTGAAGCTGAGTTTTATTACAAGATTTACTCAAATGCTAAGAAGCCAGTCTGGGAATAGTAAAAAACGATCTGCAGTAAAAAAAACGATCTATAACAAATAAATCAACTAGCTAGGAGTCAGAAATAAGCAGAAAGACATTTCCTTCCAGATTTAGCTTTAATGTGCTCTGTGGAGCAACACGTTGGCGTTTGCGAACCACCACAGACTCTGCACATACTATCACATTACATGAGCTCACACCAGGCACACACTGGCATCTCCCCTATTCCTGCTGATGCCGTTGGCACCGAAGAAGTTAATGCCTGTAGGCTGAAATGCTAACCCTAGCTTGGCTAATCCTCTGGCATTACTACACTTTGCAATATAAATGCTTGGCTGAAATGAGATTAGAAAACTTAATGGCATTAATGAAAGCCTGACCTATAAAAACTCCTTAAAACACAGAAACACTGCATATTTCAGGTTCTCTGGGCTAAAATGCACAGATTCTCCATGTTGCTCCGCTAATAAAAGTTCAGAACTGGAAGTACAACACTTCCAGAAAAATCTGTGATTCTAACAAAGAAGGTTCATTAATAAGTTACATTTTATCTCACTGAATTTGTACCAGATTCCAGTCTTGAGAGTGTTTCTCCTCCTTCCACCACCAAGGAGGCAGCTCTACATTTGTACTCACTGTGGTGTGAATTACAGAAGATAGGGAGGACAGGAAAGGTGACAGTTTGATAAAAGCTGCACCATGTGTCAGGAAACATCTCAGTTCAAAGAGAGCTGATAAGACCTGCTCTAGAAACACATATTAAAACAATTACATACAGAACTTGTGAAATTCACCTGTTCTTGATATTCCCTTTTATATCCTGATTGCGACCTACGCTCTATGCTGAAATATCTTGGGAGGGAAGAAAAAGCTGGAATATTTTCAAGTTTGTTCTTTCCTGTGGAAATGAGTCATTGCTAAAAAGGTTACAGAACCCTTCATATCTTTACTAGACAACAGAATGCATAGCCAGAAGATGTATCTGCTTCCCAGCTTTTTCAGTGCTTTTCCTGCAGCAACCTAAATAGATAGTTTCCCCTTAGACAATGTGATTCTCCAAAACCCATTAAAGATCTACAGAAGGCTTTTACAGTCAGCTCTGTAAGATGAATGCTCATGGTGGTGGCCTCTTCCTCAAATATGTCAATTAGCCAGTTGTCATCTGGCCACTTTTAACTTCCTTCTATTGTTACAGAAGGACAAGACTTGAGGCAAGATCACGAGTCAGGAGATCTGAAATGGTGGAGATTATTTTTGCCTACACAAAATATATCCCCTCCCTCCAACTGGTGAGGTCTTCCCCCAACACAGAGTACCAGATAAAAGCAGCACCACGGGATATAACAAAACTCATTGGAGAATTCAGAGAATGACTCAACACTTGTACAGATAATGGGAAAACATTCACTGTGACACAAAGTAGGATATGAGATCTCTACCTTCAAGCTCCAGGATGCCCGCCAAACATTAACCGCTAGGAATTCAGAGGAAAATATCTCTAAGTAATGATACCATATAATTATTTAATAGGATTTTACACCACAGTCTGAAGCATCTGGTAAAGTATTGCTCTGGATGGAGTACCTGGCATGACCAACTGATGTTCAAAATGATGGAAATACTCATATTTTGCCCTACAAAGGAGTAGTAAGCAGCTCGTAACAAAGACTGTACCTACCATGCTTTACAGCTTTGCATATTCTAGTCATGGGCAGTCTCCATTAGATGCTAATAGGTATTTTAAAGGCGTCTCAGCTCTTTTACAGAATGCAGTCTTAAAATAGCCCAGCATAAGACTTGTGGCATGCTGGCAAACACTACATGTTGGCAGCCAGTCTAAGACCACTGCTGGCAAAAACAGGACACCTCTTGTCAGGATTCTATCAAACATGATCATTTTAACATTGGGAAAGTTTGGATTTGTTCCATGAAAACCTGATGGATGTCAAATTAGCATCCCAGCCAACCAGCAACTCAATGACATTTTCAAGGTGTTACCAGCTGACTAACGAACAGACATGAAAAATTTAGATAGGCTTATGGGTGAAACATAGGGCATGTCAACTTGAAATATTTACTTGCAAAAAAGACATATGCTAAAAATAATATTTGAAAGACACTCAAATGTTGCAAACAGGTATTTCTAGCAAAAGCACCAATGAATGAAACGGAATGACTAAAAATGCCTGGTGAAGCAGTCAGAAGAATGTTTATAGAACAGCCACGTCAGAGATTGAAGTCACAGCTTCAAAGCTCCTGTTACTAATCTGGGAACTGATGAACAAACAACAGGAATGGAATAGCCAGGATTCCACCAGCTAGGCTAGTTCTGCTCTTTCGTGCTCTCCTACAGTGCCTTTTTTTGCATTTTCTTTTTGGAAACAAGTGCCATGACTGTTTGTACAAGTCAGTGTGATGGTAGCTTGAGAACAACTTCAAATGAAGCCAATGAAAATGAATTTGAGAGATGCTCTAGAAAACAGATACATTTGGCAGAAGCATCTTGTTTCAGCTACTGCAGCAAGAGTGCATTTAGAGGAACATAGCTCAACCAGGGCAGAAATACCCTGGGCACCACACTTCCTATTCCAAGGAATCCCGGAGACAGCACCGTTTATTTATAAGGCTACCCAGTTAGAGACACCCTGAGGCCAGCATCCAGAGAACTTGCCTTTTCCAGTATAGGCATTGCTGCACACTCACCTACTTCACTACATTCCAGAAAGAGCCTAAGAGGGGACGATATCTGTGAATCAACACTAGTAATTGCAAAAACACAATTTTTGTGCATGTAGCCCTGCCCAAGACTGCCAACATTCTTTCTAACACCAGTTAGGCTGTGAGTTTAATCAATATAACCCTGGTTCTTCCAGGAGCTACGCTCATCAAACCCAAGGCTCAGCTAAGACTGACGATACACTGATGTAGTCTTGAGAATTAGAGCCATAATATAAGGAGTCCATCTCATAATGAAAACAGTTGGTTTTGAGAATGCATGGAATGAGGGGCAGCAGAAAGATAAAGCTAACCTATTCATGTTCCCAACAAAGCAAGGGCCTTGATAGCATGCCCTTGGCACAGTAGCTACTACCTGATGGGAACAGTTGTGTTAACGAACTAGACGCAGCTCTGACTCCCCCAAGCACTGGATAACACGGGGTAACAGTTTTCCCGCCATCAGCCTGACCTGGTACCCTGTGGATAACACTCAGGTCCCAGATGCAGACTCAGCTCGATAGGTGTAACCTGGGAATGACTTCACTCATCTCCACATTCATGTTGGCAGAGTCAAAGCTGAAATCAGTGACTTTGGAAAGGGCTCATGAGGAAACACCGAGCAGAAGGGTAAAGCAGATCCATAACAAAACAGAAATGACAAGCATACAGCACAGCATAGCACCAAAAGAAAATTACTTTGCCACACATTTCTTTTGTCTCTTTTGTTATTAATTCAGTAACACCTTCAGGCTCCAGAGATCAAGGTCTCATTTCACTAAGCACCATACAGACATGCAAGGTGAAATCCAAGCTCCAGAATTAAATTAATTACAGTTTTGTTACTCATATCAGCAGAGGCAGGATTTCTCTAAGAGCAATAGGCCACCTCTGCCCTAAGGTATTTTTAATTGAATAAGCAAGACCAGTAAAGAAGGAAACAGAAAAAGAGGAGCAGAGAGAGATGAAATTCAAAATTCACAGAGCAGATCAGCAGCAAGAGAAAAGAGAACCAGAACTCCAAATGTCGCTTCACGCGCTGCAGTCCATCATGGTACAGCAGCAAGTTCCACTAAGCTACATCATACCAGCTACAGATAACACAGGAAAAACTTTCCCTGCTCTTGGATATTAAACTGGTACTTAATACCCAAGAAAAATGTTGGAAATAATATATTCAACCCAAGAATAAAACTACCTCAACACAGCTAAGCTGGCAAAGGGGGTACTAAAGGATAGAGGACACTAGCACTGAAAACTCAGCAGCTGGAGTCTGACGTCCTCTGGGTAACGCAAGGAACAGCTACAAGACAAACCTTACCAGTGTCCTTACACTCTGCCATTGAGGAGCTGTCTGCCAAGGTCAGATAAGCCTCTATTATTACATTTGCCTTGACTTCGCTATATACACAAAGTGGACTTACTACCAAAAGTGTCTGGGATCTTGACACAGAAATCATTGTATGTAACACTCAGTCTGGCAAACGAAGGAACAAAGCCATAATCTCTGCAGTCAGTTCCAGAGGGGCGAGAGATCAGAGCACAGTCCTTAATATAAAGTCTAACACAACCTGCCCCAAGAATAACTTTCCTCCCCAGCAGCATCGAGCCGCTGTGAGTAGGTGGTGTTTGGACACACAGCCTGTGGCAGAGAGTCCCAAGGGTTGTTCCGACAGCTGCCCCACCTTGGGTACTGCACAGAAGTGTAGGGATGGGCCCTCCACAGCTCAGGGTTATTTGTACAAACTGCTAAACGCCTGCACGAAAAAATACTACACCTCTTGCTTACAGGAACAGCAATAGCATTGTCACCAGTAAATCAGTGACATTTGCCACAACTCTGCAAACCAGAACCTCCCAAGTAATCCTCCCAACAAGGGCGTGCTGTACATCATTTCTTATGGTTTGTTTTGACAATGAAGGTCCTGATCTGGTGATATTCTGCAATATGCAGCTGTCTGGCTGACTCCTGATCCTGCACGGTCTCCATGCAGGTTCCTGTTTAAGTGCCTGGCTGTTGTCACAGCAGAGCAGCAGCTCTTCAGGAAAAATGACCCAACAGTGTCAGCGACTCAGCCAGGACAAGAGTGGGAAAGGTCCTAAACACACCTGGCATGTCATTCAGAGAGAAGTCTTTCCTTCATGTTATTATGGCTTTAGTTGTCACCCAGCCAACCCACCCCACCTCTCCAGGTTGTGGGAATTAGTTCTCCACAACGGTCTGAACTGTCTGCAGTGCTACCTCATCACGAGGAAAACACCGCTTCCTATGAAATAAATCAGGTCATTTCACCAGGGTGCTCCCATTAAACTTGTAAGCAAAAATACTGGTATGGTCATAACAGTTTTGTGGTGGGGAAGAGCTCTCTGCTTTCATGCCGACTTCATCATGAACCAGTGAGAAGAGAACCTGGACACTGCAGAGTTATTTTAAGCTGAGGTCAATGAAACACTTGTGCAGTTTCAGCTACTGGTGTTAAAACACATATAAAAATAATCACAAACAGACACACACAACAAATCTAAACTAATTAGAGAACAGAGTTACATCTTGTTTGTTAGTTTGGCTTTAATTAAGTTCAGCATCATGTCTTTGCAAGGCTTTAGTTTTGTTGGAGGCCTCTACTGTTTTATAATTAACATCCTTTAACTATTTCATGCCCAGTCAGCAGTAACTTTAACCAAGGGGTTTTCTATGCAAACAGAGCCAGTAGTCTGGATTTTGTACTACACTATTTATTAGCATTTCTTTTTTTTTTTTTTTTTTTTTTTAAGGATGTCATACGATACACTCAGGAATAAGGCAGGGTCAGCATCAAGGAAAAAAAAAAAAAAAACAAATAAAACGAAACCACTTTTCTTTGGATAGGCAAGATCACCATGATTTTCATACACTTGTACATGTACCCATGATCCCAAAGTCTCTTAGTCTAAGAGCCTGGAATGTAAAAAATACCACAGCTGCTAATGTGGGTAAAAGGAAACAAACGGCAGGAAAAGATGCTGAAAGAGTCTCTTTCTTTTGCAGGTGGTGCTCTCAAGCACCTGACCTGATTCTGTTCCGTTTACACCAGTGGAATACTGCAGCAATCAAGTTTTGATTCTAAAGCAATACAAGGGTGACATCACAATGTGGGTTACAAGATTATTCCTTCGTGAAACTATACAAGTTAGATCAGTCTAGACAAGGAGATGCTACCCTACCCTGAGGTTCATTGGGACACCCTTTTTCCATTAAACACCATCGCCTAGCTTTGTTACAAGGAACTGTGTCTTTGCAGATGAATTTCCCTCTCCATTGGCTGACCTCTCTCTAAGAGGTTTTGTAGTGTCCTCTAGAATTCAGCTAGAAAGCAGTTCCCTGCCTTCTGTCTTCAGTCTGATACTAGCTTGGCTTTGATACTAGATGAAGGGGCCCTTTTCTGACTTGAATAGCTGAGGAAAAGTAACAACTGCTCCATCAGAATCACTCCGGGTTTATCCAGAGAGCTGCAATGATAATTTGTTGCCAGTCCTGTAGGTTATGTAAACAACCAGCAAACAAGCAAGCAATGCAGCTGTCCTCTGACAACAGCGCCTGAGCACATCTGAATGAGGGTGTCCACAAGAGGGACATGGAGCCATGACTAACATGAAAGAAATGTCAACTATGCCTGTCCTGATACCTTAAAGTCACTGCAGGAGGGGCTCAATTCCAGTGTAGACCAAACACAGTGCTAGGTATCTGCACTGATGCCTAATAAATGTAATTACTCAAGCGTGTCCAGAGAAGGGCAACGGATCTGGGGCAGGGTCTGGAGCACAGGTCTGCTGGGGAGCGGCTGGGGGAACTGGGGGGGGTTCAGTCTGGAGAAGAGGAGGCTGAGGGGAGAGCTCCTGGCCCTTGGCAACTCCCTGCCAGGAGGGGGCAGAGAGGGGGGATGAGTCTCTGGAGCCAAGGCCCCAGCGCCAGGCCCCGAGGGAATGGCCTCAAGCTGCCCAGGGCAGGGTCAGGCTGGCTCTGAGGAAGGATTTCTGTGCAGAAGGGGCTGTTGGGCGTTGGAATGGGCTGCCCAGG
>NW_020799116.1:2149625-2153224 GCF_003259725.1 Athene cunicularia
AGAATTGACAGAGAAGTTTGCCAAATTGGATCCAAAGATCATACAGCTCCTCATCAGAAATCAGAACCTTTCACATTCAATCACATCTCCCGGCTTGTATCAAAACAGGGAGTCAAGTCTACACCTCAGTTACCTGAGCTGAGCTGCTGAACAGAGGTCTTTAGCTGATCAGGCCACCAGAACTCTGGTGGTATTCTTTCAGATGGCATCATTTCAGCACATACATCCTATTGATAGGGCAGGATGCACTCTCTGCCTGGTGCCCAAATCTCTTCTTGCCAAGACAACGATTTGGCTCAGGCAACAGGAACTCAGACTCTCAGCCCTGAAGCCCCTCCATTCAGTCCTGACTGCTTGGGAAGATGAAAAACCCTGCAGATGTATCTCATTTTCTAACTTTTCTTACAGCTGATCCCTCCATCAAAGCCAATTATAGTGTTTGCCAACTAGAAAAAACACCATATGGAAGTGAATAGATGACAATAAGGAAAGTCAAGCCTCTGGGGGAAAAAACAACAGCAAACAAAACACCCAACCAAAAAAACCCAGCTCACAAGATTATTAAATAACAGTGGGATATAAGTGGAAAGAGACTGGGGACACTTCTCTCACACCACTTTTACACCAACATAATTCAATTAGCACTGCTCCCATTGAGCAAAGCTTTAGTTCTGCACATACCAGATTTATTGTTAGGTATTTGCTATGTAACAACAACCTTTCCAGTGAATAAATTCATTTAACCAGTAACATTACAACTCTCCTTTGTAGCTTCCTTTTTTTGGACACAACTGCCTGTTGACATTATCCCTTCAATTTCCGTGTTTTCAAACTTTTTAAAAGGACATAAATACTAGAAGACTATGCATAATCTTACACTTGTGGTATGGAAGGGAAGGAGAAAAAAGTTTCAGTGACATCCAACACTGCAGACTTTTTCTGGGTGTATTAAGAACTTCAGCGATTTCTCAGACATTATGTTCATGTTCTTCACACGCTCAAGGCCAAACTACGGTCCAGGTTATCACAGTTGCTTTGGATTTAGACAAACTTGCTGAGGTGCTCAGAGTTATTGTAATCCAGACCAAGATTCATTTCAGAAGGTATTATTTAGTAGTACCCTTGTTTTAACTATTTCCAGTGAAGCATATGCTCCATTTCATGAGAGCAGTTACAGTGTGACAATAACATATTAGTAACACCAAATGCAACCACTGAAGACTGACCTCCCTAATGTCATATGCTCACTCTATACCAGGATGTTTGTTAAAAGGGCCAGTCAGCAAATCTTAGCATTTCCCATAAACAAGAGAACAGATGCTGAAGGGAGCGCGCATGATGATCTGCGACATTTATTTATAGCTTTACCCTCTGCCAAACAGGCCTGGAGTGCAGAGAACTCCGAAAAACACTGCCACCCACTTGGTTTCTAACCAAAAAATTATTAAACCAGCCACTCTCCTGCACCATGTTCTATATTTATTCTCCTTCCCCTCCCAGCTCTCCTGCCAGCTTTGCCTACACAAGACAGAGTCCGATGAGTAGGCATCCCACCCTGAACTCCTAACCTCCTCCTTGAGCCTCCTCTGCTGCCCCATTCCATCACAGCTGACCACACTGCCACCCTTCTTGTCACTTGGACCTCAGCCCAGCTCCAAGGTAGCTGAGTCTTTCCTCTCACATGTACATCCCTGCATCCTAACATCCTTTTCTTCCATAGTTCAGTCTTGCTCTTTGTCCATCACAACGGAGTGCTAGACTAGACAATTTCAACTGTCTGAACTTCTTTCCTGCTATTCTACATCAGCTAAAGCTCTTATTCTACTGGTGGATTCACACCTTTTTTACAACCTACTCCACTTGCATGGCCTCCTCTCCGCCTTGAATGAATTCCTTTGTTGGCATGCAAGCTTCTAGTCCATACCTCTAGAGTCTTTAACTCTGACCTGCAATGCTCATATCCCCCTATCTAAAACTATGGGGTATAGAAAAAGGAAATGGGTTTAGATCATGCGTATAGAATGTGCAATATTTTCTCCCTCCCAGTGAAATTCTCTGGTGTTCTTGGGCTGTAAACTCTTTGGGAAAGAGGTCGATACCTCTGCATCTGTTGTGGTTGATAACAGCTGATTTTGGTCAACCTCTTTGGCTGATGCAGCAGTACAACATCATTACTATCTTTTCTGTGAAAGGGATGTTTCCCCACAGTAATCTCTCCAAATACCTAGATTCACCCTTGAAGAACTCAATTTCTTTTTGCTGATTAACTTTAATCTTGAGTAAGGAATTCAAGGACACTCAATACATCTCACAGGAGGTACCATGACTTTTTGTGGTTGGTTGGTTGGTTGGTGGGGTTTTTTGGGGGGGGGTTTAACCCTGCACTGGTTTGACACATATTATCACTGATTTAACAAAAGTTGTTCTTGATTAATTTACTACTATAAATAAATCTAAAGGATATAAAAAAATATAAGGCTTGATTTGCTTCTCAGATGGGGTAGTTCTTCAGTAACAAGGACTACTGGCATGATAGCCTTCCACAGTCTCATTTACTTTTTGGAAAAGGCTGGTCCCACCGATGCACACACTCCTGAACCATGCCAAGCAATTGTTTGGGAAAATGTTAGATGACCAACAGCATGCCAGGGACAATGCCAGTAATATAAAAGATACAGATGACTGAGTTGCCATCTCCAAGAACATTTCTAACATGCTTTAGCATAGACATAGGATTAAGGACTTAAGTGATTTTCTCCTGCTACCACTGTGTAAGTACCCATGCAAAATAACAGAGATAATATCCTCTCTGGACTAACAGCTTAGCCACTGCTTTCATGAACAGCATGTGTGTACGAGTATACATACACATGTATAAGGTAGAGAATCATTAATGTTAAAGTCCTAAGTGCTACAGATTTATGCCTTGCATTTGTTAAGTCTGTGTATCAATACTGTACTTTAAAGACAAAGCTGTTCAAAAGCAAATTCCTAAGAGCTGTACACAGCTAGGAAGATTAAAGCTATTAAATATACAGAAGCATACATTGCCCAGTGATGTGTTAATCCATGGTCTATAATAAGGCAGCTACTAACTGCTCAGGAAGAGCTTTCACAGCTTACACAGGACACGGCTGATACAGATACACTGATGTTGGAGCCAGATTTTTGCAGTTCTGTGCAAAAGATGGTATCTATACAAATGTAAAATACGTAGGAAGCCTTGGAACACCTCACCTGTGACATCAGGTAACCAGTGACTGAAAATACGTATCCTCTATTTTAAAGTATTCTCAAACTACGCATTTAGGACAGGACTCTAGCAAATCCTTGCACTTAAAACTTATCCCCGCTTCCCACCCTCAAACTATTAATACCAACAGTCAAATGCTGAAGGACAAAAGAACACAGTTTGGCTTCAGTCAGACTGGTGAAAATCTGGAGCAACTCAGCTGAGGCCAGTGTAACTGAGATCAGAATTTGGCCCAGACTCAACAAACTAAGCCAAATTCATTACCACACTCTTTCCCTACATGTCTGCATATTAAAGAGCACGTTTTTGGTTTGTTGTTGTTTTTTTTCTTAAGCGCACATTTCAG
>NW_020799116.1:2153274-2155517 GCF_003259725.1 Athene cunicularia
ATGAAATATTCAGTGATTGATAGGATAATCTGTTACAGTTAATCACATCGCTGCATTTAAACATAAAAATCATTTAGAAAAAATTAATAACTTTATATTCTGGGAATCAGAAAAAACTACAAAACAAAATTACTAGCATCATAGTTTACAGAATATTTAGTAAGCCATATATTAACACTGGCACTAGTGTCTGCTGAACAGACTTTGATGTCCCCTAGGAATAGATTTCTCTATCTGTTTGCTCTTAATACCACAAGGCATCTGTCCAAAACCGCGTACTAGGAAGAGGGCGCACATTTTTGCATCTCTAAGAATAATGACAGATCTTCTATATGTCAAAAGTTTCCTTCCTAAAGTATTTCAATCAAGTGGTTCCATTCCTATTTTTCTGATTCATTTCTGGTTTATTTTAACAAAGGAATTTGATATTTCATTACAACCTTGTCCATCGCATAATTGAGGCAAGCTGCCTTTTTCTTCTCCCAACTGTTTTCAATGAGAAACAGGGTCTCTAAATCAACTTCTGCATGAAAGAGTTGCTCATTAAAAATTACTTTTTTTTTTTTTTAATAGGAAGCTTTTGGATCCAAGACAAAAAAGTAATCATTTTTCATTTTTTGACAGAAGACAGAAGTTCCTCCTCCCCAATGGAAAAATTTCAAAACTCTGCAGCAATAACATCTTGACTCTGGATGGAGAGAGATCTTATTTCTCTGGAAATACTTTTCTCAGAGGATGTTTAGAACAAAGTGAGAAATTATACTGAGAAAAAACAGTGAAATCCTACAACACACAGCTTCTCACTTCCATTTAAAACAAATAAGGCATGTTTCTTTTGTATAGTGGCATTTTCTGTTGAGAAATACTGCTTAAGGAAACAAAATTAGCTTCCCACAGAGTGACATACATTTCACATTTTCAATGCAGAAAACATTAGAGGCTGGAATAAGACCTGCTTGATGAGCGATACAATTGTCCCTGCTCAGAGCTTCTTTATGTCTAATTTCTTCCCATAACTGCTGATTTGTCAGGCAGCATAATTACCGGGAAAGTAGAATGATATCCAGAGACTAACAGGGGGACACACCTCTGTACACCAGCAGTAGTACCTTCTTCCCCTCCTACACCGCTCCCATCAAAAGGTCTTGTGTTCACATCCGTTTCTCACAGGTAAACCATTACTGGTAATATTTAAACCTTTTCTTGGGTTGCCGTATTATTAGGCCAGTGCCTAAGCTTTATGATTTCTAAATCTCACATTTATTATACATCAGCATATTAATATAAGATTTTTCAGATTGCCCTTGGTATTATGTCAAGATTAAGCATCACACACAACTGTGAGAGAAGATTAACGTATGGAGCATAACATTTGCACAACCCAAGAGTTTCACATGTTGCCTGTTGATGTTAGAGGACTGTCACCGTGAGAAAGACTCATTCAGTTATTTATCATTTGTCCCCTTTCAGGGATTACAACAAACTGGGGTCTTTACCATGGACTATGAATCATATAAAGCTGTGCCACATTCTGGAAAGTCCTTAACCTCATGGGTGCACATCAATCACTTGAAACCTACTGTCAAAGAAGGAAAAGAAGTCTGCCTTCGCAGCACTGCAAATCTCATGATTTCATCTTGGAGCTTGTGATCCTCTCTCAGTCTTGTGATTACTAAAAAGTTCCAGCTTCCACTTTAAAAAGTCAAAGTCTAGTTTCACTGTCCATAGAGAACAGCATAATCCTATGGTTCCCTTAAATCCCAAATGGTTCAAAGATTAAACCACAGGATGCAACATTTAACTCTTTGTAGGAAAAATACTTCTTTTTGCTGTAGTTTGGAGTTAAAATCCTTTTTTATTGCTTTTCCTGCTTTGTGGCAAACACATTCCCCAAAAAAATTGATGTTAGAAAACACATTTTGAAATATCGAAAGCACTTAAGGATTCCAAAAGCTAATTTTTTTTTTTTTCTTCTTCTTACAGTTCCTCCATTTTTCATTACTCAGTGTTCTGATAGTCACAGCCAGGAGTATTTAAGGACTTTAAACGATATTTTAAAATTTTAACTACTGGTCTCCCATCTACAGGAGATTAAAAGATTGATGCATTTTCAATTTTGTAACAATCACTATATAAATGCTAAGTTTTGTTTAACTGAGTTACAAGTCAGTCTTAATTTAAGATCTCATAGTACCTAGAAACTGTAGCTTTTAGAAAATAAGTTGTTCCTCTAAAAAAAAAAA
>NW_020799116.1:2155567-2157288 GCF_003259725.1 Athene cunicularia
TTTTTTTTTTTTACTGTAACATGACAAAAGTCTTCAGTTTGGATATCTATAAGGGGCAGTGACTCCATCAGTCCTCAAGGAGTGACTTAGCTGGATAATGAAAGACACCATTAATCTTGTTCCTATAATGACCTCAAAAGTACAACAGTGCATGGTCATCATTTTGACTCTTGCTACTAACCAGCTTCAGTGGAGACTGAACCAGAGACTTCTTGCACACAAGCATCTTCCAGACTGAATCCGCTTGTAGAACTATGAGCAAGGGACTTTCCTTTGTAGGTCAAATTTATATACGTGTGCACCTACATGGCCAGGACCCAAAGAATTCTCAATAGCAGAACTGGAAATCATAAAATCGAGCAATAACTAAATAACTGAATCACTGTGTCAGATTAACGACTAGTCTGAATAGGCAACAAAATCAGTAGAATCATAGAAACTGTGCCTGTTTGCATCAAAACCAAGGTGTTTCATTATCATTAAGACTCGTTTCTTTGTCAAAAGTGACTACAGCAGTTTACTCAACAATTGCTATCAGCTTTCAGTTTTTCAAGTTGTCCAAAAGCTTTTTAGCATATTGTCAGCTGGGCTAATTTCTCCTATTTACTATGCAAATCATTTTCTAATTGTTCTTGCTTTGTAGCTAGTTCTCTGCATCTCCCTTCTGACTACAGAACAGCCAAGGCACAAGCCAAATTATCAAACTATTTGTAGGCTGGCTTACTGAACTGTAAGCTCTTGGACTTGAACTGATATTTGTAGGTATCCAAGCTGGACTGTATCTTCTCCTCCACTCCCTATATTTTTGTATGTTCCACTCTCAATATACCTTGAAATTTTCATTTAAAGCCACTGAAACTAGTCTAAGAGACTCAGATAAGTCAGGCTCTTTCCACTCTTCTGAGAGAATCACTTAATAGTCTGGGAGGGTGGGAGGAGGTGGGCACTGTATGTTGGGGGTTTAAATAATCACTCATTTACCCTGGGAGGTCTTTCAGATATACAAACCACTGCCAATGTAAGAATTGTATACCAGTATGCAAATTAAGATCCAAGTATGAAGTGTTAAATTTTATTCAGAAATTATTCACTGTCTTGTATCTCAGGGATCACAATACATGCAGAACACCTCTGCAAACTGATCCACAAGTCAGCGACTTGACCTTAGGCAGACATAAAAAAGATACAATAATTGAAAGGAAAAGCCTTCAGAATTCCCTCTTTTGATCACCACAGTCAACCACCTCATTGTTTCTCAGCATTTATTTTGCACCTTAGTAGGCCCTATTTCCCTTTCACAGTTCAGTTTCTGTAAATGAAATATTCAGTGATTGATAGGATAATCTGTTACAGTTAATCACATCGCTGCATTTAAACATAAAAATCATTTAGAAAAAGTTAATAACTTTATATTCTGGGAATCAGAAAAAACTACAAAACAAAATTACTAGCATCATAGTTTACAGATTATTTAGTAAGCCATATATTAACACTGGCACTAGTGTCTGCTGAACAGACTTTGATGTCCCCTAGGAATAGATTTCTCTATCTGTTTGCTCTTAATACCACAAGGCATCTGTCCAAAACCGCGTACTAGGAAGAGGGCGCACATTTTTGCATCTCTAAGAATAATGACAGATCTTCTATATGTCAAAAGTTTCCTTCCTAAAGTATTTCAATCAAGTGGTTCCATTCCTATTTTTCTGATTCATTTCTGGTTT
>NW_020799116.1:2157338-2160147 GCF_003259725.1 Athene cunicularia
AAAAGCTTCAGCACAGATCTCAGCAATGACAATTATTTTTATCAGCTTGGACACTTTCTTTAAGTGCCTAGGTGAAGACAATTTAATCAAAATAAACAAATGAAAAAGACACAAAAGAGACCAGAATATTTTGGGCACACTGTATCAGTCCAGTGTGAAAACCTTTCCTTCTGCCATCTTTTACTGTTACCAATTAAATACTTTCTAGGTCCCAGCCCACTGACTGTCAAAGCACTGAATGAAATAAAGCAGTTATCTGTCTGCCTCTTTGGTCTTCTTTCAAGAAAAAAAAAACCAACAAAAAAACTTGCCAAGTTCTGCCTCCACATAAACAAGTTCTTTGCTAGTCAGTCTTGGTCCATATTCATGAACGTGGGCTGGAAAAAAACCCTGGGCACAGCTCTGAATCCGAATGAAGCAAGGGGAAGGGGCCCTCACACAACTGAGGGCACCAGATGGAGTGCAAAAAGCCATGGTGGAAGGGGAAGGATGTCTTCATCTCTTAATACTACCCATCCCTGTACACGGTGTCACCATCAGACTTTGACTATACTTTCAAGCACTAAGACAGAGCTATACCAGACAGTTATTCTGGATTCAGATAACAGCAACTAAAATCAGAATCTAGCTCCCACAGCCAGCGTACAGCTTTACGAGTAGCACCAGAATCATTCAGTTTGCCTCTCCAAGAACAAGAGAGGTCATTTATTTCATTCTCTCTTGTGGTGCAGCAAATTCTGGAGGTGGTGATTGGTACCTACAGGAATGTCATCTGAGGAACCTGCAGGAGAATCAGATTTATGGTCAGTTTGTTTCTTTTACTCTATTCCTTCAGTTTTTCCCATTACCTCAAAATTCACCTTCCTATGGGTACACTCTCAGGACCTACACTCCCAGAACACTCATCCACCTCTCCTCTATGCATACTCTGTCCATGCAATAGCCATAGACTGCTCCCCTGCTCCTCTCCACCTTCTCCCATGCATCTCCACATACCTCCCTTCCCATCATCAGTTCCCAGTCTGGACCCGCTAAGCTGCTGGAGTGGGAAAGCGGCGACACCCAGGTCTGCCCAAGAAGGGAGCTGTATCTGTGCCGGTGCCATGCAGCATGGGTACAGGCTGTCACCTCCAAGGTGTGGAGGAGATGGGTGGCAGAGGCACAAACCTATCTACCATTCTTCAAGCCCAGCAGCTGCAGAGGCAGAAGGAGATGGACTATTTGCAGCAGCAGGCTGTAATTTTTCCTTTGGCTTAGGAAAAGAAGTGATCTGCTGCTCAGTGCAGCTCCTGAACCACCTATCGCCAAAGGCGGGAGCCAGCCCTATCGTCACGCTGGAGACCATAAACCCAGTTCATGTTTACACCGAGGCACATTTGCACAGCTGTGGCCTCAAAGTCAGCACTAGTGACTTCTACATTCACTTTAAGGCTGGTTCTCACTGCCAGATGTTCTCAAAGTGGCTGTGGAGTAAATTAAGTCTGGGCTTAATAAAGCCTATTTACGCTGTCTCATTTAGCAAAGCTCATGTTTATGGGGATTTATTAGGCACTTAACTGCATGAAAAGAGGAAAATATTTGCTTGTAATTTCAATTGCTCCGTATGGCGCCCTGACTCAGTGGCCTCTGAAAGCACACAAATATTTTCCAATAAACAAAGAACTGGTTCAAACTGCTGCCCATTGAAAATGAGAGACTGAACACAAACAGATTTGATTCATAAACTGCTTTTTCCAAAAAAACTGGAAAAGATACAATTTTTTTTTTTTACTGTAACATGACAAAAGTCTTCAGTTTGGATATCTATAAGGGGCAGTGACTCCATCAGTCCTCAAGGAGTGACTTAGCTGGATAATGAAAGACACCATTAATCTTGTTCCTATAATGACCTCAAAAGTACAACAGTGCATGGTCATCATTTTGACTCTTGCTACTAACCAGCTTCAGTGGAGACTGAACCAGAGACTTCTTGCACACAAGCATCTTCCAGACTGAATCCGCTTGTAGAACTATGAGCAAGGGACTTTCCTTTGTAGGTCAAATTTATATACGTGTGCACCTACATGGCCAGGACCCAAAGAATTCTCAATAGCAGAACTGGAAATCATAAAATCGAGCAATAACTAAATAACTGAATCACTGTGTCAGATTAACGACTAGTCTGAATAGGCAACAAAATCAGTAGAATCATAG
This sequence comes from Athene cunicularia, assembly GCF_003259725.1. Taxonomy (NCBI): domain Eukaryota; kingdom Metazoa; phylum Chordata; class Aves; order Strigiformes; family Strigidae; genus Athene; species Athene cunicularia. Next base: position 2,159,532 of record NW_020799116.1, read on the forward strand.
AAACTGTGCCTGTTTGCATCAAAACCAAGGTGTTTCATTATCATTAAGACTCGTTTCTTTGTCAAAAGTGACTACAGCAGTTTACTCAACAATTGCTATCAGCTTTCAGTTTTTCAAGTTGTCCAAAAGCTTTTTAGCATATTGTCAGCTGGGCTAATTTCTCCTATTTACTATGCAAATCATTTTCTAATTGTTCTTGCTTTGTAGCTAGTTCTCTGCATCTCCCTTCTGACTACAGAACAGCCAAGGCACAAGCCAAATTATCAAACTATTTGTAGGCTGGCTTACTGAACTGTAAGCTCTTGGACTTGAACTGATATTTGTAGGTATCCAAGCTGGACTGTATCTTCTCCTCCACTCCCTATATTTTTGTATGTTCCACTCTCAATATACCTTGAAATTTTCATTTAAAGCCACTGAAACTAGTCTAAGAGACTCAGATAAGTCAGGCTCTTTCCACTCTTCTGAGAGAATCACTTAATAGTCTGGGAGGGTGGGAGGAGGTGGGCACTGTATGTTGGGGGTTTAAATAATCACTCATTTACCCTGGGAGGTCTTTCAGATATACAAACCACTGCCAATGTAAGAATTGTATACCAGTATGCAAATTAAGATC
>NW_020799116.1:2160197-2170762 GCF_003259725.1 Athene cunicularia
TTTCCCCCGCCTCTTCTGTCTGTGATGCATGCCTCTCACTTTGGTTATCAAGAAATTCAAAGGAGCACCGAAGCAAGCCTCGTGACAACTGCAAACAGACCAAAATTACCGAGCAGAAACCAGGAGATAAACAATTTGCCCTTAACAGTATTCATCTCAGGAGTGAGACAACGTGAGTTTGAGGCAGACCCCAAACCGACAGATTAAGCAGACGCTGGGTGTGATTTCTCAGCTGTTGGTTATGTCAGTGTTTGACATAATTTGCCTGACAAAAGCCAATTACACACACGATAGTGATCAAGGAAGGTCACAGTGACATCGGGCCCCCTTGGAGGCTGGTTGCTCCTCTAAGCCCTTTGATCAGTGCACTATGCACAACAGCTTTGGTCTCAGCCATTTTGACCATCAGCTGAGCTACAGAGCTTCACGTGGAAGCAGAATCTGGCCTCAGGCTTTTAAAATACACCTGCAGCTGGCTAAATGCAAGACTCCAGCAATGAGCATTTCTGGAGCCTACTTTCATCAAAGGAGGAACATGCAGAGACACAGGAGGCAAAGCGACATCCAGCCACACAATTCAGCAGAAATCCAGCAGAGTTACAATTGTGTAACTGTTTTCACAAGTTAACTAACACGTGGCAAAACAACATAACACAAACCTTCCTGTTTCAGCCCCTAGCACAAACATTTCCTCAGCGTTTGAGAAGGACCCCAAACCTCTCTGCACTGAAGAGGCACTTGGGTATCTCTTTCTGCGGAGCTGAGCCTTCACCAGACAGAATGGGGGTGGCAGGTTCTGAGACAGGACACCCTGAAGTCAGAGGGACATCAGGGGGGTTGGTACCTCATCCTGAGCATGCACACCTGAGCAGGACAGGACTAGTTACGCACCTTCATTCTGCTGCTGACGATTGCAGTATTAAAAACTTAAGAGCAAAGCTTTAAACATATTAACAAACGTTTTTATTGCTTCTAACCCCATCTGTACCACAGTTTCTCCTATCAGGCTCTACCACCTTTTGGTTGCTTATAAACATCTCTGTTCATTAAGTCTAAAGATGTCAAGTTTTGACCTTTGTGCCATATGCAGTGTCCTATGCATTTGCTACTGTGTTAACATAAAGGTGCTTTTTTAACATGTTTTCCCACATCTGCCTGGCTTAGAAGTGGCAGAACATCTCTCACATGAGACACTCTGGGAACAGACAACAGGAGAACTATCCGGAAAACCAACATGGGAAAAGACAAATGTTTATATGGGAGAAGAGCTGCCTCTAACCACAGCTATTACAGCACTGAAAGCTATCAGTACAAGTCCAGGTTTAATGGAACAACATGTTATGGTACAAAACATCCTACAATAAGATACCAAGGCCTGAGCTGACCCAATTCCCAGACATTGTCCTTTATTAACAAGTATTATTAATTTCAGCACAATTACTCACACAGGCAAGGGTATCTACAGGCAAGTCCTGATTTAGTAACCTGCATAGTATGACTAAAGTTCTGGTATGTGGGTAGTCAGCATTATTTAGGATGACTCAGGTCACTCTAAATGTAAGATAACCACTTTGTCTTATAGTTTTAGAGGTTTTTTAAACCATACGTAAAGCAATCTCATGTGCTGCTTTGCATCTCATTGCTCAATCATGTATTGCTGAACAGGAGTGTTAAATAATCTATCATATAGTACACAGTACTACACACTAATTCCAGCAGCAGTTTGCTGTGTAATTCCTAGTACAGGCAATAAATTACTGTGCCCTGTACGCTTTACATTTTACAGGCCCAGAAGAACGCACTGCATAATCAGTGACAGATGCTACAAAGTAAATTACCTTGATTTTGAAACAGTCAGAGAAGCTTCTGATGTTCAGCACTCAAATGGCCACTACAGAACCATCCTTCCATCATTTGACTTCTCTCCCCATCACTGGGCAGTGACAGATCTGATAGAACTGAGATACAGTAATGTGTAAAGGGAGGAGAGGGGAGATATATACAAGTCTGAACTGGGTCACTGTCAGTGGAGGTGTGCTAATTTATACCAGCAAAGATTTGGTCTTATAATTGTGCACATGAGGTTTTACTCGGAATATAACTCTCTCCAGATCAAGAATTTGATTCTGGTGTTAAAACCTTCTTGCCTTCAAGGAGGTCACAGTTTCAGCTTTAAGAAGTGGAGGGAGACAGGGAGAAGATATACAAGCCATAATTCTTCCTATTTCAGCTGCCTTTTTTTGGTCTTTGGAAGTGTGTCCTATCCCATCCTCCCTCAGCCGATTCCTTTTGCTGAGGTAGAAGAGATAAATCAGCATTCCTGTGCTTCAGACACACCAAAGCTTTACTGCTGTGGCTATTTTGTGGGCATTAGAGTCTGAAACATCTTCCTTTACCCAAAGCCAGCAAGTGCAACAGCTTAAGGAAGAGCCCAGAAGAATTCACTATGAAAGCAGATCACCTGAAAGAGAATTATATCTTCTGATACATGCTGAAGTTCTGCATGAACTTGTCTGCTTGTCCCAGCTCTAAGGGAAATCCTTTGCTCTGAGCAAAGTGCCAGCACCATGAGGAATCCTGCCCCTCATCTGGCTGTGGAGCTGTTATTCCTTGGCTGACTCAGATTCTGCGAGGAGACCTACGCACTACAGAACACATCACTCTTGCCACCAATCTACTCTTCCTTTGTAGCAGAGCAGGAAGGTCTTTAGCAAAGCGAAATTAGAAGAAACGTCTGCATACATTCCCATCAGTTGTGCTAAGTAGGAAGTAGGTAGCATATACACACTTCCCTTGGGAGACAGCAAGACTGCAAGCCCATCAGGAAGAGACTTTATCTATCAGTTGCTGTCTGTCACCTTTAAGAAGGGACCAGTCTGGTTTGAATCCACTCCCAGCTCCAAGTCCTATAACTCTTTGGCTAACAAAGTCCCTTGAAGCAGGCTACAACACAGATTAAACTGCTACTAAAAAAAAAAAAAAAAATTAAAAAATGCAGTCTTCAAACAGAAGGCTGGAGTCATTGGTGCTGCCAAACCCTGAGGTGCTTTCATCAATTTCCTAGATTCTACTGCAAGAATTTGCTTTATTGTCTCTTTGTATGGAATAAAACACCATAAATTTTCCAGATGAGGTGAACTATCACCACTCCAGGTGCTGCTAAATTCTGCAAACACTTTTATAAACTGCCCTTGCTGGAGGACAGTCTTAACCCTTCATGCCTGATGCCTCTGTTTCCCCCAGATGGCCTTTCTTAGCCTGGTTCATTTCAATAATCAGATTTACACCGAGGCCCCACAAACTATCACACTGGCACAACCCAGCAAGGTGGAGGCATTACTTGCACTAGCTTTGCCAAGCAAAACCTCACTCCTACACCTCTCAGGCAAACTGAGCAGCTATAGTCTATTGAGCTCCTTGCAGAAATCCTGGCTCCCACTCCAAACAATACAGTTCTTGCAAAACCAGGTTAAATTACATTCAAGTTGCATGTGCTCACTTTGCTTCTGACAGAGAAAAAAAAAATCACCACACAATATATTCCCCTCCTATCTCCATGTGAAATTTGCTCCTATAGTAAACCCAGCTCAAAAATCTTCCATCATTCAAAACAGACCTAGACTTCCAAGCAGCACAGACTTCAGTAGCAAGGAACAATACGAAGGATCACACCTGATGAATTAGGATCCAACTCAGTTAACAATTCTGTGTAAATACATCAGAAATACCACGGATAAAAGCCACAGAGAGAGACAGTTTTGGGAAGGTCTTGCTGTGCTATGATCAGCAGGAAGTTTCCTCATTTTATTTAGGGGAAAAAAGCAGCAAGAGACAAGCTGTTTGATTATATGCATAAGGTGACTGGAAAGAACAGGTACGCTGCTGGAAGGCACTTCACCTGCAGATCTGTACAGAGGAATTCAGATTAAACCTGTGATACCTGCAGCGGTGTAGACTGCAGTCTGTACTACCCCCTTACTGATCTGTGATCAGCTTTCTTGGACTACCTTGTCATGCTGCTGTTGCTATCTTGCACTACACATTGCCCAAGTAAATTAATATAGGTATCTGACAAGTCCTCCCAGTGCCAAAGTTAGGGGGAATCAGAAAATTTCATCTCCAGTGGTAAAAAGGGGAGAGATCAAGGGCAACTCCTATCAGCTCTCCTCTGCCTTAAAAGAAATCACTACCCTTACTTGTCTCAGCCACTTAAGCACATGCCCTGTGGTTTAGAGATGTGCACAGAAATGGCAGGGTACAGCATGCATGCAGGCTAAGGGCTACAAGGAAAGCAGGTGGAAAAAAACAAAACAAAACAAAACAAACAGCCCACACCAATCACCTAGTCCACACTTTCGTGAAGATCTTTGCTATCTGAAAGTAGCTGCCAAACCTCTTGAACAAACAGGTTTTTAGCCTGAAGAGATCATGGACTGTTTGTCACCCTTTATTTGTGGGTGGATGGCATTATTTCTTCTCCACAGCTGAATGACAATGGTTTTTTTGAAAAATGAATTACAAAATGGGAAAATTGTAAATACTTGTCCGAGCACAAATTGCTTTGCTTGCCTGAGAGAGAAGGTGTTTATATGAAGAACAATCACTCCTGTACAGACATCCTCAGAGACAACACACATTCACAGATGGAGCCGAGTTCCAACAGCAGCTCATGAAGCGAGCGTGAGCACAAGCAGCTCACTGGCCTCCAGAGATTCACTGAGCACTTTCTCAGTGCTCTTCTCCACCCAGAAGCTGGCATTCTCAGGCCTGCATTAAGTGATGCACCACCAGCCATCTGTCTTGCTGTCGTCCCCATTAAATTAAGCATGTTTTATTTCTTAACCATTTACCTCGCCTTTATGCGTCACTGGAAAACAGAAGTGTACTGTTTGGGAAAATACTCCTCTACATAATTTGAAGACTTGTGGTTGGACATAACACATTGTAAGGAAAGCAGATCCAAAGGTCACCCCAGGAGCTGTAATTTGGCAACACAGGCTGGGCTTTTATGTTGGCATCTTTCACAGTCCTGCACAGGGTCCTCAACCCTCTCCCGCAACAGCTCCCCAGCTGCGGAGACACACGCCACGTGCTTTCAGTGCCAAGATCTTGCACAATTTACTTGCAAGTCTCTAAGGCAGACTCTGCTGCCTGTTCTGGGCTCCGGCTGGAGAGGAAGGGAAAGTGAATGCTCCCATTTTAGCTTCAGATTATTTTAAACACATGATGACAGATGCTCTGCAGTGGGAAGGGCCTCTGGCTGCTTCTGCAGCACGAGTACACGCAGGCACACATGCACGTAATGGCAGGAGGTGGGGACAAGAGCTCGACACATGTTTTTGCCCAGCCAGGTGACCCTGCTGTATCCTGAACAGCAAGGACACAACATGGGCTCCACATGAGGCAACTTCTATCTCTAGGTCACAGGTTTCTGCCATAAACACCCTATGTTAAAAATCCCACAGGAAACAATTTTAACATCAAAATCACTGAAAGTTCCCTCCCTTCTTGGTATTTGTTTCCTTGTCCTCATGCTAATGCTTGAGATTGCTGCAACATAATGACACTTTCTGCCAGCCCCCAAGAAGCAGCAATGGATGCTTCTGGTGCAGGGAACTGTACTGTCTTTTCTGTGAGCTGCTATAACTCAGTCTGAACTGGATCTAAATCCCCAAGTTTGGGGCAAGAACTATTTGCAAGCAGATCTAAGCAGTCACTTGCTTTTCCCAGAGTGGTCTGGGCTAGCTTTGTCACCTTTTTGATTGCCAGAGTGCAGAAATTTGCAACGCAAGTCTGCCAGGTCTCCACAGCATCAATGCCTCCCTCAGGCACACACGTCCTCTAAAAATCCAAGACAACACAGTTTGTCCAGTATTACTGTCCAGTCAGGACTAAATTATTAAATCCAGTCAGACATCAGAGAGTTATCTCATATTCTACCAAACAAGTGTGGCACTTCAGCATGCCACTGCACTAAAGAGGATCTCCCACAGCTTGAGGATACTGTCAGTTTACATCTATAACCACCTCTCTGCCTGTTAGTCAGCACAGACTACAGTTAGTCTCAAGAAACCTTGACACAGGACAAGGTCGAAGATCAGAGCAGAAACGGGAATTGCTGAAAACAAGGATTTCTGAAAAAGGCTTGGACACCGCTACACCAGGATGTTCCTGCTGAAAAGGTGCTCACTGGAAACGAGCACTGATAATGGATCTTCATGAGATATGGTTTGATCTCTACCACATGCTCTTAACTCAGGAACTGTGGCAACTGTTCCCCATTGCCCACAGAGATAGTCAGGCACATCCAGATGTTGCTTCACCAAAGGTCTTAGTACAGGCTGAATCACTCTGCAGGTACACAGTTAGCCCTCACCAACAAATCAAAGAAGATGAGTAACAGATACCCAATTCCTGTAGCTAGTGGTAACAACTGTCGCCTTTACAACAGGAGTAACACAGACTTCAGTCACTTGGAAGTCACAAAAATAAAGGAAAGAATGAGAACGCACAAAGGAAAACAATTTTTAATTTTTTTGCACTTCTTTGAGGCATATCTCTCACTGTGATTTATGACTCCATATGCAATAGCTTAAAAAAAAAAAAACAACACAAAGGGCACTATCAACAAAACTGTACTGAAAGCAAGTCTTGCATTTCAAAGCTTCATCCCAGATCTCTAAGCTTTCCTTCAGTAATTTCTGCACCTCCAGAAACATTTTGAGGTGTAGACCCTGAGCACACAGTCTCTCTGTACCCAAGGAATCCATTTGTCACCCACACAAGACAGCCACATACATATTTTTTCAAAGCCTTTCACAGCTCAGAATGACACTGGCTCCGTGCCTTCATAAATTTCCTTCAGACCCCATCATTAGCCATCCAAGGTGTCCCCAAGAGACCCACTGTTTTGCTGACATTGAAGATCTGCACCCATAAATCCCTTATGACTAAGAGATGCTTGGACAAGACCCTGTAAAACAGAGACAATTACCTTGTCAAATTAAAAAGGGATCCCATCTCCTGTCAAAAGCAGATATCATGACCTAAGAGTAAAACATTTTATTCTCCTCCTTTTTTCTTCCCTGCAAAAGGACTCCCAAGCAGATAGAGCAAAGTGCATTTCAAGAATAAATTCAAAGCACATACACATCAGAGGGTTAAAAGTGAAAAGCGCACACTCTCTAGGACATTCTGCTCCTGTTCTCTCAGGCCCCAATTCCACAAACACACACGCCTATACTGAATTTTGGTACAGAAACCAGCAGGTTTCTGTAGCACACTCGTGGAAACTAGGGTAAGGACACTCCTATCTGCAGAATCAGGGCCCAAGGCCATGGCCTCTCTCTGGAGTGTAGGCTGGGAAGTATCTCCTTCCACAAGATGGAAGTCAGCAGAATAAGGTCACACAACTGGAATAGAAGCTGCACGAAAAAAACCTGTTGGTAAAAGGCAATACCACACTGGATAGATAGATCTGCAAGACCAGCTTACTTCAGTTCTCTACTTAAGGGAAAATACTGCAGTCTGAAGAGCTTTCCATTTCTACCTGTGTCCACCTGGTGTACTTAAACAAGTATAGGTATAAAATAGTACGCATTACAGCAAAAAAAGCCGAAGAGTTAAGCCCCTAATCACACAAATGGGAACTATGGAAAGACAAGCATTGCAATGGAGAACACAAGCCTAGAGCATTCCCAATCCCAGCTCAGGCACTGGAGCAGCAACTTTAAGCAAGCGCTGTTGTCACCTCACTGCTATCAAGCTGGAATCTATTCAGCTGTATCTTGCCTCTCAGAGGCAGCCTTGCAAAAAGACTGTTTTTACAACCTGGGAGGTATCTGCTCAGCAATTAATAGCACGGCATTCATTTAGCAATATCTCTTTCTTCCATCCACTCAGCCTGGGCTAAGCTTTGATCATTCTTAAAAGTCATCAGCATGCAAACAAGTATTCAGAGGGGATCAAGGATCTACACCTTCCTTTATATGAATCATTACAACAGGGACTCACCTTGTTAAAGTGAGTCTCAGTAAAGATGCTTTCATGAGAGGTTCCTTCCAAGAACACAAATAAAACAGTTGACCATAACATACTAGCCTACATAAGCTTTTGAAATGCATCAGTCTCACCTCAAGCGCCCGGCCCTATGATATGTCACACACCATTAGTAGGCTGGTTTGGGGAGTCAGGTGAATCACCTGTGTCTGATCACACCCTTCCCAGACAGCATGACTTACACAGCAGGATATTTTACAGCTTCATCACAACTCAGAAGTTTCATATCACAAATCATTATCTACACAACATTTTAGACAGTTTCACAATTTGAGGGGTATTGCTGGTCTTCCAGAAACCTGGCATAACATCCTGACAGATGGTCTACTTGGCATTTAAAGAGCCTTTGCTTTTTCACATTGATTTAGGAATTTGACCACCCCAGGTAGCAGCTTATTTTACTAGTTTTCTGTATTGATACAGAGACAAAAAAACTCCACTTTGAAATAAATTTTTAGACACATGACAAGATCCTTCTCCCTCAAAATAAGCAGGTGGAGCAGCATAAAAATAGAGAGCCTGCAGAAATTAAGACCTTCCACAAAACTCCCTAGAGGAAGAACTGAACAGATCAGGAAGCAGGCCTAGATCTGAAACGGGCATTGAGACACTTCTGAAAAGGGATGGTTTGGTATGTTTTCCTCCTCCCATCACTTAAAGTCACCCACACCACACAAATGCGTCCACACGCAAAGCAAACACAGATTTATTTCACTTTTTGTATTTTCACCACCGCCTGGTTAATTTTTTTTTCATGCATCCTTTTTTTGCTCATAAAACCAAGCACAAAAAAAATCTGCAAGTTTCAATCTTCCCTTCTGGGTGATGATTTTACTAGTATTCTTTCTACACACACACACACACACACACACACACACACCCCTCACAACTCTGTAGTTCCTCACAATTTCCAAAAATACTCAGAAAATGCTGACTAACCCCGTTTCTGACGACAAGAATAAGTGATCATGCAGGCAGCTGCAAGACATAACCTGGTCAGAGTATGAAATCACAAGACCAGAAAACCAGAAGTCATGTACATGCCTATAGACAGGGCTGTACACATGCCCTTGCATGCTCGTTCTTACTCACTGTCACACACACACACACACACACACACTATTTTTACATCAGCTATTGCTGTGGACCTCAGACCTAAAGAGCTGTGGAAGCCATTAGATGCCTAATCAGCCATGATTAATGCAAATGGAGCTTTCCCATTCACGGGAACACTCCCTGCTTCCGAACAAGAGCAGCAGAGTGTTCTCAATTGTGTTTCAACATGCTCTATAAAGTGTGATGAAAGAAGACAAGAAATTTATTCTGGAGAAAGATAACAGGCTACTGGTGTTTTAATAAACTTGAAGATTTAGTTCTCTGTGAGTGCATCCTCCTACTACCTGTGGCAAGCCAAAACTGCTAACCAACAGACGCCTCTAGGATAGGCCCTTTAGAGCTCTCAGAGCCCACATTAACATGCCAAACACGCTAAGGTTTAACTTCTCTTTGTCCCTCTCACAGTCCCATCTGCTATTTTCTTAAAGTGAGACCCCAGTTTCCACAACACGCACCAGTCAACGCAGAGAAAGATGCATTCTGTCAGGTTTGTAGCTACATCTGCTGCTCCTTGCAATAAGCCCTTCACATTTTAGAAATGTCAGGTCATGCACTTGGAAGCCCCTTCTCACCTGTGCTACAGCAGACAAAAGCTAAGTAGGTTTCTCTGCCTTAGGCTCTAGCTTCGGGGTATGCATAGGTGGAACTATTTCCCATAGATAGTCTCTCTTACTCAAGGAAGAAGGTGGATGTAATCTAAGGATTTTTCAAAACCACGTATTACTGTGGAAGAACTGTGCACTGCAAAGGTGCCTTCTATCTTATAGATAGAAATGAGCATCTAGGGAGCGGAGAGTGAGCAGGACAGGGGGGACACAGGGACAACACACGCACACACAAAACCCCAAAACAAAACACACACACCCCCTATGCTATATTAAATCTCTCACACCGAGACACCCCAAATCATCAGTTCTAACCAGAAGTCACACCCAGAATCCTTAGATGACACTCCAAGCTCTTCCAATGATTTCATATGTGGTCTTGGTCACTCCCTGCCTCTGTTTCCCCAGTTACACAATCATTAATTTAATTCTTATTTGTCAGCACTGACAGAATGTGGATAACAGGTGGGTTTGGGAACCTCTTGTCTTGTTTTAATCTGACACACTGCCCATGATTTATTGCTCGGTTTCACACAGAAGCTCTGGGTTTGGTTTTTTGGGTTTGTTTGTTGGGTTTTTTTTTACAACTCCAGGAGCTCTAACTTCGGCTTGGGACATCCAGTTCCACCTGAAAATGTGCAGAAATTCTCTCCCCACCCTGAAATTTCATATTCAACAACCACGCCAGCTGCATCTGCCAAATTCTGCTGCTGTGACCACAAACTCTAAGTGAAATGTAAAGAGATACATAAACCCAATGTGGAGAAACAAAAGCAGCTCCAGGAC
>NW_020799116.1:2170812-2220596 GCF_003259725.1 Athene cunicularia
AAGGGAGACGTTTCTGGAAAGCAGGCGCCTCCCTCCCAGGGTCTCACCCGAGGCTGCTCATTAATTCCCGCTGAGAGAAGCGCACCGGTCCCTCGTGGCCTGTGGAGACATGAGGGCTCTCCCCAGGGATGAGGCTGGGGGCGGCAGAAATTCGGAAACCCTTTACTCCTCCCGGTAGGCCGCAGCGTGCCTTGGGATCGGTTTCCAGATTAGGAGGGTATTTCAGAAATCACAGGGCTTGGACTTTTGCAGTGCACGAGAAGCCACGCGCTGCTGTAAAACGGACACCGGCTGAGGCAGAACACCCGTTTGAAAGTCACAAGGCGGTACAAGGCCAGAGCTGAACAATGTCGGGGCTCCAGTTCACGTTCCTCGGGGGTAAAAGCCCTTTCTGAAGCCTGCTCACAGCGCAGGTTTTATAACGTCACTGCACATCCGTGAGCCGTTGGACGTTTTTACATCCTGCAGGTGCCCAGGCTGTGCTGGCAAACCATCCCTTTACCTCTCCCTTGTATTCACATCCATCTTTTCCGTGAGTAGGAAGACAAACATTTTTCAAAAAGGGCGGTTAACCTGCCTTCTCAAACAAACCAAAGAAAATGTGTGCTTAGAACTGTGAGTTTTCCTGATGCATCTGAGCTGTCACCCAGTTTTATGGAAAGGACCGCAGAGCTAATAGAAGGTTTTGACCTACTTGATTTCCCAGAAAGAAACCTTGGTGTTTATCTGCTGTAAAGTTTATCCTCCTCTGTCAGAAAAGTGAGCGATGAGACTAAGATTTAATTCATTCCTCTCACACATCACCCCTCTAAAGTACCAAAGCACTGCCCTGGGTTGATACAGTTTATTCAGTTTTCTCCACTGTTCCCAACCTGTCCTTAGGGCTGATGAAGTCACTTGTCCTGTAACTTGATAGTAAAATTCACCAATACAATGCACGCACAAGCTCCCAACTGTCTGCCAGATGGCAAGAAAGCCATATGATTTCTATTAACTTTATTAAATTTGAACCTGGGATTTGAAGAGCCCCATATCTCACAGCCAGTCCTTGACTGAGTCCACTCCCTGCTGCTCTCCTTTCTTTGAAGATTCAGATTTCATTCAGACAATGAGACACCTGTCTAGCCAAATACCACCTCCAGCCCTAGCTAAACTAAATCCAGCTATCCACGTGAACGATGAGCACAAACTGAACTATGCCAATCTCTGAGATACAGCATCTGAGCAGACACTTGGAGGTGATCTCTCCTATGATAAGTATAGCCAACCCACCTGCACTGCAATGATATTTATGCACCAGCACTATCTTCCAGAAAAAGCACTTTAAATATAGTAATGATTTGAGATTCACAGCTAAGTGTTATTGCTCACACCACTTTGCAGATTAAAAGCCTTGAGGCAAAGGTATGTTAAGCAACCCGGATCTATGGCAAAGCTTGGAATAAAACCCACTCTCTCTGGTTTATAGTGTTAAGCTGTAACTAGAAACATAGTCTTCCTTTATATTAACACCTCCTTTGCCCAGTGTCATTGAGAATAATGAGATAAAAATTGCAGCAACATAACTGGAATGGAAATTAGTTGGTAGTCCTTGATCAGATTGTCTTTATTGCAAGGTGATATTGCTTTGTTACTTTCCAGCTGACACACACAGCACTGGCAAAAGCCTTGTGGTCTTGCATAGGTCCTGAAGTGGATGCATTCCCACTTTTTCAGTTGAACGTTGAATGTCATGCATTGATTTTCTACTCAGCCCAGAGGTGTCCTTTGCAACCCGGGGCCTCAGGCAGTTGGCCTGAGAGCTCACCCTAGAACTGGAGATTTTGACAGGAAAGTTCTGTTAGATGTTACACCATAACTCTGTTTGAAGGGTGTGGAGGAAATGCTGTCCAACCTGTTAACTGAGTAAAAGGTCCTTTGAACTGTAGTTACCTGTAGGCACAGAGTTCAGTTAGGCAATCTTAATTGTTTGCATTTGATTATACATATAAAGAAAATGTGAAGCTGAGTCACTTTGAACTAAGGTATTTCAAAAAAATGTGGATGAACGGCTCAGGAACACACTGCAGGAATGCCTAGAGGTCTCTGCCAGGGAAAAACAGATGAAAGAGACCTCAGGACAACCCTTTACATTCATTCATCTGGTTGTTCATCTATTCATATCATCGCCATCGTCCTCTTCAGTATCAGCAGCTTTTGATAGAGCACAAAGAAGGGAAGTCTTGAATGGACAGCACACGTAATCCGTATCCTCATATGGTGGCCAGTCCTCATATTTGGACTAGATTCTCCCACAGCATCTACATTTGGGAGAGTGTTGCACACAGACCCCATCTGGACCCACGTGCATACACGCAAAGGGTCACAGCAATGGGCAGTTAGCAAGGGGTTTTATGGGGCTGGTGGTAGCATAAAAACATGCACAAGAGAACACAAAATATTCTGATTACCCAATATACAGGCATGCCCCACTCCCTGTGGCCGGGCTCTCAAAGGGTATTTATTATGTGTTGGGGGGGTGTTCGTAATGGAGACTACCAGAGATATGGAAAGGCAGCTAGCTGGGTTCACAGAGGAGGCACTGTGGCTGCATTGTAGAGGGAAAATATCATGATGACTAAGGGAGGGAAGACAGAAAAAGAAGAAGATATTTAATGTCAAAGGGCTCCAATGCACATCCTGATTTTTAGCATCAGCCCTTTTGGGTCTACCCACATTTATATGGAACAATTCCTGGGTGGTGAGAGATAAAATAAATGTAGTTCTGCAGGCTATATGCCAGAATATTCATGAGAGCTGTAGATGATTTATAGCTTACCAAAGACACTGAGATCAGCGCTTGGACCCCACTGGCTATTTTTCTATGACAAGGCACAGGTCTATATAACGCAGAGGGATTAGGGCCTATCCATCCACCGGAGTCACTCGTGGGACATCAAGTTTCTGATGCCAGGGGAAAAAAGCTCCTCGTTGCTGCCTCCTGGCTCTGCCCCGTGAGCTGCAGCGTGTCATGTGCACCACTAGTGTTTCAGCCTCTTTGTTTGCTTACAGAGCAGAAGTTTGACAGGCACAGAGATAATTCCTTCAAGATCTGTAACAGCTGTGGCCAGCATTCAGATAAGAGGCCCTATATTTCTACAGCCACCCAGCCAAGGCCTTATGCAACTTGGTTAAATCGCCCTTTGAGACGCTGCCTTGCCAGCTCGAGTAAGTGGCAGACACCTCTCTACAGCAGAAGAAAATCAGTCTTTTGTTAAACGTCAATTTGCTTTTCCTTTGGGCTCAAATTTTGAAACACTTTATTTTTCCCTCTGTATTGCTTTTGGGAGTTTTTCATAATGTGGAGTCTTCATGCATCCAAACATGAGCTGCTCTTGCCCCTGCCAGCCTTCAGTGCTTTGGTGTGGAGGCAGGTTATTTCTGTCTGCAGGAACACAGAGCTTTCTTGAGGTCCCTGGTGCTGACTGGCCATTTTCATAGCCCTAGGCCTCCTCTGGTTTGCCTGACACTTTTTACTCTGTGCAGGGCACAGTCTATAGTTGGTGTGTGGAAGTTTAAAGGATTCTCTTTCTGGAACTAAAATATTCTGTGACCGTACATTAAGGAAGAGAGATGACAAACCAAGCTGAACAGAGCAGAATCCCTTGGGTCCCCCTCAACAAGCAGAAGAGTGTCCCAAAACATTTTTGCACACAAACTGGGAAATGTGGGAAGGTATAATACAGAGGTGCTCCCACTGTGTGGACACAAGCCATCTGCAGTAGCCTAGCACTGACCTGGTATTGTACCCACTTAAAAAAGAAGACCCAGTGTCAGGGATACGTGCAATGGTCTCAACACCACCATGTGCTGCAGATTTGGCTCTTGCTGGCTTTAATACTTTCTTGCTATAGTCCATACTTACGATGTCATCACAACCTCTTGGTTCACTGAAATCCAGGCTTGGTGCACCTGGGTCAGAATTTAAACACAGGCCCTGTGTACCCTGGACACAAAAGGTCAGGCAACAGAAAATCTACTCGGCACATTTCACGTGTGGTTTTGGGATCCTATGTGCAGATGATGTGGAAGAGCTGACACAAAAGCAGCCTGAACTAATTCACTGATCTTTAAATTAGGAAGGCTCTGGGGAAAAATGGAGTTAGAAGAAAAACTTCCATATTCTCAGTGAGGAGCTGAGAATGAAACTGAGCTTCATCAGTCCAGACATGAATTTCCTCAGGGAGTGGCCATCACAAAGGCAGATCTAGGAAAGAGAACAAACATGAGTGAAGTTCAGAACAACAGCACATGATCACCCTGCAAAACAGGAGTCATAAAAAGTCAAAGGAACTATTAACACTTCACCTTTCTATTGCACCTCCCTTTGGAGGACTTCAGCGAGCTTCACTGAAGACACGTGTGGGATTGTGATGTCTTTACTCATGCACCTTGCTATATACGTGACCTCATTTGATTTTATGGTTCAAAGCAGTATCTTAAGTACAAAGGGATCAGACTCTTGCCCTAGCCGATAGGGTGTCAGTCATTTTAGGATTGTTTTTGATTGATGAAAATGTTGAGTCAGAAATTACTGCCACTTTCTCTTGTCATTAGTCTTTATATTCAAAGTCCAATGTAACATCAGTAGCCAGTACAGAAGTCTGATGATCAAGATACTAGTCAAGGAAAAGTGGAAGACTACCCAAGGTGTTAAGCACTGCTTCCAGGGGTTGCTACACTGCATATGCAACATTATTTACTGCATTAAAAGGTATGAAGGACTTTGACCTACTCTTACACTTTCATATTCAGATGGGCGATCATCTTAGCTCCTCCTGCATTCATGTGAAAGGACACTGGAGACAGGCCCACTGAGGTATGGGTAAGTTGAATCAGGAGCCTGTTCTGTGCTACATTTTGCCCTTGCTGAAAGAAAGGTCACCCGTAAAGGCGGTGGGTAAAATTTAATGATCATCATAGCGTGGCACATTCCTATTGTTGTTATAGTGAGCCTAGTAAAAATATTCACAAGGCTTCTCCCAGCTGTAGCTGTCATTAACAAAGATTTCCTCTCGCAACATATTGCGGTTCAGTTAAATGATAATTCCACTAAGGAACAGTGTCCATATAACAGTGGTATGCATGACATGATCCTGCAGATGGTCAATATTTAAAAGAATTTAAAATGTCTTAGATGTTTTATGGCTATTTCACAGTAGTAAGAAAATAAGATTAATTGAGATTGGATCAGATTAGTTTATTTTTGTTCTGGACTATATTCTGGGGGATTTCTGGGAGCTTCTAATCACACTGTGAGTCCATTCTTCCAAGGAAAGAACTGGAGCAGAATTTCCTAGAGTTCTTCTGCTGTTTTTCTCATCTCCTGGGTGCAAGTTGTGTTGATTTTTCCCTTTTGTCCCCTTTCTCTGAATTTGCTTAAGGGATTGTTTTGGGAAAGTCCTGCTGAGCTCTGGCTGGGCTCACTGCACTAGAGACTACCTGCATGTCCCCTGCCTATACATCATCTTCACTGCCCAAGACTCGGGCTTCTCTGCTCTGCCATAATCCAACCAACATCACAGAATACTCACCAGACTCTTTCTCACTTTGTATCACGTTCAGGTGTTGAAATGCCCACTAATACCAGAGATGCTTTGGTAGGTCGCTGTGGGAATCGAATCCAGTTAAACACAGTACCCTCATGTTTCAGCCACTGGGCCACACTCTGAGTCAAAGAAAGCAGCTGAAATGCCGAGCAGGGGGCATTGGGTCCTCTCATCTATCTATGGCACAGAGCAGCTAAAACCAGAGCTGCCCAAAGAGATGAGGAAGAATGCTTTGAAGCACCACTGCAGCCCTGGGAGCTGTTTCACAGCAAATATCTTCATTAAAGTGTTGCTCATTAATTAAATATTTCCATTTCTGGTGGTTCTCATTGCTTGGGTTTTAGCTCACAGATGTTCTTCAGAATGGTTAAGTTATTCCCTTCCCCTGTACAATTGCTCAATGTAGTCACAATTTTGAGACAAACTGTGTTAGTCGAGGGCAGAACTTGGATGGCCATGCCAGAATTTTGCATTTGCAACTTTTCTGCAAGCAGATTTCTTTGGTTTAACCCTCAGGTCAGACATCTAGCTGATATATATATATATATATATAAATTACTTTCCATGGTCCCAACTAAAACAAATATGAATGTCCAGTGAGAGGATTATTGTTTGTGACTGATTGCACTCAGAGTTGCAACACAGGGGAGAGTGGTTTTTTGCTTTTTTTGCCCCTTGTCGCCTTTGGAAATTTCACAACCTTCAGCTAGCCAGACTCTGAGTCTGAGCTGAGGATCTTGCAACACTGGTTTATCAATGCAACTGAAAAACAAATCTGTACAGCGTCATAACTTTCATTGATCCACCAGGTTGGATCCAAGCTGATAGCAGCACAGATGAGATCTCAGGAAAATAAAAGTGGGATTTGTTGAATCAAATCGACATGGAGTTGCAGCCTGGCAGCACATCAGCTTTCCGGTTAGCAAACAGACTGCATGGTCCAAGACTTCACTCACTACACACTCTGACACAGTAGAGTAAGGCAGGCACTTTCTGGGGTAGGGCTTTTCTGGTCCAGGACTTTCTCTTCATTCCTCCCAGTAACCAAGAGTCCAGTGGCCAGCCAGCTGCCGGTTGTCAGGAAGCGGAGCATACTTCTGCCCTGCCTGACTGATACTGGGGACATGGACCCGGGGAACAATTGCCTGACGTTGTTGCACGGTCAAGGGAGAACATGTGGAAATGCTACGTACTGCAGTATATTAGTACCTATATTTAAAACAATCACACAAATATATGTCACACTGACCCTCACGGACCTTATTGCTGCAGAATGTTACAGCTGCAAAGGCGTAACTGTGTTCAGAGAATCACCCCATGCCTGATCTCTGGTATTAACCTGAAGACCCACAAGGAACTTCTGGCTTAGAAGATCCCCAAGTTGCTGCTGGCTGTAACTGGAAGGACAGACTAGCTGTACCCATTGCTTTTTCTACAAGTTAACAACTGGCTACTGTGCCCGTTTTGGCTAGGATAGAGTTAATTTTCTTCACAGTAGCTACTATGGGGCTACACTTTGGGTTTGTGCTGGGAACAGTGTTGATAATACAGAGACGGTTTAGTTATTGCTGAGCAGCCTGGGCACAGTCAAGGCCTTTTCTGCTCCTCACCCCACCAGCGAGGGGGCACAAGAAATTGGGAGGGGACACAGCCAGGACAGGCGACCCCAGCTGACCAAAGGGGTGTCCCAGCCCCTGGGGTGCCATGCTCAGCTTATACAGCTGGGGGAAGGAGGAGGGAGATGGGGGACGTTTGGAGTGATGGCGTTTGTCTGCCCAAGGAACCATTGGGTGTGCTGGAGCCCGGCTGTGCCGGAGATGGCTGAGCGCCTGCCTGCCCGTGGGGAAGGAATTCCTTGTTTAACTTGAGCGCGTGGCTCTTGCTTTACCTGTTAAACTGCCTTTATCTCAGCCCATGAGTTTTCTCACTTTTACTCTTCCCGTTCTCTCCCTCATCCCACCAGGGATGTGGGGGTTTAGTAGCTGGCTGGGGTTAAATCACAACACCACTATCAGCGAGAGGAGCTAAGTCCCTGGTTTAAGGTACAGTCTAGACTTTTGCCAGTGAATCAGAATTTCCTGAAATTATTGAGCTTCCACACCAAGTGCTGTGGGCATTTACCATGCCGTAGCCATGAGTTTTCTTTTCATAACATAGCAACGTGTGCCAGACTTTATAGGCACCAATATTTTATAGTCAGTGTGCCTCGGGAACGAAGACTGTGCAGACATTCCTGATTTTCCTTATTCTCCAAATTTTGGATTTGCTCCATAATCCCATGTTGATTTGCATTGGAATGGTCAATAGAGCCCGGAGTACCTACTGCTCTCACTTCACGGCAATAGAGCTACAGTGTGATTGCTGCATATTAATATTTCCCCCCCACACCCCGCAACTTCACCAATGACCTTGCAATACTGACACAGTGCAGCGGGACTTTATGCGGGCAGCCTGCATAGATGTGTGAGAGGTTTGCACGAGTGGAAGATGCCTGGGGAATGCTCAAAACCCTCAGCCTGCTGCAGATTTCCAGACAAATGTATTTTCCAGCAGATTTGTGCAGAAATAGAGAATCATTATGGGCTTTGTTCTGCCTAGGGCTGAGAATTTGAGCCTGAAGCTAACAAAGGGCTTAAGCATGTGAGTCTTTTTGCAAGATTCTTGCTAAAACTTAAGTATGCTGGTACATGCTCTTGTTGGAGCTAGACGAGAAAACTCGGTACCTCAAAGCACAAAGACACGCAGCTGCAGGGCAAAAATCTAGACAATGGGAATTTTGGGTGTTGACCACAATCTTATCAGAACAAGATTCAATATCTATCATCACATAAGGGTTCTCCTGCTGCTGCTACCAAGATCAGAGGGATGGAAGCAGTGGCTGCAGCCTTTTGGAGAGATTCAGCAGCCACTCCCCAGGAGTAGCCAGTGACCCTCACACCATGTCCCTCCATGGTAGCAGCAATAGCCAACATGGCCTTGCAGGGCAGGGCAGCCACCAGACAGCCCCTGTAGGAAACTGTCTGCCTTGCTCGTACCTAAAGCCAGCCCCGTGAGCACTTGTCTTCCAGTCTTCCACCGCACAGGTAACTAGGGATTTCCGTTACATTTTCTAGCACTTAGTTCCATCACACCCATGTCATCTTTGCTGAACATACCAGCAGCAGGTTTCAGCCTTGCCCATCCTTCATGCTTCATCTCACCCACGACCAGGAACACCTTGAGAGTGCCAGGAACCACAACTGCAGCATCTAAAAAAGGCCAAGTCCTTGAGGACTCCTCCTCCGTGGGGAGGCCAAAATGGCCCCATCACCGGGAGAGAGAGGCTGAACTCCTGAGCTCTGTGGGGCACCGCCAGGACAGGCACTGCACACTTGCTATGGTGCAGGGTCTTTGAACGCTATAGCACGGAGCCAGCGACCCCGATGCCACCCACCCAGACAACCCCATATAATCAAGGTTCACAAGTTCTGCTCTTGCCCAACAAGAAGAGCTTTAGAAATGCTCTCACTGATGTTTTTGGCATAGGGGACCTAGGGGCTGTTGGGTATTTTTTGTGTTTTCCTTTTTGTTTTCTACTACTGCATTAATGTAGTCCTCCCTGCATGTACTGTTGCTTGGATCTGTCCCATGGTCTTGTTACTGGTGTCCCAGGCAGGGTTATGGCCACTCTGACAGCACACGCAAAAATAACCCGTCAGAAGATAAGGAAGCCACTGGAAGGACTGACATACCAGGAGGCAGAAATCCTGCTTCTGCGGGAAATGTCCTGTGTCAATAAACCATTCAAGAGGGAGAAAAACATAAGGAGTGTAAGGAACTCTGCATCAAGCACTAGATTTTCCTTTAGATCTCATCCCAGGCTCAACAGAGAGGCAAAGGATCAGGAACTTCACATTGGCTTCATCTCCTTCATTCTGTATTCTGGACGGGAGCAAGTGAGAACTGACCTTTCTTAGAACTTCTTCCGCTTTTCCTGGAAATAAGTCTTCAGTCACATGATAATGTTTTGCTGCTCTTTAGGAATTCCAGATCCCAAATGAGGCAAACTGTAAACAGGGAAACCTGATACCTCAAGGACAGAAGGAGAGAGAGAACAAGATGTCCATAGACAGGCTGGAGTGTGTTCAAGCATTGCAATGTGTTCTGTGGTTTGTTTATAAATGTGCCTGTCTCTGGGTGTACACACACACATATATATACACTCCTACAGAGCACATACTGTCATTTTTTTATCCCACATCACTAAAAGCAGCCCAGAGAGAGTCAGTCATAAACAAAGTGAGGTTCTCCAGGTCAGGCACCGCTCTTTCAGCCCTGTCTTTGTGTCTGCAGCTCTGTGGTTTCAAACCCAGTTATTTTCTGGCAAAAAACCCCGGAGATCGCAGGGTCCCTGTTTGTGGGTGCAAGCAGGTACATGAGCACCCACAAGCTGGCACTCAATACCAGCCTCTCTTGGCTGGCTAGTTGTTAAAATGCTGTCTGGATTTTAAGGAACAGAGCTGACTGGGGCTGCTGGGGATGAGACATGGGGTGGGTGCTGGAGAGCAAAGGGAGGATTTTCTGAGCAGATAAGCAGCATGGTTCAAAAAAAACATAGGACAGATTCCTCAAAAGGTACAAGGAGAAAAAAGAAACTTGGAGAATCAGGGGTAGCAGATGGATTGGTACACCACAGCGCTGAGACCCTTGCCCCAAGGGAAGAAGATAACTACAGGAGAAGCCTGAAGCTTTACACTACAGCATGATCTTTCTCCTCTTGAGTCAGATGTAGTTTGCAGTCCCATGCCAAACACTCACATTAATTCCAAAGAGCTCCTTAATCCTAAAACATTTTTAGTCCTAATGTTAAACATTTTTACCTCTCATCAGAAAATTAGCCTTAAACCTAATACTGCTGGAACTCAGCCATAAGCGAGGTCAAAAATGACTTTCTCTCCATTCATTTATAATAGAAAACTTTTAGTCAGTTGGAGACAAACCTTTGCTATCAGATCCTTCCCAAGTGAGTTAATCTGTTGCCATTTGCAATATGATGATCAAGGAGCCCTGTTTGCTTAATTCTTTTTTGGAGGCATAGCCCTGAGTGGTACTGTGAGAGGAACATACACAATCATAGCAACCAAGCCATTAATTAAAGCCTTATAAAACCCCAACTGAAGTTACTGGAAGGATTCCCATTGATCCATTAGATTTTGGATAAGACTTGAAATACAGCAGTTGAACTGAGAAGTGCATAGAGACCTCTTCCCTCTCTTGCTGGATTTTTCCGGTTATCGGTATTTTCCCTCGTGTGTCCTATGCCGTAGGGATCAACGATCAAAATCTCTGCCAGAAAGAAAAGGTGGCTCGGTTTGAGTGTGGTCCCTGCAGCACTGTGCTAGGTCTTGGTTCGAGCTGTTGGGTGCTGTCTCCCCGTCTTCCTAGTGCTGTGGTATTTCCAAGTCCTTGCAATACCAACTTGGCTGTGACAAACAGCACTGCGCAGTGACACGGGTGTAGCGCCAACTCACAGAGTAAGGAAGGAGCCTTACTGCAAATTTTGCCATCTCCCACTGAGAAGGGCTGAGCTTTACTGGTCCACACGGACAGTGACCTCAGGGTATTTAGCTGAACAACTTCTCATAACAAAACTGTTTCTAAAGCAGCACATGGAGCCACTGTCCAGAGCCAGTCACAGAATCTCTCCTCAGTTATCTCCATTGTTACACACTGGTTTAGCCCAGAAAGTACCAAGACCAAAACAGTAGAGTGACACTGTCCTAGTTTTGGCTGGGATAGAGCTAGTTGTGGGGTTTGGTTTTTCCTTCCTTCTTAGTAGCTAGAACAGTGCTGTGCTTTGGATTCAGTGTGGGATTTGATATGAGAAGAATGTTGTTAATGCACTGATGGTTTTAGCTGTTGCTAAGAGATCAAGGACATTTCAACTTCTCCTGTCCTGCTAGTACACAGGTACACAAGAAGCTGGGGTGGGGGGAACAGAGCCAAAACAACGGACCCAAACTGGCCAGTGGAATGTTCCAAATTATCTAACGTCTCGCTCAAGATATAGATAAGGGCTGATTGGGAAGCACCGCTCGGGTTGTCTGGGTGGTGGTTTCAGGATTCTCTGGGATCACTAGCTGGGAATGGGCTGGGCATTGGTCAGCAGGCAGTCAACAATCACATTGTGAATTTCTATTTTCTAATATTACTATTATTATTATCATTATTTTAATTTTATTTTATTATTAAATTGCTTAGTCTCCTTACCCTTACCCCTCCAACTGTCTCCCCCATTCCCTGGGGGTTGGGGAGGGTGCACAAGTGGCTGTGTGGTGTTTGGCTGCCAGACGGGTTTAAACCACGACAGGCATAAATACTGAAACTATTGGAAAGAAAAAAAAATCCCACTCATCTCAAGGACTATGGCAGCATAGCTTCTTGGTTAGAGAGCTGCTGGGGACTCATTTTATTCTAGCCCTGAGCTAAGCAACTGCCAGATCATTTTTCTCCTTCAGTGCTGCTTTCTGTAAAGTAAAACTTATTATTATTATTATTATTATTATTATTATTATTATTATTATTACATGTCACCAAACACACAACTTGTACCCAGCCTAAGAAGACTAATAAATACTGGAAAATGAATGAGGAAATACACACAGAGTTGCAAAACAATGTTAGTCTTCATCATATAATTGAAAACTTCAGCTCCCCTGCCAAATCAATGGGGCAGCGACGTTCCTGCTGTCCCCTCCTGCCTGGGTACAGCTATGCAAGCAACTCACCACAACTTTGCCATCCTGCAAGGAGCTGCCTGCCTGCAGTTGGAGATACCCTTGGCTAAAGGTCAGTGCGCTTCCTTGGCCACGGAAAGCTGCTTTCTACCCTCTGCAGCGTCACAGCGGGCAGCTGGGTTGTTCCTGGGGAGGAACAGACAAGCCAGAAATCAGCCCCGGTTTATCTCAGCCCAACCCGTTCATGCAGCCATAGCCTAGAGTTGCTGCAAGACACTTCTGGGCCCAAGTTTTCATCTCTGGATCCTCTGGAGATAATTCTAATGGGCTGAAACATCTCAGAGGAAGATTTTAAAAAGACAGCCAACAGTGATGTCTTTTGCTAGTCAGCAAATTTTTTTCCTGACAATCCACCAGTGTGTGAATGCCTGATGGTTTATATCCCTTCTGATATTTCCTCTCCTATCTCTTATAAAACTGTGAATTCTCTCGTTAGTCATGCTGCACCACTTCCAGCACATCATTTAATCTTTCTTCATCAGAACACCATTTAAACAAGGATTAACTTATTTGAAATGTGGCTGCTGTCGTCACTTCCCTCTGCGCTGTATTTATTTGCTGCTCTATTCTTTTTTGAGGTAGTCGTGCCAGGTAGCTTTTGATGAGTAACATATTGTTCACATGTTGCTGTCACGTAGCCAACAAAGCCCCAAAGACGCCATCAGAAGTAAAAATAAAGCCCCTTGCATGATACTGAAATAAGCTTCTCCGCATGAGCGTATGTGCCCTACCCCGTCAGACTGCTCCGTTCCATACTGTTCTCTCAGTCCTTCTTTGGAAAACATCCTGCTCACTTGCACAAAAAGAAAGCATGAATCCCCTAGATTTCACTTGAAGGAAGCATAATGTCTCACTCAGAGTCACTTTATGAATGATTAAAAACCTATTTGCAGATCAAAGTTATTAGGGAGGGAGCAGAATATTCCTGTTATAGCTACAGCCACTGCAGAGAGGCAAATTGTCCCTATTTAGGTTAGTGTGAGTGCCTGCCCATTTCTTGGCTAAATAGCCACACATGCACGGTGGATGTCTGCAGGCATAAGCTAACTTATGCTAATGTTGCAAATGTGTTTGGAAGTACAAGTCCTCAGCTTCAGAAATCTGTTCTGTTGTCTTGCTGTGTAGAAGTGGCCAGCAGAATGCACTGTACGTGCAACACAGATATCATTTGGCTCATTGCTCAATGCCCACAGGGCCAGGGTTAATAAAGCAAAAGGGAACAGAGCACCAAAGCACTGTTGATAACTGTATGTGCACCAGAGATCATTTTATTGGCTTTGTGGAGAAGCTTTCTATCATCTAATTACTCAATATTCAAAGCAATACTTGATACTGCTTATCCAGAAATCTACGGTTCCAACCAGAAAAGTATATGTAGACTGACAAAAAGGGCAGTGTTGGGAAAGTCACAGCAGGAGTTGCAATGACACAGCATGTAGCCAAAGAAAAATTTCAGTGGTCAAATACCAGGAGATAAAGGTTGGTCTAGGATCTGTGACAAAACTCAAACTTTGCACAGCAAAGGTGTAATTCCGGAAGGAATTAAGGGGTCCCCACTCCGATGTGAAGTAGACTGCGTATTATTCCCACGGCAAAAGTAGGGATGAAGGTTGAGAGTCTGCCCAATGCCGTATGACAGAGGACTAAGCAAATGTGGTGCCTAGTCATTCTTCCACATGAGACCAATCCCTATTAGATCTAGTCCTACACAGTGTTGAGCACCTCCAGTTTGTACACTTCTGAGCATCCTCAGGTTCTTTGAGAAGGCTCTTGGAGCGGGTCTGAGATGGCCAGAAGTCATTACCAAACAGGTAAGGACACGTTCTCCTTGCAGTAGGTCAAACAGAATTTGTGAGGACACCAGCAGAGGAAGAACTTGTGATAAGGGGAAGATTTTAAACAGGAATAGAAGAAGGAAAAGGAGCCTGAATACCTGCTGTGTTTTCTCACAGAAGTCAGAGGGAGCAGCCTAAGAGAAGTGTGGAGCTGGGGTGCAGAATGAGACAAGACTAGAATGAGCAGGGCTCTCTAAACATCAACCACCTCTGAAGGGGATGCCTGGGAGATCCCCACATCCCTTTTTTCACCACACAGGGAGGATTTGGCGATCTGAACAAGAAGGGACAGAGGAAGGAGGAGGAAAGAGAGTCATTTGCAAGCCAGATGCAGGCAGCGTGTTCCCCAGAGCCAGGTCCAGCTGGGGGAAGAAGGGAACTGGGCCAACCTGGGACCCAGCTGTAATTTTAACAACCAGATGGCGCAGGATTGATGCCCAGCCTGAGGGCAGGAGCCTGTATGTGTTCCTCCAACAGCTAGGTCACCTTTTTGTTTGTCACCCTGCACCAACAAGCTCCGCACTTCAGGTGATTTGCTGTCCCGGAGGCACAGAGAGACCAAGGCAGACGCTGCCAGATCAGAGCTTTGGGATGGCTGCACCTCACACTCACGTGGATGGGGGAGCAGTTTGAATAAACCTTTTACAAAGTGGCCTTAAAAGCCACAGGACAGGAGCTGCTTTCTGAAGTCTCCCACTCTTGCTACTCTCTAGTAGAGACTGACAGAGGATCTCAGCTGGCCATCCTGGCTGGGCAGACTTCCCTGAGGGAGGGAGGGGGCAGGACCTGGCATGGTTTGTTTTGCACATGTTTTAATCAGCAGAGCAACGCTTCGCGAGTACTCTTGTACATGCCAGAAACAATCCTCCTACACAGAGTTGTCAGTGATACTAAACAGAGTGTGAAGGCAAGAAGGCCCGATCTCATATGGGTCAGAGCTGCTATTTTCAGGGTTGGATCGAGATCCTGAGGACTGGACTCCGACTCAGGAGAAGACTTTCCTCTCAGTTCAGTTGGGCACAGTGAGCAGGCTGTGCCCTGGGGCAGAGGAGGTGAGGGGGGGACAGGAACCCCCTGCAGAAGCCATGGCTTTTTATGACAAGCCGATCAAGGCTGGGGATTTGCACAGTTCCTTGAATGCAGAAATGCACGTCTTTCCTCTGATGAGTCTGTATTTGTCCTTCTCAGCAGTGCTAGGTTGTTGTTCCACTGCAGCCCTATGACTGATAAGAAGATAATGCTGAGTTGGGCAGCTGGAAGCTTAGAATTATGTCCTTTTAAAGTCTGTACAGTGTATATGTGTGTGTATACACATGCAGATAAGTAAGTGTATATATGTGGGTGAAACTGTGGCTCACCTGTTGATAGCACGCACATCCTCTTTAACAAACAGGGAATGGAAAAATAATACTTAAAGCCACCGACTGAATAAAGAAACATAAATTATAGGGGCTTAACCCTACTCATGTTGCCACCAACAGCCAAAGTCCTGTTGCCTTCAGTGGGGTAGTAAGCCTGGTCATCCTTTGCTACTGTGGTTATCCGTGCATAAAACAGTCACAGACTGATAGATCCGTATCCAAGTTTGGATTTTAAACTCTTTTGGGCAAGAAACTCTCTTTTCAGTGTGTCTGTAGTAATATGAAACCCCTTTTGAGCATTATAATAAATCTATTACACTGATAGCAATTACTATAATGATCAGTAGCAAACTCCTCTGGCAACACGCAAGAAATAGCTGCGCCCTCCCCCAAAATGGTGGCAGGAAAATACAATAATCGTATTTTCCTGTCGTTTGCCCCATTGGAAGCAGGAAGAAACGCCAAGAAAGCCAATGAACCACAGCTGAGATGATTGTTCCCCAAGACGCGTACTCACCACCAAATCAGACTGAGGTGCGCTGGTGCACCAACGGAGCCTGCAACGGGAAAAAGTCTTACTCCCAGCAGCTTCCTAGGAGCGCTGTGGCAAGTGCAAGATTTCCCATCTGCAGGTCTGATCCTGCCCAGAACAAGCAGTTTAAGCACAGGCTGGTAAAGATCCCCTCGCCTTGCATGGGCTCATGATCAAGTTGTAATTGCTCAGCTCTTGCATCTGTTTGCATAATTAAAACCAGCTGTCTCTGTGCTAGCTTCTATCCAAGAAATAGCTGCGCAAATACATTTTTTACTGTTAATGTAAAGAACAATTTTGTGGCCTCTGCACTAACTCGGCCTTCAAAAGTAGCACTGGTGTTTTAATTCCTTCCAAGTTCACACAAAAATGTAACCTCCCCAAACAGTCAGTTCCTGTCCTTTCCCATTATCCAGCACAAGACCCGAGACATTTCCCACTTGTATGGATTTATTGCCTCGTAATTATAGATCATGAAATCCATTCACAGTAAAGTGTGTGCTGGATACTCCAACTCTTCCTGGCAAACCAAATGTTTAACATCATGAGGGGTATAAAAATATAAGCAATTGGTTTTGAGTCACTTTTAGTACAAGAGATTAGTTTGCGGGGTCTGGCAGCGTTTATAGCATAAATCACACTTTAGAGATGGGAAAATACTCCTAGATTATCTAGTTCAACTGGTTTTTTGCAAGTATGTATTCTCTGTTGCCTTCATCCAAACCTAATTTGAGAAATATCTCTGTGTATGAGATTTCCACCACTTCCCTTTGGGATTATCTGACAGCTTGACAGAAATCGCTGTTAGGAAATAGAACCTGACGGTTCAATCTACATTTTCCATTGCTCAGTTTAAGCTTTTTACACCTAATGCTCGAACTTGAGTGAGCATCCCGCTCCCTTCCCTTCCTTCCTTCAGTGTTCACGGCAGGTTCGACGCCCAGTTGTTGTTCACCATCGCTCCCAGCTAACCCCTGTACGGGTACGCACAAGGACACTCCAGCTCTGCTTCCTTCCAGGTCAGGAATCACCCTGGAGCTCTTGAACAGGGTTTTGCCAGCAGTAGAGAAGAGAAAGGATTGCTAAGGACAGGTCAGCTGCCAAGGCAAGCGGTTGCTCTCACGCAAGGGAGCCATTTCCAATAATTTGAATTATTTCACTTTTAATAGGTGTTTTTCCCCCTCTGGTAATGGTTCAGTCACCTTTCCCTTAACTGAACCACTCCTCCAACAAGAAAACAGGAGCAACCAACCGAGACATGTTTGGAACTACAGGCTGCTGCCATTTACTCGCTTGTTCAGCCTGGAAAAGAGAAGGCTCCGGGGAGATCTCACAGTGGCCTTCCAGTACCTGAAGGGCACCTACAAGCAGGCTGGGGAGGGACTTTTTACAAGGGACTGTAATGATAGGATGAGGGGTAACGGGTGGAAGCTGAGGGAGGGGAGGTTTAGATTAAATATAAGGAAGAAGTTTTTAGTGTGAGGGTGGTGAGGCACAGGAACAGGCTGCCCAAGAGGCTGTGGATGCTCCATCCCTGGAAGTGTTCAGAGCCAGGTTGGATGGAGCCTCGAGCAACCTGACCACGTGGGAGGTGTCCCTGCCGTAGCAGGGGGGTTGGAACCAGATGATTTTTGAGGTCCCTTCCAACCCAAACCGCTCTACGATTCTATGATTTTGCTTTCTCAGAAAAGTGCTTGGCACATTGCGGCCTGGGCGCTGAGTGAGGAGAAACTGTGTGTATGGGGCACGTAAAGTACATATTCCCCTCCTTGGCAGGAGTCTCTTGGCAGCAGCAGCTCAATGCACAGTTCAGTGCCCTGACTTCCTCCTCCCGACCCCCCTGCTTGATTTTGCACTTGGCACAGGCGAGTGCTCTTCCCTCCACTCGCTCAGTGCCCTTGTGGGGACACGAGAGGTTGGAGCGCTGGCCCTGCCTGAAGTCAGTTCAAAATCTCACTGACTCCTCCGAGGCCAGGATTTCACTTTAAACGACCGTTCTTCAGAAGCAGTGAAGGATTAAAACTGCGCCACATGAGTGCACTGGTTAAAATGGAAGACTTGCTAAGCAGTTACAGGGTCCAAAAAGAGTTACAGAGGGTCAAGTTTCCAGCTCAGTGAACCCTGTCGGCTGTCCCAGGGCACCGCTTCGCTCGGGAGAACAGACTTGCCATCCACACGCACCGACGAGAATTAAAGGCTGAGATTTCCAAAGCTTGGGGCCTCGGAGGGCACAAAATCTGTTTGCTGTTATGCTGATCGGGAATCCGATTCCTACCAGACCTCAACCCAGGAGGGCACGCACACTCAGTTCCGAGGAGCGAGGTTATCCGTGTTTGATGGTGTCTGTCATTGCCACGACACCCGCAGCAAATCCACCCGACCCCGCAGCCCACGTGGCTCCTGGAAGAGGTGCAAGGTCTGCTGAGAGCCCCCCACCGCCCCCAGCAAAGCCACGCTGGCAGGTGCCGTCAGTGCTTTGGTGGCCGGTTACTGTGCAGGGGATCAGGCTGTGGTGTGACACCAGGCTGCAGGGCTCCGTCTGCGTCACTGCTTTTTGGCACAGAGGAAGCTGGCAGCAAGGACGTCACGGAGGGACTGAGATTATTGGAAAGGGAAGCGATGAAGGAAAGAATCCA
Organism: Athene cunicularia; assembly: GCF_003259725.1. NCBI lineage: Eukaryota > Metazoa > Chordata > Aves > Strigiformes > Strigidae > Athene > Athene cunicularia. Next base: position 2,189,541 of record NW_020799116.1, read on the forward strand.
AGGCAAAGAGAAAATCTTTCCTCTCCTTTTCAGTCTCTCTGACCTTTCCCAAGTTGGGTACCTACACGCTCATACCCCCTGAATATAAAACAGGCAACTTAGGGTGCACTTCAGGCAGTTACTCGTGTTGGTTTAGATATGCATAGATATCTTGTAGCAAGCACTGAACTGTTTCCTTGCCAACAATTTAGCCATATTTTAAAATAATTCAGAACAGAGTGCCTCTTTAAAGATATTGGAAACAAGCATGTGGGCCAAACTAGATAACACCCTTCCCTCTTTCACTCTTACTGAGGGCAAAGCTCCTGCACAATCATCTTCCAACACGCTGTAACTTGCAGCTGAGAGGAGAACAAACCCCTTGCCCTAGAGATAAAGTGTTTCTAAAATGGCGACCTGCAGCAATGGTAAAACCAATACAACAGAAAATATCAGGTTTGGCTACTTCTGTGCCCACTTTCCCCGTGTGGAAATGTCACCAACTGGACAAGGTTGGAGCACAGCCAGAGAAGCGTCTCAGCCCTTCTTACAGACCCCTGTTCCTGAGACGTTCCCTTAGTCCCCAAGACGCGTATCTCCAAGGAAGAGAAATGCTGCTTTCCCCACCTCTGTGCCTACAGAAGGGCCCAGGTGAGGCAGGGTGTAAGAAGTAGTACAACCACAGAACACCACAGAATCAACGTTCACCTGCCGACACCTCTCCTGCTGAGAGCCTGCTGCAGAGCCAGTCCTACCGCTGCAGCACCAGCGTGGGCATGCGCCAACACCCCCGTTTTGAACAGAGGAGACGTGGCCACACGCAGCTCTACAGGGACGAGAGGTCTTCCATGGTGCCAGCAAGCCAAATGCCCTCACATTACCTCCACTCCTAACGTACACTCGTCGCACTGATCATTACTCTGAGCCTATAGCACAAAACGCCTCGGCAGTGGTGGGATCCCAGGTTTATAGGGTGGGAAGGTTTTAAGATAAAAAAAATTCTAAGGCTTGAAGGAACAACCATTCTGGATGCAAACCTGAATTCAGTGCAAGGTCAGAGGAGTTTTTTTTTGTTCAAAATACCAGATCGTGACATCGTCTGTAGCATGAATAGGTTGGTCAAAGAGTCTGAAGCTTTCCGACAGACCCTGGCCCATTGCAACGTGCAGCTCTCTCCTGTGAGGGTGCAGTGTGAAGCTCCACACTGCGTCCTGTCATCTCTGCAAAGTATTTCATCAGTCACCGGGCTGTTCTGCAATGTGCTTAACAGCAAAATTGTGTAAGCTCGGAGAAAGTGAAGGCAAAGAGCAACTTTGGCAATCCCTGCCCAGGACAGTGGAGGTGATGAAGGCTGAGAAGGGTCCTACCATTCAGTCCCGTTTCAGGTGGTGATTAGATATTTGCAGTAGGTTTTGCAGGTGTTTGCAATCCTGAAATAAGGAAGCAGAGGCTCTGAAAGGAGATATACGTGAGCTCTTTTATTGCATCAAGCTGGTCGACCAACTGCAGCAAACAGTGTAAAGTTTCGTGTTTGTGGTTTCTCCCTTTGCTGGAGCTGATATCACAATATAAAATTGTGGTTTATAACACCTTTATCAAAAAAATGCTAATCAGCACTAATCGTAATCGATGCTCCTTTGCAAAACAACAGACCAGGAAGGGAGCTGAGCCTGAGGGAATGAATTTAATCAACTTCATTGACTTTGGCCTGATTACTATAACTGGAACTGGTGTTTTATCTTGTTTAACACAAGAAAGTCTTGCCAGCTCACTACCAGTAAACACCCGGACTGATCACAAGAACTAATCTTCACATTAGATCCACACCACCAAGCCATATTTATCTTGGACTTCCACAAAGCTTTCTCCTGTTCCGAATGACACCGCAAGAGCTGACAGTGGCTCCCTCCTGTCCACAGTATTTCAGTTTAAAAAAAAAAAAAATGCCTTGTGCTTCTCACTGAGCACTCTGGAAACTGATACATCAGGTTAAGTCACACTAGAATGGGAGATGGAGCCTTCACAACCTTAAGCTTCCTCCCATTCTGCCACACGTCGGGTTTTTTTCATGCTGCTCTTCTAGTCTGAGGGCTGTCAGCTAAAAGCCACAGTTTCCAGGAGCAGAGGCAAGGCATCCAGACAGGAATCACTATGTGCAGGCAACCTGGGCAAAACATAGATGCTGCCCTGAATGAGAACTTGGGATGCGCCTGGATTATTTTTTTTTTCCCCCCACATGTTAAATGCATGTGAGGATTGTTCCAATGAAAGGTGCTGAAGTGGCGCAGACTGAAGTCCTGTATTGATCTCCCCAAGAGGCAACAGCAACGCAATGTGCCCTGGCCGTGACCCGCGGGACCAGTGCAGGGGTCGCCACTCCGGTTTGAGCACTGGGCCTCCCCGTTGAGAAAGCCAGCACAGAGGGCAGGTAATGTCACTGCTCTGATGACCAGGCAGAGGATGTTTGTCTACTGGGTATGTGCACTTATTCCCAGCAGGAGACGGTCCCGTTTAACACAGCTAAACATCCCTGAAGTATTTTTTATGGTGCATAACCCGGCTTTACAGCCTGCAGAGGAAATCTGCAGGGTGGTTGCTTTTTGCAGAAGGGTGGTATGAGGGCCTGCCTCTGGCCATTAGTGCAGCAGCATCTTGCCTGCTCCAGGGATGCTGGAGAGAGCAACGCTAGTTTTCTGATGACAATGATGAAACTAGTCCACAGAAAACCCTACCTCCAGTAAAGGTTAATGCAATTAAAAGCTGACTCAAAGGCTTTGTGATGAGATACAAAGTCTTTTTGCCTCTAGATAACTGGTCCTAATTATACAGATTTTATTTTATGATGATGTTGAAAAGTCATGATAGCTCAGGTAATTCCCAGGTGAAATGAGCCCAGTTCCCTTCAGACAGGGCTTCAGGTGATGAAAGCCCAAAAGCATTGCCTTCAGCCAGGCCTCCAGCTTGTGATCTCAGCTTCAGGGCCAAGGTTTGGCAACCCCAGGACAGAGACTGGCTTTCAAAGATGGCTCTTCCCTTCTGAGAAGCAAACCGCGGTTTTGCTGCCCTCCCAACAGCACAGTGGTAAAAGGTGTTTTACAGGCAGTCTTGGAGACAAGATCCCCGTGATGAGGGCTTGCAGTCAAAATAAAAAGCCAGAGAAATAAGAGAATGCAAGAGGAGAAAAAGAGGAAAAAAAAATATAAAGCAACTGAAGCATGCTGATTGGGGTCCTTTAGGATATTCTGCTGGAGTTGTCCTGGGGACTGACAGATAATCCCAGGGCTTTGACTCTGAAAACTTATGCCAGCAGCATCCTTTGGTCCTAGCAATGTAATAATCAAATACCTCAGAAGGAGCTGCTGGAGACATTTGTATTCCCTTGTGGCTAATTGTAGATTTTAAAGCTGTGGTGGGAGCGGGTGTTTCCCCCATTTAAAAAAAAAAAAAAGTATAATTGTATAACTCCACACCCCCTTGCTTTCTAACGTGACACACAGGGAATCTCGTACATCAACTACAAAGTGCGTATTGTTCTATGTCAGCAGATAAATAATTCACCATCTGAAGACTTGGAAGCTTTTCTCTTAGTTCAGGATTATTGTTCCACTTGATGTATAAAGTTGGCAGCTTTACTTTCTTCTTCTTCCCGAGAGAACTGGATCACTCTAAGACTTGAGTAACTTCCAGGCTAATAGCTCACCAAGATATCTGTGTGTGTGTGTGTGTGTGTGCGCGCGCACACGCGTGCATTCCTATGGAAGATGTCAGGCAGAGAGGCAATTTCATTTGTCTTTTATCGTCATTCATGCTTAACTACAAATTCCAGCCATCTTTAAAGTCTATGATGATCTATCAGCCAAAAGTTTCAAGGGAGAAGGAAAGGGCTGCGTTGCTGGTTGAAGGTTTGATTTGCTTTTTTTAAAAAAAATAATAAATTAAAGTGAATGTTAGCACACATCTGACCAGGGTGTTGCTCTGTGGTCAGGGCTGTCCCTGATGGCAGCCTGCCCCTTGCTAGGCTATCCCAGCAAAGAAACACCTGTATTCTGGCGGGCATGAACTAGTCTCGTACCACTTTTTTCAAACCAAAGGGAAGTCCAGATCTTTATCCAATATCCCCATTCCTAGTTTTCATTAGCGCAGGAAAATAAAGATCAATACAGACCTCCACCAAGAAAGCAAATTCCTAATGTGATTGTCCTTTTATTCTGGTATTCTTAACAGTTATTACAATTCTCTTGAAGAGGGCTGTTTTTCATTGACATCAGCAAGCTTTGGATGGGAAACGGTCTAGAGGTTTTTTGACAAAATGTGATTTTGACAGAAAATGCAGACTCACTGAAATTAAAACAGTTCCTGGGAACAGCTTTCACCGTGACAGCTCTGGAAAAACGCTCTTATCTCAGGTCCACTATGTACATTCCAGAACCAGAGCAGGAAGAGAAAACATGAAGTAGCAAAGTACTGTTGGCCAGGCCATGCACCCTGATACTGGAGATTCAAACACGTCTCAGCTTCCCCGAGAGAACCCATGTCACTGGGACTTTAACTGCTTTCAATGGGCTGCTTCTGCTCCCCGGTTTGGGAGCTGTCAGTCCGTCTCAGCATGGAGCAGGACTATTTTTGAAGGTTTCAAGTGTTCTTCAGGATGGGGAAAAAAAACATTTCCTGCCAGCTGTACTTTAAATCGGGCCATAAAGCTTTATGTTTAAAAACAATTGTGAAACATGACTCAAACAAGAAGCCCTCAGGGCTGCACGCTAAAGACAACAGCAGCTTTGATGAGCACTCAGCTATATACATCTGTAGCCCTACAGTTCATTAAAATATTTATACCTCTATAAGAGAGAGACAGAGCATCCTACCTAGAAAGAAAAATGCATGTAGTGCTCACACACTCATCCCGGACCTCTGCTCGTATCAGAGGTGGAGATGCAGTTGCCCAGGCGTAGAAAAAATTCTTGTCCTTGAAAACTAGAGAGAGAGAGAGAGAGAGAGAGAGGGAGGGAGAGAGGACTCAAACAACAGCATCAAGATTAAAATTCAGAGAAGGAAATAGAACTGAAGAGGCTTCTACTGCTGCAAAAACAACTGGCCAAAACCTCAGTGACAGTAAGTGGCATACCTGCAGGGAATTCAACAAGGTGATACTGATTTATGCCCGCTAAAAAGTCATCCCAGACAGAGTCTGTAAAATAGGACCGGCATTCAGGGGAAGTTTTGAATGCTTTCAGTCTGGGAGAGGTCCAAGAAGAAAGGACGTTCTAGCCAGAAGTTGTATTTGAAAGGGACAGAAAAGAAGCAGCTGAGATCTGGCACGGTGCTGTGCACAAGCACATGCTGGAAGGGGGGCACAAATGAACTCTGTCCTTGCAAAAAATCAGCTTGTATCACACCTCAGACACTCCTCCGGTCCACAGCACCGGAGGGGAGACACCTTCACGGGCCGGAATTACACCCTGTACAACGGTAACTCAGCAAGAAGAAAAAACGAGTCTGTTTGCTTCCTTAAAACAACATCACTGAAGGGCTTAGTGCGTGTCAGAGGAGGGCACAAAATTTAAGGTTTGTTGTTTTGGGGGTTTTTTTTATTTTTTTAACAGCAAGAGCCGAAGGATCAGGATAGGGTTGCGCAAGGATTGCATTAAACCCTGTGGTACATTTCCAAGCCTTGTTTGTCTGAACAATTGACTCTGAGCACAGACACTTATCAATAGAAGCCTAAGCAAATTTCAGGACAGGCTTTATTTTAAATTTTTTTTTTTTTTTTTTTTTTTTTTGCTGACTTGAACATCAAGGTCTTCCAGGGCTGCAGTTGCTGTAGCAACAGGAAGGAGCTCATTAAATGATCAACCTGAAGGCCAAAGCTATCAGAGTTGAAATGACCAAAAGTTAATATTTAACCTAAATCCTCTTATTTGTTTAAAAACATGCAGCTCGCTTTGTATTAGCAGTTGCCTCCTGGACCTACTTCAGAAATAGCTGTAGAACCATGAGACCCCTGAAATTTCACACGTGTCCCAAATAATGAGCAGTGGGGCAGGCTCTGACAGCTGCCTCCCACCAGAAACCATGCAACAACAGACTCAGGTAGAGAAATACTTCTTCTGATCTTTAGTCTGTGGTAATCACTTAATACACCTGTGTCTAAGCATGTCATTTTTGATGATTTCCACAATCAAACGGCTTTATACATTTTGGTTTAAGAGCTAAGGAGAAGGAACAGGATCCATTTTTAGCTTCACCAGATTCTGTCCTCTGGACAACTGTTCCAGGGGCGAGTGATGCTTTGGGCCCAGCAGGCAAAACCAAATGGAAACAGATCGCTACTGCAATACAGAATGACCCATACCCTACTTGCTTAAACTCGTCTAGCCTCCCTCACTGCTGTTTCAAGTGTCTGGCAGGCCACTCTTTCCACAGCTTTCAACATTAACTGCTATTTTTCATCAATGAAGCAGCATCCGTGAACAGCCAGGAGGGACCGGTTAACTGGGGCTACTTTCTGCTTGGCCACCAGTAGAACAAGGACACACTAAGGAAGGACGTCACTTGGTCGGCTTCTGCTTTAGTGACATAAAGCAACACATCTTCTTCAGTATGTGGGTGCCAAATATTCCTCTGCCTACGGTTTCTTTTGGGGGTGTCATTGCAGGTAATAGCTGCTGACACAAAACATTTGGATGCAGCCAGAAACTACTAGGGTAGTAATATGTAAAGTCTGTCTACCACAAAGACAGGGTTTCTTTAGGAGGGATAGGAGATGGCAAACCTATTTCACAGGATTTCTCCAGGCTACTCAAGGCTTTTAATACACAGAAAAAAAATGACAGTTCACTGCCATTACTAAACATAATTTTATGATTCAGATTAAACAACAGCAGATCCCAGGCAGAAAATGCAGGCTGTGCAGCCAAATGCCACGACACACACATCACTGAATCATAGCACTTTCTAATATTTCTGACCCTCCTTCCCCTCGATACCAAAGCCAGAGATAAGACCACACCAGTAGTTCAAACATTCAGGTTTTGCACATTAATGGACAGCAAAATCACCATGTAAAATAAAGCTTGAAGCGCGATTATGTTATCCAACAGCTTCATAAAAACAATCTTTGTTGCCACTGCTGGTGGAGTGGGGGGACCCAAAGATTTACAAATATGTTAGAAGAGCCAGGCCTAGGTGTGACTGCCTGTCATGGGCTCGGATCATTTTTAGTGTGAACCTGACATCTCCTTTGCATCACCACAGCTGGAGGCAGTTAGATGGGAGGCTTTGTCTTAATCCGATGCAAGACTATTTGTTTAATTACAAAGAGTTATCGTCCTCAAATGAACTGCTGGGTCTCTTGCAGAGCTAGAAAACAGCGTAGAAAGACCCGAGACACCCACCTACACAGCCTCAGATTTGGCCACACATCTCAACATGCCCCAGTTAGACAGTGCCTTGCTTGGGGGGGCTGTTATCCTTCTGCTTTTTGTTCAGCATGTTTCAGCTGACCCTGCGAGGCAGCAGAAGCAGCAGCGCGGCTGGGAGAACTGTACACCGCAGCTTGCGGACAGGGATGAGAAGGCAAGAAGAGGAGCCATCACAATGGATACGTCCACTTGGGGGGTTTAGCCACCCTTACCTCACAGCACACAAACGACGCTGGTCGTCGGGACACCCTGATCTTCCCTTCCCAGAGACCCTAAGCCAGGTCCTGGCATGTCCTGGGCACACTCTTCCCCCAGCTTCCTCCTTCATCCTTTACCCCCATAGTACAGCTCTGCCAGCAAACGACCATGAATCCAACCAGGAAAGGTTCGCCTTGCATCACCTCTACAGCGATGCTGTGAAAGGACTGCTCTGCCGCGCAGCAGAGAGATTTCTGCAAGGGCAAGGATTAGAGCATGCACCGAGCCATCCTGAAAAAAAGAAAAAACAACCCCAAAAACCCACAACAAAACACACACGAAAGCTCGGCTTTGCTGTTGCGCTATCTCCTGGCTGCTTTCTGAACCCAAACTCCAAGGAGGAAGCGCACTTGGACTTCTCAAGCACACAGACATGGGGAAAGGCTGGGAAGGATGCCTGCACGGCCCTTTTCTCGGATATTCCCCCCCTGCGACCTGCAGATCCGCAGCTGTCGGAGTCGTCTCTCTCCGTGCTGGGTAATCTGAGGCTCTGCAAGCCAGCGGTAGCTCCTCGCCTCGCCTGCCTTCCTAAGGCAACACTTGCTCAGCAAACACAAATATGTTTACTGTGGAAACTTTGTACTTGCCTTGCTGCCCTCGCTCTTTGCCAGGTGTTTTTCTTTTTATACCCACAGGAGACGCAGAGCCATGTTCTAATATAGAAATATAGGTTCATGTGCATGTGTTTATTAATAAACAGGTGGGCAAATCTATTTGCTTACTGCCTCATTTGAGTGATTTATTTAGTTATTTTTAGACCTGTTAGACATACGGACTCGAAGCAGCAACATCAGGGACTGGCTATTGTAATATAATGAAGTTACAGTCACAGACTGATTTTTCCGGTGAGAAAAAAAGAGGATCCGTAGCTATAAGAGCACCCAGCACCAATCAGCCCTTTTTTCCCCCCTCACCAGTTTTAAGCTGGTGTCATTCTTGTCTTCCATGATGTTGCCCTGGAGGTAAGTCAGCAAGAAATTCAGTGTCCAGGTAGAGAAGGACCCCCTCTAAGGGCTTCAATACAGAATCATGCCGCAGCATCCCAACTGCATTGCTTAGAGCAGCATAGTTTTGTACTATCTATGGGAATTATATATGCACACGTGTAAGAAATCATGGTTTTATCTTCTGATCTAAAAATAAGGAGCTTGAGATATTGCTTTCATAGCCCCAGCTTCATGGGAGATCAGAAAGAGAGGGGCACAGCCCCATGAGCAAGGCACACAATGCAGAAGGGAATGAGAAGCTTGTGCCAATGTAAGACAAGGGGCTACAGCCCCCAGTATCTCCCCTTCTTCCCCCACCAGAAACCTGAGAAGTGCTGGGCACACAGCCCAAACCAACCCTGATCCCGGGGAGATCAGGCTGCTTAGGGATTCTCCCAGCCAAAAAAAAACCAAACAAACCCAACCTTAAAACCCCACTAATATCATTCACAAGCGAAAGAAGATAAAATGCAAACCTCCTTTCCTCAGGGGACTGCTTTCACCTCCTGAGGACACAGTCCTACCCAGATCCATGAGGACATCCCCTAACGCAGCACAGCCAGGCAAGAGGCGCCTCACAACATGGGCCACAAAGCGAGAGCTCCTAAACAGTTACAGGTCAGTCAGGGTCCCCCCAAAGGTTTTGCTCTGACAAGACTGTCCTTGCTGGCTCGGGGGCCCTGGACACCTCTGAAAATTGCACAGGCCCTCCCCAAGGTGGCTGCTGGGGGTTTCATCCCTCTCTCGAGATGCAGGCAGAGCCGAACAGGCACTTCCACTGTTCCTAGCATCCTCCTGCTACCCTGTTGCAATAAGCAGAGTTGATTGTCAACTTCAGCCAAATAAGCGAGCATAAATGCCAGTAAAAGAAAACATTGCATACATCCCTCATCTGGAAATTATTTTTGTTTGTATTTATGTTCCCACGTGTTGTCAGGGTGATGTCTGGGCCCAAGCCCACATGTGGAAAAAGCTGGGCTGTGCCCTGTACTAGGAAACTCTCTAGCTCAGAGGCTAAACTGTGTTTGCTCCTCCTCACCTCCCAGAAAACAGCCTGTGCGCTTGCCTTTATGGTTTAGAGCACAGCCTCTTTTATCCAGAGGAGAGGAAAATAAAGAATTGACAAGAGGTTTATTTTTACGCTAGGACACTGGAACAGGAGGAAGCCCTCTCTTCTATGCCAGGAGAAGAAAAAGAACAACAGGTCCAGAAAGGAGCATGATCCTCTGAGTCACATTTCGTGGCACAGCCAAGGCCCGGACACCTGAACTGAACCAGGGACCTATCCTACATCCCCCTGAGCAGGGGCAAACACTACCAGGACCCTAAACTCAGACACCTCAGCCAGGAAGCACCTCAGCTTCCTCCCAGTCAAGCGCAATCCATCATCACCCGGGCTTAAACACCAGCAAACAGTCTAACCACCAGCCTCAGACCTCTTTCATCACTGAATGAACCCACTTTCCTCAAAAGAAAACTCCAAGTCAAAAGATTCAACCAGGTCAATCCCACCCTCCCCAACACCATACCTGCTGAAGGGTCATTCCTCAAAGCATCTCACTGCACAGACCAGCTGCTCCTTGCTGTAGTCTCCTTCCTTGATCACTCCCTAGAGGCTCCTGCAGCCAAACCACCCTCCTGGCCAGAATTAGGCACCCCCTCGCCATCCCAGGTGCACACCTGAGCTCCTCCCTTTATGGGAACCTGGAGATGCCCTGAGCTCTGATTACCCCCAGACCCAGGTGAGACTCACAGTCTCACAGACTTTAGCCTTCACTGACTTCACCTGGGTGAGAGCCCTTTTGTTTGTCTTGGTCTCTGCACCCAGAGGAGAGGCCCCGAACCTGTGCTGCATGGTTTGATACCTGGCAGCCACAGGCTCGCAGATGAAATATGATGCAGGACATCAAAAGCTGCAAATCACGTTTCCACCTCTGACGAGGAGGTCTACCTCTGTCCTTGTGCCTGTCCAAAAAATTGGGGCAGCTAATACCTCTGCGTTGCCCCAACAATACTGCTGACCAGAGAAAGCAAAGCATGGTGAAGAAGGACTGAGCTTAGGAATGACCGAGAATATGACCTTGAAGATCTAAACATCTCTCTGCAAGAGTGTTACTCTTCTCCCTCATGGCTGCTATCACATTGCAACACTAATCAGAAATATTATTCTGTTGTTGCTGCTTCCACCTGAAGGCCCTAAAGACATTAGTTGAGTCTTCTCTTCAGTGTTGCACTTCCCCCAGAGGAGGCAAACGACCTTGAGATGGTCTTCACGGGTGGAGTCCGTGTGCTGATGCCAGGCAAGGGGAACAGCAAATGGCTTTTGTCATATGATTGCATTTAGAGATTGCAGCCATGGGACTCTGAGGTGGATATTTCCAAAGACAAGCAGAAAATGGTGGACACTGTCCCATGAAAATGTTTACAAACATGGAAGAAGTCTGCTCCAGTCCATGCTTTGTTCATCAAACCCACATTTCTCGTGTTGCTGAAAAGTGAAGAAAAGGTCAACTTCTAAACGAACTGCTGAGGTTTGAACAAAACCACGTAATTCTTGAAATTCACATTTGACAAAAAAAAAAAATATAACAAACAACAAAAACCCCAACCCTGAAAATATCTGAAATTCATCTGACAGAAAAGCTTTGACCGGTGGAAGATGTTGGACTAGAAGGACAGAGGAGGTGCCGGTGGCAGAGACCAGCGGGTTACAGAGAGCCCCCCGCTGCCCTCGCACCCCATTGACCCAGGGCTCCTCTGTTAACGGACACACAGGTGTGGCCCCACGAGGGGTCTTCAAGGACAAACCGAGAGAAGATTCCACTCCCCATTCTCCCTGCACAGCAAGTCCCCGAACAGCACCTCACTTAAATAAACCCCCCGCAGGCTGCGAGATTTTGCACTAGAAACTTTATTTTTCTTTAACATTAGCTCATCAATAGAGTCTTCCTGGTATAATTCACAACATCCTCAGTTCACAGGGAGAGCCTCCGTGGCAAGAAAATGAGGGAGAAGGAGCATCACTCCAAAACACCCAACACGGGCTGGTCCAGGCTGTGCGCAGCCGCAGCGAGGGACCAGTCCAGCAGCTCTGGGACCAGAGCTAGCACAGCCAGCATCCCCAGGGACTGCCTGCCCACACATGAGCAATTCCGCTGTCGCTCTTGCTCTCCCACATCTTCTGGTGAACATTTTGGGTTTTTTGGTTTTTTTTTTTCTCATGAAGAGGAATTACCTTTTTTTCCTGGGCAGTCCCAAATGTGCTTTATTTGTCCTGCGCATCTTGTGAGACTGCCAGCTGACTTAGGCTAACTCTTGTTCTGCAAATATACTGCACCTATGACACGGAAACTCTATTTGCAAGGTTTCTCTGGGGCTTACATATACCTACTTAGTCAGTATAAGGCAAGTAGAGACCTCTCTCTCAACAGCACATCACTCTGGCTAGCGACTAGTTATCTGTTGATCCAATAAGCTTCCTTGAAAATAATAACTAGAACTTATCACACAAAGGGTAAAGTTTATTAAATCCCACACAAATTATCTAGTTGCAGAAGTTGAATAAAAGATCAGAATAAACAGCAGAGGTTACATTGGACTAGATCTTCTGTACTAACTTTGAAAACAGGCACTCTTACGCAATCTAAAATGTTTGTGCGTTAGTAGATAAAAGTAGTGCAGCAGCAGCTGCTCATTTTTTTTAAAAATAAATGTGTTTGAGAAGAGTAAGCAGAAAGCATCAAAGTTAAGGAAGGAAAGGTTGTAGGTAGGTGTATAGGAAGGTACTGCAAGGTGCAAGTTGGATTTGAGTGCAAGGAAATCTCTGAGGGCGGTAATCAGCTTCCATTTGATTGCATCGTAAGGGTGAAGTCTTAAGCAGTGTGGAAGTGCTTTATGGGGTGATAAAGTCAGAGAAAAAAATTAAAAAAAAAAAGTTCGACTTCTTGTTACTTACTGTGGGAGCCAGCATGGTGCCCACAGAAGATGAAGAGCATGAACACATCTGAGAGGTCACCAAGGACCATTGTGAGGACTCAAAAAGTCCGAAGCAGATATAGCCAAGTTGTTCCCCTGCTGCTCCCCGGGCCTGCGGCAGCTGCGAGGGCCACAGCACACCCGCACCCCCAACACTCATGCTCCATCAGCGAAATGAACGCGTTTGTCATGCCTTGTGCCTGACCTCATGCAGGTCTTAAGCCTATCCAGAGGGCTAAAAAGCATCCCCACTTCTCCCCCAGCGTCCTTTAATTAATTGCATCCATACATCAGTGTGTACACGCCTCAAAAATCACATCAAGTGATTAATCTGTGATTAACACCTGGGGCTGAGAAGGAATTGGGACGTTTGGGTTTGCTCTGCAGCTCTGCCACAAGCTCCCCGAGAACTATTAGTCAAACAATTTAAATCCTTTTTCTGACTTTGCACAATGAAGGTGACAGCTACTCTTCAGGGGGCTTGAAGGGCTTAATTCCCCACTGGGAAGCACGTTCTGCTCCTCAGCTGGAAGATGCTAGAGAAGTGCCAAACGTTATTATTAGTTTAGCACAGCTAATTTGTTACACTGAGATTAGCATGAAAATGCAAGAGAAAAGCGAGGAAGGTGGCTCCAGCTCTCCCTGGATGCTTGGTCCTCCACCCACCAGGGATCTGTCACAGGGTATCAGGTAACTCGCATGAAGGCATCAGGACCAATTCTAATTTGGTAATCATTCCTTTAGGCATGACACGGATTGGTTCACACCAAACTTTCACGAGTGTCACCGATCTCACACGCAAGCCTGGATTATCTTCAAGGCAATGCCAGTGACACTAAGTGAGGGGTAAGCGCTGAGGGAGGCGGGCAGCGCTTGAGGAGGGCTGTTGTGAGCTTCAGTGCTAAAGAGAATCCACGCTCCCTCGCAGGCAAATGTGTTACTAATGTGTGTTTATTTATCCGTTGTTGGAGTACCCTGCGAGGAGACTAAAGGTCCCAGGTGGCAGGTAAATGTACACCCTCCAGTTGTGCCATTAATGCCTAGGGAGCAAGAGGGAGAGTTTACCAGCAAACCCGTCAGCTGTAACTAACTTGATTTTCTGAGAGAAGACAGTTTGCTCATCACCCCGTGCTCCCCTATGAGCCAAAACTTCCCCAGGAGCATCTGCCACTTCCAGAAGGGACGAGCCCACGCCAGAGGCCATTTCCCCACCAGCCGAGGCAGAGATCTCTGGCACAGCAAGGTACTTCCCACGTCGGCGCTGCCTTGGGACGCCCACATTCACGTCTCGGCTCCGTGGTGCCACAGTGTCCCGGGCAGCCCCGAGACCAGCTCAGCAGAGCTGAGGTCCAGCACAGGCGCCGGGGCTACGGCGCTGCTGCCATCAGCACAGCCCGGGTGTTTTTCCAGCCACTCTGGCTGCTCTGACATAACGAAATTTCCAAGCCCTTTGCCCTCCCTGATGCATTATCTGTCACTAGGGACACCTGGTCTGAACGAATCTGGCTCCATCCAACTCTCTAAGGTCCAGGACATGTTGTCCATGGAAAAACAACACACCAGAGAAACAAAAAGTGAGAGACTACCTGGCTGCTGTTTATAGACTTCTCAGAAAAAGCCAGCAGTCAACAGCCAAACTCGAACGTTCACGTCACTCCTTCACTTATGGAAGGCGAGTTTACTAAATGCCTGGATGCTTTTCAGCCCCATAGCCCAATCCCTGTATTTGCAACCATAATGTTGGAATAACTAACAGGGCTTAAGCCAGTGCCTGCTGGACTCAGTAGGAGAGGCAGATGCCAGAGGCTTTATTAGATACAAAACAGTATTTCTTTGTACCTTCCTTTTTGGGGCTTGCTAGACTCCACCCTCAGTCACATGCAAAACAATTCCTGGATAGATGGTTCCACTAAAGATCTCAGAGTGCCTTGTAATTATTGAGGTTCTTGGTATCTGGGTCATATGGATAAATAATATTTCTGCTTTGGGAAGTGGCCACTCCAAGAACGAGCTGCAGAGTCAGGAGGAGAAAGCAGTACCCCTGTACAAGGAAGGGTACCTGAGGGATGGGCAGCGAGCCATCCCAGCCCTTTATGCTGCCAACTGTCCAAGGCACAACCCTCTATCGTTCACTAACCCCCGTCATAAAGCTGCTGTTGCCCCAGAGCACTGTGGCTGCTCTGACGCTGGCTGCTAGCTCGGACCACCCTCCTCCTGCACCACAAGCAGAGCCCTTTCTGCAAAAAGATCCTGTCACGCTGTGCTGGAAAAGATAGAACAGTGCCTCTTACACCGTAACTTGCTTCGGTTTCTGCTTCCCTTTCTCTGCTTCCTTCCAGAAAACTATAGGCCACATTACCTCAATTTCCTCTCCCTTTCGGGATGGTTATGAATCCAACATGAGCAGGGGACCAGTGCAAGAAGAGAGCTGGCCCTCCCAACAGCTACTTGTCATTCATGTATTTCGCTCCCATTTTACCTAACGCCTCGGCTTGCTGCGCTCGGCAGAGATGCAAACACTGCCCTCTGCTCGTGATGCCCAGAGACTTCTCAGTTGTTGCTCTAAACTGCGGGATGCTTGAATAGAGAGCTGGGGCTCAGCGAGATGCTGGCCAAGCCGTACATGCTCCGTAGGGAAGGACGGGTGAGCTGATAAAAGTTCTCTGTGACAGACTTCTCCAAGCGCTAAGAGGTTCATCCAACCTTAGCTCTGTAGGAGAGAAGTACTTACACGGACTTTGAGGCAGCCTAACCGCAAAACCAGTAGAAAAGAGATACTTGGGTAGGGAACACGGCAAAAGGCGAAGGATGTGCTCCAGCTCCAGCTGGGGGAAGACCCGCACTGAGCTGGCAGGGCAGATCAAAGCTCAGACCTGCAAAAGCTGAGGACTGAGAATCTACAAACCTTACGGTATAGGATCATTTGACCACGAAGTCATTAAGTCCCACCTCTCTAGCTGTATGCAGTCACACGCTACACGTTAAGACTACAAGATTCTTCACAATCTCCATTTTCCACACCACACCCCTTCAAACACACCACACCCCACACCCCCCTGCAAAGAAAAAGCAAGAACAAAACTAAAACCTGTGGGATAAGAGATTAAAAGCCACCAAAACACAGATGTCCCAGAAGAAGCAAGCAAGGGAAGCCAAAGACCCACCAGGATCTGCAGTCCCTGCCTTAGCTGGAAATTTTTTTCCCCTGGACAAGCCATGGTGGTCACTCTCCTTGGCTTTTCCTAAAGTCAGTGGGAGCTCAGCTCAACTGTTGTTTAAAAACAGTGTCTCTGCACAGCAAGCGAGCAAAGCATGGCATCGCTAAACCAAGTGATGGGTCTCATAGATGCCGTCAAAAGGGGAGAAGGAAAATCCCAGCTGGCTCCAAAGAGCTTTCTCTGTGTGTTGGCAGGTCCTTGGTGTTGCTCCCTGATGGGGAGGGCAGGTCCAAGCCGAGAGCCTGTGGTACAGCACATCCAGGCTTACATAACCCAAGGGGCCCAGGGTAATCATTAACGCCGACTTATTGCCACGGGCTTTGTGCTGGTTGTTTGGATTAAACGTGTAGTGCCCATTTAGACAAGGAGAAGGCTCCAGGAACAAGGATTGAAGTGGAAACAACCCCCTGGGGAGGGTGGGAAGCTGAGGACTGTTGCAAACACGGCAGGGTCTAAACACCAGAAGTCCTCCAGGGAGGCAGATTGGCCATCCTTCACCACGCCACCCTGCTCCATGGGCTGGCTTGCTTTCCACAGGGGTGCAGCTCCCGGAGCTCCCCACAAACTGCCAGGGGAAAAAGCCCCCACATAACACAGATCCGGGGAGCTGGACCTTTCTTAGGGAGTTTGACCTTGGTGACTCCCAAGTGCAACACGGCAGCAGGGAGCTCGTGTTCCTCTCTCCTTGGCATCCTCTCCAAAAGCAGACGTTATCAGTGCGGCCTGACTTTATCTCATGCCCAGTCTTTACCTTTGCTTATCTGATGTCTCCCTGACGTCTCCCATTACTCTTTGCCTTCCACAACCCGCTGCGCGTTACTGACATGTGCTCTGTCTGGGGCAAAGGAGGTTTGGGACTTCTTGGTCCTGTTCCCATTTCCCCTCTGCATCGCTCTGTGGTTTCGGACACATCGCTCCACGGGTCACAGAGGTCAGGTCACCTTATGGAAACAGCACTTCACACTTATTTCTTATACTTAGCTCTTACCTTGAGTACAACCTTCCCAGCTCCTCACCCCTCTCAACACTGCTCCTCCACCACTAGCTCAGACGAAGAGACTACGAACAGCCAGAAATTACCAGTAAAACCTCTTAGGTTTTAGAACACAGAGATCTTGGAAGTGTTAGGAACCAGATCGTGATCATTATGTGAAGGCTTTACCACTGCACGCGTGTCTACTCACACCTCAGAAACCCAATCATAGATGGTTTAAGTCAATTAAACTTAGGCCTATGTACAACAACGCCACGCTGTGCTTCGCCATGCAGAGTTGCTGAAGCTGGGACATAATAAACTTATCTACAGTTGTGGCATCAAAGCACCTAAATATATATTTACCTTCAGGTGGGTAAAGAGTAATCAGGCTTAAGGCAAGGCCACATTTTTCTCATGAATCAGCAAGGCCCAGGCAGGCCAGTAATTCCACTTAAAACAAACATCAAAATAATCTCTTCTGGAAATGGCTAAATTTTTTTGTGACAAGCCTCTGAAAACGTCATTAATTTTCATGCAAAAATAACTCTCCTTTCACAGCAAACTCAGCTCCACTCTTTTGAGCAAAATGTTGCAACTTTTACATAAATTTCCTTACAGGTATTAGCCAGAAAAACCCACACAATCCACACTTAGAAACCGTACTTAAAACAGAAAAAGGAAGAAAAGAAGAAAAAAAAAAAAGGATATAATAAGGGGTTCATGGAAAATATTCCAGGCTAAATCACATCTTAGATCTTAGATTTCTGCACTGCTGTGCTCCAGAAGCAGGTATTTTGCATTACTCCAGCTTTAAGGATTGCCTCTTGCAGAAAAATACCAACTTCTGTCCCGAGTGTCTTGCAGGGTGAATTGCCCAATGTTACAGCAATATCAGAACTCCAGATGAGATGGGGAGGAGACTGAGATGATGGTTAAAACAAAGCAGCTGGTTTAACGCAAGATGTCAATAGGGTGAGAACAGAAGGGAATCGGAGCTCCTCTTGGTGCAGGCTTGCTAATTAAAGCGTGTACGTGACTAGCACTCTTAAAAGAGCTGTCCTTAGGACTCTGGTCTTCAGACTACATCTCGGGAGTGAACAGAACTTAGTCTGCCTCATGCTGGACTCAGAGGGGTTCTCTGGGAAAAATGATCGGCGGTCTGGAGAGCCCTGACTCATCAGCTGGTGTTTTTTGGCGGCTGTTCTTCAGGGAGAGATTTTAATCCCGAAGTGCCCGTTAGTCTCAGAGTGATTCTTGCTGGGAGAAGAGCTGGACCCACTGCACCATAGCTCCCATGGAGACTCAGAAGTCTCTCAACGTCGCTGGTTTCTTCTTCCAGCGGGGGCCAAGCAACCAAAAGCAGAGAGCAGGAGATGTCCCGGCTTGCAGACCGCGAGAGCATCATGTTCATGCCCCTGTTGTTACAGGTGGGAAGCAATGGCTGTTGCAGAACAGAGCATCTTCTCCCCAGACCTGAGGCACGCTTC
The DNA here is from genome assembly GCF_003259725.1 of Athene cunicularia. Taxonomy (NCBI): domain Eukaryota; kingdom Metazoa; phylum Chordata; class Aves; order Strigiformes; family Strigidae; genus Athene; species Athene cunicularia. Next base: position 2,207,841 of record NW_020799116.1, read on the forward strand.
GTACCACAGATCCCTCACATCACTCTTTCAGACGTGGGATTTGCAGAAGAGCCAGCTGAAGCGCCTTGGCACCGAGACCTCCGCCGTGCCGAGCCTTTCTTGCACAATCTAATCCTGTGACTACTGGCCTTACTGCTTGCTTCTTCCATCCAAGGATCACACAAACAGAAATTAAGTCCCACAGTATCACTGTGATGCATCATTATCCGCATTTTACAAGAAAGGGAACCGTGGCACATGGCAATTGCGTCCTTTGTCCTGGGTCTCAGAGTGAGTCACTGTCACCGTCTCAAGCAGCCTCTGAAGCCCTTCCTCCTTCACACTAACCACTAGAGCTTGAATTTCCTCAAAGCCTGCTTGCTCTGATTTATTAACCGCAGTTTTACTACAGCTGCAGACCTGTCAGAAACCACAGAAGGCATTCGGGTCCCAGCGTGGCTGCCAGGTGAGACGTGAGGGCTCCAGTGAAGTGAGAGTTGAAACATCTCACGCCTCCCAAGAACTCTGAGATGAGAAAAACTTCTGAAGGCAACTTCACATCTGTTCCATCGTCTCCCTGTTACCCAGCACCTGAAAAGTTACATCCAGGTGAACCAAAATTTCAAGCGCTAGTGTCCTGATTACAGAGCTGGCTACAAAGGAAATTAATCAGTAATAATTTCCAGAAGGGATTTAAAATTTCCATTTTCATTTTATTGTCAAAGTAAATATATTTTTATGAAGAACAAAAGAAAATATACAGAATTGTAACTTATGTACACTGGCTTTATAGGTATTTTTGTTTCCAATTTACACAAATTTTGATACGTTATTAAAAGATATTTTATATAGATATGCATCTATGTACAGTTTTATTTACATACATTCATAGGATGTGATATAAACCAGTCAATAGATGATAGTTCATTTATATTAATTTCTAGAGGACAAAAGGAATGCATTTGCTTTAGCTAGACCTGCTGTTCTTGCACAGCACGGGCTCCTGTTCTTCCTAGCTCTAGAATTGCAGTTTCCTATTTCCCATTTTGCCAACAAAAAGACAAACAGATGCTGTCTGCGAATGGAAAGGAAATGCAACATCCATTATAAAATCGTTCCTAATTACTGAATTCTATTTTCTTCTAAAGCTTCTTACAATCGCCAGAGTTCAAATGGAAAAACAAAACAAGAAGACAAACAAAATCACTTGCCTGCTACCATCTGATTATTTGTTTAAATTCCCTTCTTAGCCAGCTACCACACAAATTTGTTTCTTTTGGCTACTGTTCTCACCCATTCGCCCACCCCAGCTGCACGGAGCTCTGACATGGCTGTGGGTAAGGAGAGGATTAGCACTGAAGATCACCCTTGGACAGAAGATCTCACGGTGCTGTCCCACCAGACCTCCCACCCTCCCCTCAGTCCAGGTACACCCTACGAGACCCTGCAGCCAGCAGACAAACGGAGACTGAGCTCCAACCAGCGAGGCCCCGGCTCGCCGCGGATACTCGGGACGCCCGGGGCTCCCCAGGACCACCCGGTACCCCCGGGGCTCCCCAGGACCATCACTCTGGGTTCTGATGACACCAGAGGACACAGGAACAGAGCTCAGCTGTTTCACAAACAGCTTTACACACTAGACAACAGCTCTTCTGCTAAAGACAGCGGATGCTGCGAACCAGAGTGGAAGGGCAGCGGCGCTTCCTTCGAGGCGCGGGCATCCTCCCCCCGGCAGCACAGACAGAAGCATGACATGGTACGTGCTCGGCCACACCACAAGGCTCCACTCCAAGCCATTTCATCCAGCCTGAGCTCCCAGGTTTGCTTAGGGTATGCCTTTGCTTAAATATATATATGTATGAATATATATACATAAATATTTATATATAGCCCTGGCCAAGGAAAAGGTAAATGCGAGCCGGAGAAGTCAGAGAGGCACATTCCAGTGCTCCCCATGCCTTGCCTCCCCCTGTCCCCAACTCCCACTGTTCCTCCTCCTATGGCCAGCCCCTACAAATCCTTGGCTCAGGCAACCCAAAAACAAAGGAGTTGTTTTCATTTCAAAAGGAATTTGCTGTTTCCAAACTGGACAAATAGAGCAGCTTAATAAAAACTCACAATGAATGGCCTGTACATGAGCAAAGCCCTTAGGAATGCCAGGGCTATAATTAACTAGCAGCAAGCAACTCTTACATTTTCCCGTGTAGCAGAAAACAGCTAAAAATAAAACACTGTAATTTCCAAAAGAAGCAGCAGCAAAGGAGGGAAAAGATAGAAGGAAAGGAAAATAACATCCTTTCAAAAAAAAAAAAAAAAAAAAAAAAAGGGAAAAAAAAAACCACAAAAAGGAAGAAGCATCCCCCTCCCTTGACCCAAAAAGAACTTCATTCTCAAATCATCTTTAAAGGACATGGGACACACAGACATGGTGGTATCAAGTAACAGCATTGACTGTTCTGTGGAGACAAATAAATTATCACTAGAAATATAGTGAGCAAAGTGCTGTCATCAGCTGTTGTAGGATGGCTGGGCAGGAAGGGGAAAGCAGGACCAATCAGTTCACGGAGCGGACGGAGCGGTTGCTTCGTGGGAACCGATGCACCTTGACATGTTTGGACAAGTGGTCACTTCGAGCAAACTTCTTCTCACAGACAGGACACTGATAGGGTTTCACCCCCGAGTGGGAGCGCCTGTGCCGGGACAGCTCATCTGACCTGGAGAACCTGCAAGAGAAGAGAAGCCTTCTCAGATAAATGTGTCTTTACATTGCTAAGCCTCTCGAAGTGGGGGAAAATAAAAAAAAAAAGACCTCTCAGGCCACTGGGAGACTCTGCTTGTGGCACAAAGCCCCAAGGCACAAACAAAAAGGGACAGACATCAGGGCTGGGCTGGTCCCAGCCTGCAGGCAGCAGCAGCAGTGATGGAAACACAACGCCCAGAAGCCCCGTTTGTACAAACCTTGCCCTAAACCCGATAACGTGGGTACAGCTGAGTTAAACCAGTGCTGCTCTTGATCCCTCGGCCAGTACCCTTCAACCTCTCTCCTGCAAATCCAAGCACGGACCATTCTCAGCCCACAGGTGAGGCCACTCCAAGCTCCCACTGACAGGAGCACAACAGACATCCAGTAATTGCACCAAGTTCGAGATGGCCCCCGGATAACAGCCAGGTAGAGCTGCCCAGAAGCTACGTGGCTTAGCAGAGCCAGCTGAAAAATTGGCTTTTGTACGTGCTCCTGCAGGTCAAATACAGAGTCATTAACACCTCAGCACCAGAGATGCTCAGCATTGTAACAGCTGAAATCCAGGTGGGCCCCGATGGCCATTAGCACAGGTACTTCATGGGCAAAGCAAAATCAAGATTGAGCCTTTAATTACCAAAATTGCCTCCCCGAGTCATTACCATTTTAGATATTTCCTACCTTCCACCTCCACAGAAAAAAATCTCCAAACAGCCACTGTGAATCCCACAGGCTTTGCCAAACTCAAATCAGCTAATCCTTTAGTCTTAACAGTGCGGCTGGATCTATTTCCAGCTTGGACCTGACTGGGAGCCACAGGGTTAATTAATAATGTCACACTAAAACAGCCCGGTCCAGATGGGTACAAAAAACTTGCTGCCTGACAAAGGGCAATTAAGTGTTTTGTTGCCAGAGCAGTAACAAAGAGCGGCACAGAAAGAGAGCTTACAAGAAATGGTATCAGCTGTTTATTTACAATAAATAAATGAAGTCATGGGCACTAGCTGAATAAATGGAGGAAAGAACATGTAGAAAAATGTGCCCTTCTGGAACAAAATATCACATCACCAACAGAGTGAATACGCCTTTATGAAAGGGGGAAAACAGGACCGCTGGGCTCCTGTGAATAAGTAAATCCTTCAAGCAAAAAAAATATGTTTCCACATAAAGGTTTTAATTAGCTCTGATCTCCCACCACCAGTGGAGGGACAGGGCGCAGGCACTGGGAAAGCTGAGAATGGTTTCCTCAGTTCCCACAGACCTGCAGGCCGGTGATGCCCCGCAGAGAGCGTTCTGCAGCCAGAGCAAAGTAGATGCAGATGCTCGCTGTGGGTAAGACATGGTGCGGCCACGCCTCTTGCAGGGGCGTTTCTAGGGGACGTTCCTTCGCTTGTTCTCTTGCTTTTCTGCCTTGTCCTTGCTTTGGTATCCCCGTGCTGAAAGAGTCAATGCCCAAGCGGAACCATCTGCAGATGCCCTGATGGAGCCATCAACCTGTTCCTCGCCTGGGACACGTCTTCTTCATAAAGGCTACAACTGGAGTTTCTCTTTGCCCCTGGCACCCGCACATTTGCTTTCTGCAGCAGCCCTGCTCCTTCCAGCCATGGCTTCCCAGAACTACAGTCCGGACCTGGGCGCAGCAAGGCCAGGGATTTCTCCCGAGTCCTTAGCAGTGAGCTCGTCCCACCGCCACATCCCTGGAGGGACGCTCTTGTAGAGCTATGGATGAGTGGCACCGAGCACCTTTCTGGCGAAGGCAAGAGACTGCCTCAGTGGGACTCAGCGTGGGCCAAGGAATGGCCCAGTTGCCAGTGGTGGCAACCGCGTTCAGGGAAGAGAGGGAGCAGAGAGAAAAAAAAGTGCCTTTTCAGAGAGCTGTCATCTTATGTAGAGACTTATCACTCAAAGGAGGAGTAAAACCAGACATGGCAGGGTTGCCTTGTCCCGTGTCCTTGGCCATTAAGGTCACCATCTGCAACAGAAGCGCAGCAGCACATGGCTAATCCTGCACAAGAGCTCTGCAAGTGCATTTCAGCGGGGACTGCACGGGTGGTGGGGAGAAAGAGGCACACATCAGGAGCAAGAAGCTCCGCTCATACCCCGAGAGCTCAGATGAGTTCATCGAATAAAAATACACTCTGCCTCATAACTATGTCCTTAGCTGAAGAGGCAGGAATGTTGCAATACTGTTCCCCAGCAGTCACGGAAAGATCAGCTTACAGAGCCCACAGAAATAAACCTCGAGCTGTCGATGTGTTTACAAAAAAACAACGCAAAGGTTAGGACAAGGAAGCCAGGAAGATCTGGTGGGCTGGCTCTGCAGTGAAATGATATTTGCAGCATGTTCTAGCACTAAGATCACCTCAAGAAAACGGCAAATAATCAGTCCCCTGTGGAATGCCAAATGCAAACAAAACCAAGGTGTACACACACACACGCCCCCACCAAGGAACACCCCGCTATCCCAAGTCACTGCTACTTCCAGAAGGATCCCTCCTTCAAAAGACAGGTGGAGGGATCTGGGCAATCCCACAGCGACTAGAAGACTCTCCTTCATCCTTCTATCTGCCAGGACCCCAAAGGGCCTGTAACTACATCTCCCGTGGAGACAAATCCTAGAGCTTCCTGATGTGTAGGATGTGTCCTGTGTCTCCTGGCCAACTAGGGACATCGCTGTGTGGTCACAGGGCAAGAAAGAGCAACAGCTTCAGCCTAGTCCTCCACGGCCCCTGCCACGGCCCCCAGCCGCTGAGGCTGACCTAGGCTGTACCTCTCCTCCACAGTGGAGGCTCTGGATTCATCCTGTCCATCCCCAAAGCGCCGCTCGGGTAAACCCGCACTCCTCCCGCGCACCTGCAAAGCCCTCTGCACAGCACCAGCAAGCAAGGGCACAGCGAGACGCCTGCCCTGCCCCACTCCCGGCATCTCCCACGCTCGCCCGGGCCCATACACCCTCCCGGCCACGCTCATCATGAGCCTTTAAGCCCGGAGCTCCCAAACCAGGCGGGCCGCAGGGCAGCACCTCCAGCCCAGCGCTGGGTCAGGGCATTTAAACCCGACTGCCTAATCCTCCCAAACCTCACAACAACCGTGGCTTTCCAGGCCACCGCGCCAGGGGAGGGAAAGCCAACCTTCTGCTCCGTAACACGGCTGCCGGGGACCGACCCCCCGCTGCAGCTCAGCCTTTGGGCCGGGGCTGTCTCCGGAGCGGCACCAACCAGGGGCTGCCAGGTGCCAAAGGTATGGGCTGGTGTGCCACGGGTCAGCGGGGTAGCGAACGCCACGGGTCACCGCCCGCGTAGGAACGTCTCTCCGCAGCCTGACGAAAACAGCTCTTGCCCCTTGGCAAGGAAGGACACAAGCGAGAAGGGTTCAGCCTCTCCAGCGATGTGCTTGGGGCTCTCCAGCTGTCCTAGGGGTTAGCAAAAGGGTTTGCTGTGTGCTCACCCCTCCCTTGGGGCAGTTAAAGCCTGCAACTTCACCATAGCAAGGCTGCCCTGAGAGCAGGGAAAGCTTTAACTCCCTTACGGCTGAGCCACCTTGTGCTAGGCAACACTTTGTTTTGGTTTTGAAATTACTACCTTCAGCAAGGTCAGATCTGAAGTGTCTTTGGTGAAAAAAAACAAATACACAAGCACAAGCATGCAGGGAAAGGAGGAGGAAAGCAGAGCCCAGCGGTGTTTAGCACCTAAATTCGTGTGAGATGATATAAAACTGAGAGCAAACAGAGAGACCAGAGGCCTTTGACTTCAGTCGTGGGAGATCACAGCTCTCGCTGAACTTCTGGAAAAGGCAAACGTGCTTTATTGATGAAAGGGGACCCAGTAATGCAGTGCCCAGCGGGGTCTGGCCTCTGACACAGGAGCAGTGTGCAGGGCATGTGCAGGATCCCAGGCTGGCGCTAAGGACTGCTGGGGGCGCAGGAAGCAGCTCCCCAGGCCCTGCCTCTGCTGCTGGCTGTAAACCCCCCCCTCAGAGCAGAGCCCTCCCAACCTTCAGGGGTGCTGGGGTCTGGGGTACCAGCCTGGGCAAGACAAACAGCAGCAGAGAGTCTGAAAACCCCTTCCAGCAGCTCTTTGTGGACAACACACACATTCCTCGTAGCTAAGGTGATTAATTTCTCAGCCCTGTTGGGCTCCTCATCTTTAAAAAGTTGTGGCTGGCTGAAAGTCCAGGGGGCTCCCAGTCGCGGGACCGGCACTTCCCTTGGCCCACCTTACGCCTGCACCCTGGTTTTGATCCACACCACTCGCTGGGAGAAGGCAGGCACCCCAGTGTAAATTCAGTCTCCATCCCTTACCACTTAATATTTTCCTAAATGCTCCCCTTGGATTTGCAGCCTGGGAAACACCAGCTCTGTGATAAGACAGAGATGGAGGGAGCCACCACCCACGGGCAACACTTCAGGCTCCAGCTCTTGAGCCACCAAAGTCCCTGGGAGCGTCACTATAAATCTCAGCATGGATCCGACAAACCCTCACGTGCCACGTGCATCTGTCACAAAATCGAGAGTTTTGCTCGCATCCCAGTGCAGGGAAAGCCAACACGACACCCACAGGCACCTTCGCGGCCTGAGGCACATCTGCTGCCTGGGTGCTGGTGCTCGGGCAACCAAATAAAAAGGAGCAAGTGCCTCTAGTGCAGGTCAGGAGCAAACTAGCCTGTGGCCTGTGGGACCTACCAGCTAAATAACACAGATTTCATTTCAGCGCATCCCGCAATGAAGCCACTGAGCTCAAGCTCACGAGAAGTGCCACCAGTACAAAAGGAAAGAAAATCACCACCAGTCTGTAGGGCCCCCGAAAACTGAAACGGGAAAGAAAATCACCACAGAAATTAATGGCGTTGATCTCCCCAGTCCTTCCGGGAGGCAAACTTCAAACTGGTCCAGCTGGGGAGCAGAGGACTGGGCCCCATTCTGACCTTTTCCCTCAAACCAATCCAGCCATCTCTAACTGCGGCACGTCTCACATACTGGCATTTGCACACAACCCTCCCCTGTTACTTTTTACCTCACCCGTTCCCCAGGATCACAATCCATTTCCTCATTAGACGTTGCTCGCTGAAGCTCTGCGGGATATTCTTTGAGAGAAATCCAGCTTAATTTCATGCAAGGGAGTTAACATTTTGTTTTCTCCCATCATAATTTGTGGCGCTGTACGTTAACACTTGCCAGCGGGCAGGCGGGTAATACAGCTAATTGGAAGGAGGAAGGAAGGCTTCCATCCAAATTTGCTTAAAATAAAAAGCTGATTTTTTTTTAACAGAGTTTTAATTTTTCAACCAGTATTAAAAATAAATTTAAAAAAAAAAAATCAAGAGATAACCCTCTGTGAAACGTTTTGTTCAGTAAAACCTGCAATCTTCCATTCAAGCACGGCTTAACTCCGCTCAGCCTTCTGGTTATGTTGTTATATCTGACAGCTTTTTGCAACTTTGAGTGGCACCCACGCATTTTTCTGAATCAACGCAGAGAATAAAACCCAGAGCACGCCAGAGTGTCACTGCCAGCATTTTCGGGAGTGGGATGAAGTGCATTTTTCTATGGGACTGTACAGAATACTGCCGCTTTTAACCACACTCGACTAGCAGAGCCCTCCAGCGATCACGTCCAGCCCCACGCAGTTGGAGCCACACACAGTGTCTCTGCCCTAAACCCTCCAGTTCCCTCACGGCCCCCAGCTGGTACCGGCCAAGCATCTGCTGCACCTGGTGTGCTGCAACCGGACCGATGTCAACGCAAGGTGTTGCCTGAGGTAACGAGCTTAATCTGACCCTCTTGGAATGAAATACGAACTACAATGGACTCCTTTTATTTTTTTTAGACACTTAAAACAGCTGATGCCAGTAGGTGATGCTCTGCTATTTAATTTATCAAATCCCCTGGATTACCAAGCAGGAAGAAAAAAGGTCTTAATTCTCAAACCAACCGAACAAGTTTTGGGAGCAGAAGCAGTTTATAAATCCGAGTGCAAACCTACTTGCTCGGCGAGTTAGGTCAAGCGAGCAAAGAGGGGACAGGGGATTGGACAGTGCTGCACCCCGATACTAACCTCCATCCGCAACCCGGCCACGTGCACGCAAAAGGCTTTTCTCCCGTATGCCTCCTCAGGTGGGCTTTCAAGTGGCTGCTTTTCGTGTACATCTTGGTACACCCAGGAAAAGAACATTTGTGCATTTTAATGAGTTCTGCTGTGGGGTTCTTTTGAAATTTCTGACCCATGATGATTCCCGTCTGACCCTGGATCATGCCTCCTGGCCCGATTGGCTTGGCAGCGATGGGGACAGGAGCAATACGGACAAATTTAGAGGACAAGTTCAAATTGGACGACTGGACTATCTGAGGCACAAGGGCAAACGTCTGTCCTTGGATGTTGACTAGGAGCTGTGCAATTTTAATGTTCTCTTGTGCTGGTCCTTGGGAACTGGGGCTCGTGTTGGACTCCTGTTTGATCTGTACAGGCTGGATTTGGAGCATAACTGGTATCCCATTCTCCAGGGACATTCCTCCATTTGAAGCTTGGCCACCTTCCGTTGAGCTGCTCAACTGTTCATTTTTACTCTCTTTTAAACTAGCGCTGGGTAACATATGGTCTTTTTGCTGTAGCGAAGCAACAGAAACTTGGCTGCAAGCTCTCAAGTCCTTGGTCTCACTTTTAGGTCTTTCTTTGAGCTCCAACTCCATGTTCTCCTCCAGAAACTCCTCGATTTCCTCAAGCGTCGGCTGAAATGGTCCTGAGTCTTCCATATCCACAGCAAATTCCGGCAACCTAAAGTACTCCTCTTTCACTATCGGCTGAAGTCTCCTTTTGTCCCACCATGACGCAGTGGTGTTCCCCAAAGACGCCTGGGACAACAAGTAGTCTAAGATACTGTCCTGACTTTCTGCACTGGACGTGCTTCCATAGCTGGAGCTGAGAACCTGGGAGTCAGGGCTGGAACAAGAACAAAAGCTGGACGAGTCGCTGTCATCTTCCGACAGGGGAGAGGGCAGCATTTGGTAGGACCTCACCCCTGCTGTCATGTCCCCAAAGTATCCAAAAGAAGATCTTGTAGATGAAAAGGATTCATCAGTAGGCAGCAAGTGATCCACCATTCCTGGGCGATCTCTTACGGATATCCCAACAGCATATACCAGGCGGCGAAAGTTCAGGTGAGAGCCTGAGTGTAGGAAAACAAAACAGCAACAGTCAGAGGGTGGTTTAATCATTGATCTCCATGAACTAAGGCTTGTAAAGCCCTCTAGCTCACAGGAAAGTCCAAAGCATCCAGCCTCACTGAGTACACATGCTGCTACACGCTTTGATATGTCTGTACCACCCCCTAAGGACTGTCAGGGCCAAAGCATTCTGCAGGATTGCACCACGTATTTGCAGAAGAACTCTTTCAGAAATCATTTCCCAACTGTGTGCGCTCTAGATTTACAGCTCTCTTCCCAAATATTACTGGCAAGAGAAAAATAAATTGCAGGCTTTCACCTAACAGTGGAACCTAGAGCCAAAGAAGGGAATGGGAAGAAAAAAATGAAGCGCTGAAATTTTTACCACCCCCCAAAAAAAAAAAATAAATATATATATAAAAAGTTTACTGCTGGTGGCCATAAAACACAAATCCTTTCCTTATCTTGTAGCTTTCCACCAACCTTATTTTTAACTTCCTCAGTTCCACAAATATAGGCTAATCAGCATAATGCAAGCATCAATCTGTCAGGAGCCAGAAATATTTACTGTGCTTCAGCATTTACTAGGTGGATTTTCCCCTCCAGATGTAATGAATCAGTGTGCCAACGTCATCATCACCTGCACTGCCCTTAATAAGGCTGGCACTGCACTGAGCTCATTACCATGTCCTGGCAAGCCAGCTGGTGGCTGGTTTCACCTCCTCGCTCCATACTCCTCTCTCTTCCTCTCTGTCCCAGTACGCAGGTCGAGGTGATCTGAACCCCGTGCCGGTTGCTAAACTGGGAGGGCTCGTTCGGACCCCGGCACCTCAACCTGCCGTGACCCACGGCTGCGCTCCCGCTTCCCCCCCGACGCCGTGGCGAGGCGGCGAGCGGGCAGCGTCCCGCAGGCCCCTACTCACGTGAGCCATAATCCCGCTGCGAGCCCACAGAGCCACAAGGGCAAAATCCATCCTTCTAGCACAGCCCAGAGCAACGCTCACCAACAGCGGCGACCGCCCCGCGCCTTCCCAGTTAAACCCAGCAAACTTCCTATAAAGGTTTTTCTGGGGAGAGGAAGGCAGGAGGGGCATCTGCGTATTTGTTTTCTTCCCCCCCCCCAGAGGAAAAAAAATAATTTGCTTACGGACAGGGACTATGCCTCTTAGAGAGCAAACAGAGACCTCTGGACGGCGCAAACACTGGCCCTCAGTTATTCGCTCAAGGTGACTGATTGAAAACAGAGCTGTGTATGTGCATAATAAAACAACTCTTTCTGTGGAAGGTATGTGGACTGCAGAGATAGAAGTCATTTGATCAGCCTATGAGGTTTTGTGTGTGTGTGAATTAGGAGGCATGTGATCCAGCGCGAAGGAAATGCCAGTCAAGCTTGTTACACGCTGTCATTTTCCACAGGCTCTGCTGCTGCGCTTTGGAGGCTTTGCCATGAATAGTCAATAGCTTCCAGTTTTGTGCAGGGAAGGGGATGGATGTTAACTGCTATTGCAGAGCATCCTTGCTGCCTGATCTCCAAAATTTACCCTGCCTTCGCCTTCTCCGGAGAAAAAAAAAAAAAAAATCAAAAAGGCATCTACGTGCTCAGTGCTGCGGCAAAAACCGAGCGAGATATTTTACACAACAGCCGGGGGGGGGGGAACCCCCATATTTCTTAAAGATACAGCTTCCTTCTTCATACGCACATGGAGGAAGTAGGGGCAGGTTGAAAGACAGACTTAAACGTAAGATTGCACATTTTCCTGGTATGCGTGGCCTGTCAGTCAGCTATGCCTCTGAACCGATAATGAAATACCCACATGTGCCAAACATGAGGAAGTTCAAACAGAGGTTAGTGGCTCTGTTTTGTGACCTTAGCCTATAATCATTTCTTATAGTAAAAGTGAAGAGTCAGAAGAGCTGAACTATTTCTAACACACAAGACCTTACTTTTTTTTTTTTTTTTAAATCTCTGCGTTGACAGAAAGTTCCTCCAGCAGAAGTCCCAGTGCTGAGCTCAGTCCCAGTTTTGTAATTGAATGCACAATCTGCTTCCGAGAAGTTTGTGTCGGCTTCCAGTAAGAATTCACCCAAGCAGCTTGTTTCTATCTTGCACTAAAACCTGGTTATTGCCTTGTGAAATGTGGGGCAGAAAGGAGGACTTGCCCTCAGACGGTTTCTGATCCTCCCTCCTACGTCTGCATTGTTACAGCTTGAACTTCTGAAGAACGGTGCTGTGAGCGAAATCTGGACTGCAACGTGGGTTTTTTTTTTCTAAGAAAACCTGGCGTGCTCCGTGTGCAGAGAAAGAGCAAGCACCAAAAGCGGTGGGTAAAGTTTTTTCGGGGTTTTGTTGTTTGTTTGTTGGTTGGGGTTTTTTTTAATAAGTTCAAGTTTTCTTTAAATGCCTGTGAGAACTAGGAAGCCACACATCAAAATATCCATATATTTCCCTGGGAATAGAACTAAACCCTAACTTGAATAAGGGCTTAAGGGCGGGGGGGGGGGAGGAATCCAACAAACCCCTAGCAACTCCTGTGAGCAACGTACCGCAGCAGAAACCAGCCAGCACACTTATTTCCCCGTCTCTTTTGCCAAGGAGCAATGTCACTTGGTGTACCCAGAGTCCTTTCAAGAGGAGCGGGGACTGTCACGGGCAAATACATCCAGGCACATTACGGGCCACATCTGCTTTCTGCTCGCTCTCAAAACTTGCAGAGCGGCCAAGAAGATTCTGGGGAATGCCTGGAATGCAGGATTGGGCCCGGGTTATATTTTATCCTAAAGGCCAGACTAACAACCAAAAAGGCTTTCATCGCTACTTTGCCTGAAGACACAGCCAAAACCAGAAGATTAAAAACAAAACCAAAAAAAAAAAAAAAAA
>NW_020799116.1:2220646-2230181 GCF_003259725.1 Athene cunicularia
TGTGTGATGCGTGTCTCTGTGTCTGTGCGTGTGTGTGTCTGTGTGTGCGCATCTGTATGTGTCTCTGTGTGTGTGTGCACACGTGTCTGTGCATCTCTGTGTGTGTGTGCATGTGTGTGTCTATGTGTGTGTGATGCGTGTCTCTGTGTCTGTGCGTGTGCGTGTCTGTGTGTGTGCATCTGTATGTGTCTGTGTGTGTGTGTCTGTGTCTGCGCGCGTGTGTGTGCATGTGTCTGTGTGTGTGTCTCTGTGTGTGTGTGCCTGTGTGTGTGCATGTGTGCGTGTCTGTGTGTGATGTGTGTGCATGTGTGTGTCTCTGTGTGATGTGTGTGATGCGTGTCTCTGTGTCTGTGCGTGTGTGTGTCTCTGTGTGTGTGCATGTGTGTCTCTGTGTGTGATTGTGTGATGCGTGTCTCTGTGTCTGTGCGTGTGTGTGTCTGTGTGTGCGCATCTGTATGTGTCTCTGTGTGTGTGTGCACACGTGTCTGTGCATCTCTGTGTGTGTGTGCATGTGTGTGTCTATGTGTGTGTGATGCGTGTCTCTGTGTCTGTGCGTGTGCGTGTCTGTGTGTGTGCATCTGTATGTGTCTGTGTGTGTGTGTCTGTGTCTGCGCGCGTGTGTGTGCATGTGTCTGTGTGTGTGTCTCTGTGTGTGTGTGCCTGTGTGTGTGCATGTGTGCGTGTCTGTGTGTGATGTGTGTGCATGTGTGTGTCTCTGTGTGATGTGTGTGATGCGTGTCTCTGTGTCTGTGCGTGTGTGTGTCTCTGTGTGTGTGCATGTGTGTCTCTGTGTGTGATTGTGTGATGCGTGTCTCTGTGTCTGTGCGTGTGTGTGTCTGTGTGTGCGCATCTGTATGTGTCTCTGTGTGTGTGTGCACACGTGTCTGTGCATCTCTGTGTGTGTGTGCATGTGTGTGTCTATGTGTGTGTGATGCGTGTCTCTGTGTCTGTGCGTGTGCGTGTCTGTGTGTGTGCATCTGTATGTGTCTGTGTGTGTGTGTCTGTGTCTGCGCGCGTGTGTGTGCATGTGTCTGTGTGTGTGTCTCTGTGTGTGTGTGCCTGTGTGTGTGCATGTGTGCGTGTCTGTGTGTGATGTGTGTGCATGTGTGTGTCTCTGTGTGATGTGTGTGATGCGTGTCTCTGTGTCTGTGCGTGTGTGTGTCTGTGTGTGCGCATCTGTATGTGTCTCTGTGTGTGTGTGCACACGTGTCTGTGCGTCTCTGTGTGTGTGTGCATGTGTGTGTCTATGTGTGTGTGATGTGTGTCTGTGTGTGTCTGTGTGTCTGCACATGTGTGTGTGTGCATGTGTGTGTCTATGTGTGTGTGATGCGTGTCTCTGTGTCTGTGCATGTGTGTGTCTGTGTGTGTCTGTGTCTGCACATGTGTGTGTGCATGTGTCTGTGTGTGTGTCTCTGTGTGTGTGTGTCTGTGTGATGTGTGTCTCTGTGTGTGTGTGATGTGTGTGTGATGTGTGTCTCTGTGTGTCTGTGTCTGTGCATGTCTCTGCGTGTGTGTGTCTGTGTGCGTGTGTGTGTCTGTACGTGTGATGTGTGTCTGTGTGTGTGTGTGTGTGTGTGTGTGCAAGTCCCTTGCCCTCTCCCTGCTGCACCCCCCGCCCCTGCCCTGCCCTGCAGGAGCCCGAGGGGGGATCCCCGGCACCCCCGCCACCGGTGGGGTTTGGGGTCCCCCCCGTGTTGTGACAACTTCTCCACACACTAACTTACACACGCGCACGCACAGCTCCACGTGTTCAGGGCCCGAAGCCTGCAGAGCTGCAGCAGCACTCAGGTTTTCCACTCCGTTCGGTGTTTTCTGGTTGTTTTTTGTTGTTTGTTTTTTTTTTTTTAATTCAGATTTTCATTTTTCACCTCCTCGGCAAGGTGCAGCCCAGGTTTGTTTCGCTTTGGGATTTTTAATTATTATTTATTTTAATTGTGACAGTGACAACACGTCTGTGCACACCTTGCAGGCTACACGGACCGTCCCCACTCCACCACTGCGGGCCTCATCGTCCTGCGGGAAAAATGCAGAACTACCCTCATTTTATGACTCTGTGGGGAAACTGAGGCACAGAGGCTCAAACCATCAAGCCATGCTCTCTTTTCACCCCCAGCTCAATGCCTGAAGCTGGCAAAAACATCCTCCGCTCGTGCTGCTTCAGAAGTGCCCGTAGCGCGTTTCGGGGTTTGGCAAAGCCGTCTCTTCCCGAGGGGACGTTCAGCCTTGGCAAGTGTGGGCAGGCGCGGCCCCGCGGCCCTCAGAGGGACCCCACGGGCGCTGCCCCGCCCCGGTGGGTATCGCCAAAGGTCCCCGGGGCGCCCAGGGCTCTGCTCCCACGCGCAGACCTCGCTCCTCCTCCCCGTGTTATCCCGATGAATAATGCATCGTCGCACTCCCAGATACTATATTTATTCCGATACATCAGGGCCAACTTCTACATTAGTGTAACTCCGCTGATGTCAAAAGCATTACACTGGTAAAAACGACGGCCTTAAGCATTTTTTTTTTAACCCAAAATAGATTTTTTGGCAAACCTTGCTTTGCTGTTTTCCCTCAATTAAAATCCCTTTGTTCCCTGAGCAGGTGACGTTTAGCTCGATGCAATGCAAAGGGCGTGAGGTTTGGACACAGCTAGAATCCCAAGCCCACAAGAGCGGACTGAAATGGATTTTGGATTGAAATTCCCTCACGATGTTTATTACTGTGAAAACAACCAAAAGTTACAATCTCAATTTTATCATTATTCTAACCAACGTACGCATCGGGACGCGTTAGATGTTTCTCTCAATTTTGTTTTTCCACATGCAAAAGACAATTTGTTTATATTTTAGCTACGGTGGTTCTCGACTTTCTCTAAATTGCTGGAGAGGCGGTGAAACCCCGTATTTATCTTACGTGGAAAGAAAATTGTGCGTGTCCCTGTTCTGCTTCTTGAGTTTCATCCGCTTTAGGAGGCCCACGACCCTTCTGCTTCCCTAAAAGTACGGCCCGAGGCTGGCGCGGTGCCCACCCCGCAGCAGAGGACTGCGCCGCTAGCGGAGGCGAGCCATAGGATGGTGAGATGTTTTCTGTGGGCTCCAGCAAACCCAAGCGCGTGCTGCTGCCGGCGGAGATGCCCAGCCGCCTCCCCTCATGAACTGGTGTGGCTGCGATGGAGGAGGGATCCCGTGCTTTTTCACATCTGAAGAACCCTACAGAGCACCTTACCCATTCCAGGTAAGGCAACAGTCATCGCTGCGAGGTGAAAAGCAATGGAAGTAATCAGGCAAGTGTAACTAAGGCTTTTGTATTTCCCCCTAAGATTTCACTGGAAAAAAAGCTATTAAAAACCTAGGCATGCAGCACACGGTGCCTGGGAAGCGAGTCCGGAGCATCCGAGATTCAGCCCTGGCCTGAGCTCACTCACGCGCCGTGTGACAAATTCTGGATGCGCTGAACTTTTTGGCGTACGTCCCGATCCCCTTTGCCGTGCGCGTGGGATTGGCTGCACTGGGAAACTGCAGCCGAGCCCTTGTGCATACGTCCAGTGACTGGGCTTTAGGCATTTCTGGGCGTCCAGTGCTCTTGTAGAAATTACAGCCCCGACCAGGCTGTTGAACATCAGGACACCCTGAACAAATATCCAAAGTCCCTTTTTTCTGCCCAGACAAAATTTCTAGACAGAGACAAAGGACACGTTAAAAACAAACAGGATATATGATAGCACACGTTCTGGTATCTCACTTTGGCACAAACCCGTCATCGTACACAGAGAACAACGACAGAACACGCCAAAGTCCCCATCACTTGGAGCCCCAGTCTGGGGTTGTCCTTGGTGAAACGTTTCCACACCTTCATCCTCTACAGCATCTCTTCTGAGCAGAGATTTTATCTGAGAAATCTTCCTTCCCGGGATGATCACACTGTTCCACCCATGAGCCTGCTGGGGGACCCCGAACCACAGCCCTGGTTTTGGGCCCCTCCGGCACACTTCCAGGCTTAGACCCAAAACTGAGAATTAGAAGCTCCGGTGGCAGGTGCCAGCCTCTGGGCTGACTCGGGCACTTCTCCATCCCTCCGTGATACCTGAACGCGCTTCTCAAGCTGCAGACTGATTCACTGATTTAATTCTTTGGAGCCCCACGACAGTAAAAGCAAATTGACACCCACCTAAGTTTTGCTCAGGGTTTTGGAGTCTTTATTACGAGTCTTTATTAACAGCAGGAGAAACACACAGATCTGGGCAAATATAACGACTTCTGATCCCTTCTGGCTGCCAACTTTCCATGAGAACCAGTTATGACTTGGGCTGGGACAGCCTTTGGGGGATGAGGTTTTGTGCAGTTGTGTGACTGGGGTCTCACATCAGCATCCTTCAGCTGGAGCAAAACTGAGCCCCCGCTCCCTGCTGTAAAACACATTTGTCTTTTTTTTTTTTTTTGTGCAACGCTAAGAGATTTCCATCCCTCTGTTCATCTCATCACCAAGTCCTTTTCAAATCTGTTATTACCTTGTCCCTTGATCCTGTCTGGGGATTTTCCGTTCTCTCTTTTGCCTCCTTTCAGAAGCGAACTGTGGCCCAACTGGTTGCCCTGCTCGCACAGCCCTCCTAGCATTCCCACAGCCCAGCCCAGCGCCGGGGCTAATGCAATGTTCAGGTCCTTTTCATCGGCTTTTGTCTGATGGCTGTGTGCTAAAGATCCAGTCGGGAAAGGCAAACAAACCTCAGCATTCAAGCCTTTAAAAATTTCCCTGGAGATAATAATAGCACTGCATTATAAAGTTAAAAAGAAACCGTAGGCTGAAGTTGTGATGCCACGTAGCACAGACCCGTTAAGGGTGGGAAAAGGCAGCAAAAGGCTCGGCCGCTCCGCGCTCCACTTTACACCTAAGGATTGTTTGACTCTGCCCACACTTCACCTTTCCCTATGTGGCTGTACGGAGGCTGATTCTTCTCTCCTCAGGTTTTCCCATGCTCCGGACATTGTTTGCACAGCTCTGAGTGTCCGGCTGAGCTCTGCTGGGCTGCAGCTTTCAGCACCAGAACAGTTACATGGACGCGGAGGGAAGGGAAAAGCCCCGTCAGCTCGCCAGTGTTGTGATCACTTTAACTTAGCAGTCCTTGACACTCGCAGATAAGGACTGCAAGTTCTCTCGGTACTACAGAAATATTGACAGAAAGAATATGTTTATCCCTGCCTGTGGTTCTGCAGGACAAGGTGGAAACAGCAACAACAATCTCAGGATTTAATTTATTTGGCCTTGCAAGGGCATCTGTGCTGCAGGGCCAACAGTTTATTGATTTTTGGTTTTTTATTTTTTTGTCTTTCCTTCACTAGTCTGGAAATGAAGTTGTCTTTTCAAGTCAGAGTCACAGGTCTAGGAGGAGATAAGTTGGAAGAAACTCATGTTAGGATTGTGTTTGATACCCTTTGGACTATTAAAGGCCGCGGGGAGCAGGGCAGAGTTTCTGATTTTCTCCCAAACTTTCTGTTCGTTAAGTTACTGAGAGAGAAAACGCCAGCTGACTTTCTGGCTGGTATTTCTCTAGGCCGTCTTTAACCAGGTCCAGCTCCAACCTCGCTTTCCATGCACAACCCCTGCATTTTGGTCCATCGGCAGAAGCACCCAGGAGCAGAGCCGCACCTGCCGGCGTTGGGAGGTCCGAGGCACAGCGGGTTATGGGTGCGCTGAGCGCGACACAGACGCGTGTCCCATCGCTGCCTCCCCCGCCTTGATGCTGAGGTGAAGCAGAAGAGCTGGGGCTCAGCTATTTAAACCCTGCTCCCGAAGCTGCACAGAAGCCGATGGCTTCAAGATGACACAAGACCCATTGCAAGAGGTTCAAGAGCAAGGGGCACAGTCTAGTCCAAGCTACCCCTCCTGGGGATGAGTCAGGGACAGGCAGGTCCACAAATGTGACAAACCCCACTGACTCACACCGGGGAGCTTCAGCACCTACCTCTGCTCATCCAAGTTTAGGAAAGCAAAAGAGACTGGAAGACGTACAGGAAGATCTGGGACGTGAGGAATATTGGCTCCAGTTCAGGAGAGGATCCGCAATAAACTGTATTCCCCTGCCCTCTCCTGGAAGGAATATGCCAGAGCTGGGTGTGCTCCTGCAGGCTCCTTGTGCTGAGCACTCCAGGGAAGCGGCTCGAGGTGGTGAGAGGAGATGGTGATTTTGAAGGCAATGTTTACAGGAATGAGCCACTCTGACCATGTTGTGTCCATCGTGTGTTGCCAACACCACGTCTGACAGAAACTGGCACACCTCTCCAGAGAATTTGAATGTTTTCAAGGAAGAGCTGCCTGCCTGTCTGGCCGTTTGCATTGAATTGGGAAACAGAGAGGATGAGCCAACCGATGGAATCTAGAGTCTCTCGCTCACCTTAAATAGTAAACACGGAGCCTACATGAAAACACGGGTAACCTTCGCTCAGGGTACAGTGGAGATCTGCCAGGTCAGAAATGCAACACTGTGGCACAACTGAGAGTGCTCCTGGGGTGCAGAACGGGCAGGCGGGACCCCATCACCTGGCCAACGATATGGTGAGAGCCCAGCAGGGAGGTTGACTCAATCTCCGTGGCGGTTATAGAGTAGAGACAGAGTTCTCAAAATTGGGAAGATCCAGGTCTGGGGGTCCGGTTCTGAACCTTCAGCTGTGATGTCACCGTTAACCCTCCAGACACCCAGTGCAGTGAATATGACCCATTTACCGAGGTTCACACCTGAACATATTCGATGTCTTTGCAAGGCTTCCTTGTTCTCCAGAGTCACTGAATGACGTTATTCTTTTTTTCTAACCATCAAACATCCAAAGCAATACTTAGTCCTGTTCTACAAAGAGGACTGATTAGCAAATTGCTGCTGTTGAGATAATAATGGGAGCAATGAACCACAAAAACCAAGTGTAGAAACTCTACAAATAAGTCTATAGTTCAACGGTTACAGCATAGGACTGTGAATCAGGAGCTCTGGAAGGGCAGGACCGACCACATGTGCACCATAGAACCTCAAAAGTGTCTCACACGCTTCGAGTTTTCTTTGCAGTTGCATTTCCTCAGGTGTCTGTAAACCCAGCAAGATCCCCCACCACATTGGGTAGGCTCAGCACGGGGGAAAACGAGACCATGCGTTGTAGACAGGCTGTGAGCGAAGGGAGGGGGCATTATCTTTTAAACCTTGGCTGATTGGCCTGCCTCCGTGATGAGGAGTGGCTGGAGACCACGACAGACACTACACAACATCCTGAGCAGTTCCCCAGCTGGTCTCCTTCCCTGCCCCACCTGAGAATCAGTCCTGTTGGCTGGGTTCGCAATATGTTCAGCACGTTCTTTTACCTCCCGTTCACCCTCTTATCAAAGAGCTGAACTTCAATAAAGCAGTTCCAGCTGCCTTAGAAAGAGAGAAGGTTCCTAATCCCAGCTTCAGTACAGGGGTTAAGAACAACGTTTCTGTTCATCACAGAAATAAACGTTATATGAAAGTTGAGTTATATCCCTCCTGTGACTAATGTTCCAGCTTGTTTTCTAAAGTTAATTCTTCATACTTTTTTTTTTTCCCCTCTTGTTCTGTCTTACATTTGTCCAGACTCCTGCGTTCCTGAGGGACTAATTACCCACTCAGCAGTTACTCTGAAGTCCAATTGTAATAGCTGGCAAAACTCCGTTCTTCCATGCAAGCTTTCAAAATAATTCCTCAATTTATTTCAAATAGCACCACTCTCTGGAGCTTCTTCCCAATTTGTGTTGCCCTGGACTGAGATTTATTTCGCTGCTGTTGAGAGCTGACTGCTTTGCTTGTCACAGGGCAGATATTCTCAGCAGAATAATTAAAAACAAATAAACAAACAAAAAAAACCCACCCCAAACAAATGGATTGCTCATTTAAAAAAAAAAAAAATCCATTGTGATGTAATCTTCTATTTTCTCATCTAATGAATCCTTGGTAGCAATATAAGCAATGAAGAAAACACTGATTCATACCTGGATTATTCTTCCTCAAAATGCAGATGTGATCACACCAAGTTTTTTCATCCACACCAACCTCAGACTTGTTAAAAACTGCGGGAGAAATGTAGGCATACGTCCTGCGAGCTAAAGATACACGTTTCCTTATTCTGGAGGTGTTTAGGAGCAAAATATTCACCCCTACTGGTGTCACGAGAAATAACAGAGCGCTACATTCGGATTACCGCCATATATTTTTCCCCATAAACACTGCTCGAGAGGAAACCATGTCCTTTTCCAGTTCTGCTGTTATTTAATTGTCTATATGGCCCCAAGTGACTCACCTCATCTCCTTGCTCTTCGGTACCTCCACCCGCTCCCTGAGGATAATAATTTTGACGTTGTAGGCTACTAAATAAACTCATGTTCATAAAAGGCACTGCTGTTGTCTGGTGAAGGATATATTAGAAAAAAAGAATAACGTCATTCAGTGACTCTGGAGAACAAGGAAGCCTTGCAAAGACATCGAATATGTTCAGGTGTGAACCTCGGTAAATGGGTCATATTCACTGCACTGGGTGTCTGGAGGGTTAACGGTGACATCACAGCTGAAGGTTCAGAACCGGACCCCCAGACCTGGATCTTCCCAATTTTGAGAACTCTGTCTCTACTCTATAACCGCCACGGAGATTGAGTCAACCTCCCTGCTGGGCTCTCACCATATCGTTGGCCAGGTGATGGGGTCCCGCCTGCCCGTTCTGCACCCCAGGAGCACTCTCAGTTGTGCCACGGTGTTGCATTTCTGACCTGGCAGATCTCCACTGTACCCTGAGCGAAGGTTACCCGTGTTTTCATGTAGGCTCCGTGTTTACTATTTAAGGTGAGCGAGAGACTCTAGATTCCATCGGTTGGCTCATCCTCTCTGTTTCCCAATTCAATGCAAACGGCCAGACAGGCAGGCAGCTCTTCCTTGAAAACATTCAAATTCTCTGGAGAGGTGTGCCAGTTTCTGTCAGACGTGGTGTTGGCAACACACGATGGACACAACATGGTCAGAGTGGCTCATTCCTGTAAACATTGCCTTCAAAATCACCATCTCCTCTCACCACCTCGAGCCGCTTCCCTGGAGTGCTCAGCACAAGGAGCCTGCAGGAGCACACCCAGCTCTGGCATATTCCTTCCAGGAGAGGGCAGGGGAATACAGTTTATTGCGGATCCTCTCCTGAACTGGAGCCAATATTCCTCACGTCCCAGATCTTCCTGTACGTCTTCCAGTCTCTTTTGCTTTCCTAAACTTGGATGAGCAGAGGTAGGTGCTGAAGCTCCCCGGTGTGAGTCAGTGGGGTTTGTCACATTTGTGGACCTGCCTGTCCCTGACTCATCCCCAGGAGGGGTAGCTTGGACTAGACTGTGCCCCTTGCTCTTGAACCTCTTGCAATGGGTCTTGTGTCATCTTGAAGCCATCGGCTTCTGTGCAGCTTCGGGAGCAGGGTTTAAATAGCTGAGCCCCAGCTCTTCTGCTTCACCTCAGCATCAAGGCGGGGGAGGCAGCGATGGGACACGCGTCTGTGTCGCGCTCAGCGCACCCATAACCCGCTGTGCC
>NW_020799116.1:2230231-2250192 GCF_003259725.1 Athene cunicularia
CCCCAGCTCCGTTGCCCTTCTCTGGCCACGCTCGAGTCACTCAATGGCCTTTTTGGGGTGAGGGGCCCAGAACTGAGCCCACTCAGTGAGGTTCAGCCTCACCAGTGCCGAGCACAGGGCTCAGATCCCTTCCCTGTCCCTGCTGGCCACGTCAGTGCTGACACAAGCCAGGATGCCATTGGCCTTCTTGGCCACCTGGGCACAGTGCTGGCTCCTGTTCAGCCAGCTGGCAATCAGCACCCCCAGGTCCCTCTCTTCCTTCCCCACGGCACTGGGAAACCTTCGCTATGGCAAACAGTCAGGTGTAGCACCCTCACCCTCAGCTCACCACGGCTGGCTGGGTGCAAGCTGAGGCTGCTGCTTTAACTGGTGCTGTTGCCTTCAGCAGACCTCAGCAGCAAATCTTTGGAATAGCTGCTTACAGATAACGTCCTCCTATTCTCCTAATCGGTGCCACGGAGACGAGCGCCAAACCACAGCCAGCGATTTACTGGCACCCTCTGTGGTGCTGCCTGCTGCAGCTCTGTGACAAATGGCATTTGCTTGTGCCAGCCAGCTTCAAAAGCAACTTCCATTTGGTGTCAGTCAGAGGTTTCTGGAGCTGCAGGAATTGCAGGGAAGAGCCAGACGTGTACGCGAAGCAACAGGGCCTGCCTGTGCTGCCATTTGGTAACCTACTAATTGTGGTGTCTTTTGGTAACCTACTAATTGCGGGGCCTTTTGGTGACCGTCAATAAACGGCACCACACGGGTGGAAGCGGCGGCAGCTACGCGGCTCCGAGCGGCGCGTGGCCAGGCGGGCTCTGCCAGCGCCGGGGAGAGGTACGATATTGCAGCCTTTGACGTCATCCAGCGGGATCAGGCTCTGTCCCAATCGGAGATTGCGCACGGTCCCCCCGTCCTCCCTGGACAAGGGACACGTTGTGCAACGCCGAAACGGGCTTTACTGAGGGATCGGGTATAACCATGCCTCGCAGCAAACCGGCTCAGCACCCCCCCCACCCCGGATCTGGCCTTCAGTGGGTAGAAACGGCAAGAGTTTGGCAACTAAATCAGTGCGAGTCTGCTCAAAAAGCTGTTTCATAATTTGCCTGCAGGGGAAAACATTTAAAACAGAAGGGGCATCACTGTGCAGCAGCAAAATGATGGACAAAAGATCTGTTTTCCCGCCCAAGCGGGGCTGTTCACATGGGGTAGAAGAGAGGGTTCGAACAATCCTTGGAATTTTTTGTTTTGTTTGGGCGCTGCCTAGTACAAATGAGCTTGGGCAAGAGAAATAAAGGCTACAAAAATCCCAGGGACCCATCAGTCAGCATGGAGATGTTTAGGTCTTCTCTGGGGTAAGAGAATCGAGGAAGGTTCATGAGGAAGCCAAAAGACGGTGATGTTTTGGGGGGTGATGTGAGGGAGAGAAAACAGAGCACACAGTGCAAAAAGGCTCTGAGGCAGCCAGAGGAGCTGGACACAGGCAGGATCAGGGAAAGCCTCGAGGGCTCCCAGGCAGCTCGGTGGCTGCGTGGGGCAAATGGTTCAGTGCTGGACTGAGGTGCAGGATGTCACCTCCAAGGAGAAGGCTGAGGGCCAGCATTTCTGTAGAGACAATGAGGATGAGCTATAGGGGGGGCCACTGGGCTCAAAGATGGACCAAAGAATCGAGAAACGGAGGCTTTGCAGAAAGAGAATGAGAATCTGCAAAAGTTTTCCCCGAAAAGGCTAAGCTGAGCTGCCAGCGGGGCTGCAGCCTGCCGGGGCAGAGCCGGACCACGTGCAGGCGTCGCGGGTGAGGCTCAGCTGCAGCACGGCTGGTCTGGAAACAGAGGATGGGAAAGTGGCCCAGCTATCAGAGCTCAATGGGTGAAATGAATCTTCATAAAAATACAAGCCGGCAGAAAATCTTGAGCAGAGCAGAACAAGAGGTGCAGAAAGGAATAAAAATGCTGAAAAAAATCACCTTGAGCAGAGGCTCCTGAGCCACGCTGGAAGGCAGCCTCTGCGTGGGACAGGGCCAGCCCAAGGACTTGGCACTTCATGACCCTATTTTGGAGCCCACTCAGACCCAGATAGGAGATGAAAAATTTTGTCAGCTCGATTGTATTGCAGCCTCCTCCTCCCTCAACCCCAATTTCAAGAGGAAAACATGCCAGGAACCTTCCCTGGCTGCCTTCAAGTCCACACGCCCGCTGAGGAGCCACACGGGCTGTTTCAAGGGGCCTTGAGCGGCCGTATGTTGATGGAGCCACAGGATTTACTCTCTGAAAAGAGATCAAGCTGTGACCTGGGATGAGCATAGCACTAAGTCCTGGGTCTAACACAGTGTGGAAGGTAAATCCGGAAAACTGCTTGAGGTTTCATCGGGCTTATCCCAAGGTGATGCTATCTACTCAAACAGGAACACTTAGAACAACTTAAGAGACCTTCAGTTAGGAAACGGGCTCTGTTCCTTCTGCTGTAACAGATATATTGTAGTGGTAAAACTCTGTGCTTCACCATTTAACAGTGCCGAAGGCAGAAGATGGTTTACAAGATACTAGAATTAAGTATCGAGAAAATAGCCTTTAGTCCTTGAGAATGGTTTAGCCATGGGCCAGGCTCAGAAAGCACTGAAAGGTCTACAGGAAACTAAATATGACGATAACAGAAATCCAAACGCTTTTATTTTACAAGACCCCTTCCCACAGCCACCGGCGATCTGAGGAGCCTTGACAAGCTCCATTAGATTTTATCTAGGAAGCTTAAAAAGCAGGAGCTGGCAAAAGAGGCTGGATCTGAAGGACAGGCACCAGATTGCTTTCCCTGCAGGGTACTGTCTAGGGAAATGGGGAGCAGTAGATTTTCATCCATATAACACACAGCGTGGCGGCCACTGGAGAGTGTACAGCATGGCAAGCGTTTCTGTCCATACCCAGATGGTGCCCTGCTGCTCTGTCAAAAAGGTTCACAGCAAGACAGAGGCTGCCAATCTGAGCTCAAACTAAAGCCGTTCCAAAAAAAAGCGGTAATTTACCTTGGACACGCTGTTGCTGACAGGGGGAAAAGCCACGAGCGGGCAGCGAGCAGAGGCCTCGCTCAGCCAGCCCCTGGAGACCCACGGGGCGGCCGGAGCTGGGACGGCGGCTCCTCTGACGCCGGGTTTGCCAATATTGCACAACCCCTGGGAGATGGGGCGGGAAGGGAAACCATTGCAGCGGGCACCTGCATGCAACCGAGCCTTTCGGCAGCAGAAATGGCTCCTGTCCCTACGCCTGACTCAGCTTCCCAGTATTGCAAAATCCCTGCTCGGATCATATGCAGGTGGTAGGGTTTCTAATTTAGAAGCTGCGTTGGAACAAGAACAGAGAAGGCATTCAAGGGTGATGGCTTAACCTGGCACAACTCTGCGTTCAAGCAGTGTGAGATTGCTGCCATGCCTGAAAAAAACTCCCATCGGAGGCTTTGAGCACCACTGCCCCTGTTCCCAGAGGGAGAATTCTGGCGTCGGGATACACCTTGCATCCCCGGGGCGTACAACACAAAGCACAACTCAAGAAGCAGCCATAAGACCTGGCCCCAGCCCAAACGCAGGGGATACTGTGCCCAAGACGGGGGAGCTGCCCTGAAGCGGCGGGCACGCAGGCTGCTGCAGAGCCTGCCGCAGGAGTTTGTCTCCCGTTGGAAGAAAATGGGCAGAGTGTGAACCAAAACCTGGCTGAGAGGGAAAACAGGGCAGGCACAGGCCACCACGGAGGCTCGGAGGGCAGTGAAACTGCAGTGGGTGCTGCTAAGAGGAGATGCTGGTGTAAGAGACGAATTTCCATGAACTTCACCTCCTGACCTCTAAATGTCTGAAAAGCAGGTACCCACCCGTGTGCGAGCCGTTCCCCCCTGGCTGTCAGCCGTTGACAAGACGCGTCCAGAAGGAAGACAGGCACTGAGAGCTCAGTGCAAGAACCAAGAACCGAGTCAGAAGGAACAACTTACCTAAGCCACCGGCCTCAGGAGACACCTGCTGCAGCTGGGCTGGGGGGAAAGAACAATTTTCCTACAGGCTGAGGGGAGCCCTGGGAAACAGGTGTCACTTAGTAATGACAGCATTCACACCTAGGAAAAGAGAGCAGCCAAAAAAAGCAAAATTACCTTAAGACTAGCACTGGCAGCACTGCTCATAGAGAAAGCCCGGAGGAGGGAGAGGGGTTTTGGGCAGGGTCCCAGCTGCCCAAAAGGGGATGGGGACTGTGAGGATTTCAAGCACGATGAACTTGGCATTGCAGGACAGGGACCTCTGCCCTGTCTTGGGGAGGAAGGTCACCTCTCAGAAATACCTGCCTCCTCCACCGTCGGTGGCTCCCAGGAGCTAATTCCACCTGCGAGCAGCGATGGGATGATCTGTAGGTTGTTTTCAAGTGAGAGGCCTTTGAGTTAACAGCAGGTATAGGCAGCTGCCCGCTGCGTTAAGTGAACTTTATTCCATTTGCAAAACAACGTGATCTCCACACGCTGCCACTCTTCTGTCTGCCAGCTGCATCTGTCAGGTCAAACTGTGTTGAAGGAATCTGACTCACTTCTTGCATCAGATCTGCAAGAAAATGAGTCAGGGATAATTGTAAATATCCCAACCAGCCCCTAAGCCTCCATTGATCTGCCTAAATTCTCTCTCCCTGGCAATCTCTTTGGGAGCTATTGCAGTGAGGCTCATTCAGTGCAAGTAGGGGGTGAGTAATGACAATAGTTATCGCTCAAGGGGGTCGGCAAAAGAAAAAGGGGTTAAGGGATACGTACCAAGGAAACGGAGGAGTTTGCACCAGGAGTTGCTGTCTTTGCTGCTCTTGGTCCACTGGAAGCCAGAGCACAACTGCATTTAGATGGGAGCGCTGGGGCGCGGGAAAGCATCACAGGACAAATCCCAGCAAGGACTGCCAAAGCCACAATGGACTTGGTGAGCCCGTCGAGGAACCAGGATCTGGCCCTGATGGAGAGGGAGGAAACTGGGGGTGCAAGAATGAAGAAATTAGCATGAGCTTGGGGGTGGTGTGTGAGCAAAGCGGCAGGAAAGGACCAGGGCTTCTACCTGTGCCGAGGGGGGTCTGCCTGCGGCAAGGGGCCACAGCAGGGAGGGCAGGGAACGGTGGAAGAGCTTCGTTATTCAAACGACGCCTTTGCCTCATCTCTTATGGAGGAATCAGAGACTAGGACAAGGCTGAGGAACTTCCAATCTGGAACAGACCAGTGGTGCCTGCAGTCAAGTACCCGGCTTCCAGCAGAGGCCAAATTTGGATGCTTTAGAGGAAAATCTTCGATAGCATCCCAGTTCCAGGAAGAGTGCAGTACGTCAAGTGTTTGCTCATGTTGGGATAGCTACAGAACCGTAGCGGGGCAGACAGGCTATTTATAAGCATATCAGATGTCAGCTGAGCTCTTTGCACTCTCTATAGATCATACATCAAGTCTAACGAGAAAGCACACAGGCTGAGGGGAGCAAATGAGCACAGGTTAACGAAGAGGTGTCCTCTTAATACAATACATACGGGGAAGAACAGCAGCTGGCCCCGTGCCCAGCACTAGTTACAAGGCCTCTGAAAGCCAAGCAAGATCACTTTACTGACAACACCGTGAGAAGGAAGGGTTGAGAGCACCGGTTGTGATGATGGTTCTGCATTATTAGACAGAGAATTGTTTGCTCCTGAAAAAAAAAAAAAAAAAAAAAAAAAAATTCATAGATGTTTCATTATTCTCTCGTCTAAGGGCATGCTGTGCCTAACAAAATAAGCCAGCTAAAGGGTTAACTCCTCTCTCCAAACCTACTGCCAGAGTGCGAGAATACAGATTTAAGCACAGATGATAGTTGTTCCAATTAATGTTCCATCTAGCATCTGCTCTTTTTAATTAGTTGAAGTCTGGTTTTGTCTGGAGACAGAACTGCTGAGCAAAAGTGTGCTGGCTTCTTTTCTGCTTAGCCGGCTATTCTGATCTCTCTTGGTCTTTGGAAACTTCTCTGTTTCACAGAGGCCGGAGCCTATTGTGCATTGATACTCGGTACATGCCCATGGGCTGTGTATACGTTTCACTGCAAACAGCTTCAAATCTGTGTGTTTCCCGCTGGAGGGAAAAACTGACACAGGAAGATGTTTTACAGATGTCTTCTCCCTTCCCCAGACACGTATCTGTGCGTTGTTTCACTTATCGGCAGCTCAGCTTTCTCCTGCAAAGAGGCATTATCACAGGGCAGATGCAGGTGGATGGAGAAGGGTTCCCCAGAACCCCTTAACCTTCCTGTCTGGCTCAAACCTCGCCCATCCTTCACCTCACTCTTTGTAACAAGACCTTTGAGGATCTTCACGTTTCGGTTGCACACAGATGAATAATTTACAAGCCATGGCTGTTGCAATAAACAACTCTTTCTGCTCTGTCCAAGCACTCGATGGCTCGTCTTGAATTTCCCTCACTTTGCTAAAACCACCACAACTTAAGCACCGTTGAAAAACCGCTCAAGGAGAAGTTGATGAGGGAAGAGCAGGGTGTAGCACAGCAGCAAACAGCACTCACAGCAAGTATTCAGCTTATCTCTGAGCAGGGCATTGACCTGCTGTACAAACTCCGGGTAGGAAAGTCGCTGGCAAAGTAACCCCAGATGTAATATTTACCTAAGAGGAGACATTTCAGTGGAAAACAAGCTACAAGATCTGCTGACATCCTGGTGGGGAGAACAGCGGGCATTCACGCAGGTGCAGGCAAAGGAATAGTAAGGTGGATGTGGAAACTTTCTAGCATTTCCAAGTAATAAAGCTGCTGTTGTGTGAGGAGCATGCTTGTGCTGTGCGTGATTCCAGCTAAACGGACACAGTGGGCTCGGCCCAGCAAAGCCCCACCGCACCGTATCAGCCGAGTCACTTCGCTGCTCTGTGTCCCAGTGCTCCGTACTTAAAATAGACACAGGTAGGCAGATCCTGCAAGAAAACAGCCAGGCTGGCACCAAGCGTTGCTGAACCGTTGCAGCTCGTACCCGGCGATGCCTCATTCCCTGGCAAGGGGAAGTGGATCCCATGAGCTACCCTGGGGATATGAGCCACAGTTTTGGATCACAGATAATAGTTCCTGTACAGCTCAGGAGAAAAGTGAATAACAGGGTTGTTTTTATCTTTAATCCATTCCACATGAGCAGAAAGGGTTTGGAGCCACGAAGCATGTGCTGCCTTCTGCAGCTCTTAGAATTCAGCATGACCCTTAGCATTACTTCATGAATTCTTTTTGGTCTGCTCCATGCACCCCTGTTGAAAGAAGTCTGTGTGCAGGGCTTGCAGGAGCAGCCCGGTTTACCACCACGAAAATGCAGTTTCGCTCTCTCCCTAAGCTGATCCAAGCACTGGCTGCCACTGAAAGGGGCAATTCCACCTTCCCCCAGCCCATGTGTCCCTCTTCCTCAAGACATCATGGTGACCATTAAAAAAAAAAAAAAGAAAAAAAAGAGGATCTTTTTCCTCAGGCAGGGTATTTTTCAGCTGGATCAGTTCCCAAGCAGTCACAGCAGCTGTAGTTTTGCCACAAAGCAAGGGCCAGGAAAGAGACTGGAACGGTGCCTTAAAAGCTTAATGCAAAATCATGAAGTTGCAACCTCAGGTTCCTGGGTCATTTGTCCCTGCAAAGAGCCTGGATTTATAGCCCTGGTTAGGAAAGTCTCCTTGGCTACAGCTTTGTGGCTCTCCTTACACGGGGCCAAATGCAAACTCCTAGGTCCCAAAAGCACTGAACTCTGAGGGAAGTCTGGAACTAGTTACAGTTTTTAGTTTGGGACCGGGTCTAAATGGTTATTCAGAACTGGCCTTGAAATTGCAACAATATCACTTATTTCTATCCTTACCAGAGCAAACCCCTGGGGCCACCCCACTGAGCCCAAGCTCAGCCTCCCAGATCTCACCCTGCACCGTCTGAAGCATTTGTGAAATCTGAATCCTTGGAGGTTTCCAGAAGATCCGGGCAAGGCCTCGAGCAGCCTGACACGACTTCGCAGCTAGCCCTGCCCTGAGCAGGCTGGACTAGAGACGCCCAGCGGTCCCTCCCAAAGGGTATCGCGCTGCCATTCTGCCATCTTCCCCCGCGTTTGCATCAGGCTCTGCTACGCCACCACCACCCCACGGATCCGCGAGTAGTGTCCACACTGACAGATCCGAAATTCAGGGAGCCTGAGTCAACCAAGTCTCCACGGGGTCGGCTGTGCCAGCTCGGGACCTGGAGCAGAGCGCAGCGCTCACCTCTCGGCAGCTGCCCCAGGAGAGCGCTGCCGACAGCCGCTGCAAGACAGACCCCTTGCCACCACAGCACACGCTAGAACAAGCTTTGCATTGCAAAAGGAACTGGCCCAGATCTGGCCAGGGTGCCAAGACGAAGCCTGCAGAACGTTTTCTCTTCCTCTCAGCAGGAAGGAGCCTGCATTCTCAGCAAGAACAAGTGTGAAATACAAATCGCTGCGCGCTTTGCTGCTTTTCGTCCAAACCATTACACAGCACCCGTGTAAAGTAAAGGCACAGATGACGGGGGCTGTCTTGTCGTTTTTCCATGGCCCTTCAGAGATTTTAGCAGCTTTCCTCCACTATGAAATCAGATCAACTGAACCACAAATTCCGTTTGGATAAGAGAGCCCAGGGCGCTGGGGATCAGCCCCAGGACACACAGACCTGAGTGGCTCCCCCTTCAGAGGAACCGAGCTCACAGATCCCCTTCTGGGGACACTTCTCCATAACCCAGAGGATGGGCCAAGGTGTCTTGGTGCTCGTCAAGCCTGGAGACCTCATCTGTAAGGTCAAAAGGAGATGGAGAAGGGAGGGTGGGAAATGCGGGTCACTGAACCAAATCCCCAGCCCTGGCAATACAAGGCTGCTGCCATCTCGTGGCTGGCTCTGGCCATGCAAAGGTTACGGGACACGTTTTTCGGACTGGAAAATTTTGCATTGGGATAAAATCTTGCCTGGAAGTGAGATTGAGCTGGAGGGAGCAGCGGGTAAACAGCAGTGCCAGTGGTTAGACCCCATGGGTCCACGGCACTTGGGGATCACAGCTTTGCTGTTCAGGGGAGGTCTCCTGCTTACCTGCCGTGCTCCCTGCTTGCCCCTGTTTGGGATGGCTCCACGCCAAGCCACTGTAACCCTTGTCCCATCAGGCCATCCCTTCCTTCCTACCTGAGGAGACAGGAGACATCCCTGTTGCTGTGGAGAGGCCCTGGGTTTGCCGTGCAGATGCAGCGGTCGCTGCGTGCAGCCATTCAGCCTGGCCTTCACGATGCTCTGGAGCGGGGAAGGAAGAAGATCTGCAGGGAAAGAGAGCTGCTGGGATCGGATGGGATGGATATGGTCTCCAGTACCGTTTCTTTTGGCCTCTTTCATGGAGCTGTGGTGCTGTGGTGCTGGTGCAGGGATTTGGACTGTGGATAAAGCCCAAATGGAGGAGAACGACGCGGTCACTTTTTCTCCCCCTTTCAGTCTCTCCACAGAGCTCAGCAGCCTGCACAGACCTTGCAAGAAATGTGTGAGCAGCCATATATTCCCCATGGGACCTCCATAACCATCTTGAAGCTGTTTCCCCCCCCAGGCAGGACAAAGGCAGGAGAACAGTGCCCCAAAGAGACCCAGCAGCAGAGGAAGTTCTCCCGAGAGCTCACCAGAGGCCGTACTGAAGCAGAGAGCAGGCTAATGGCCTTCAGCAGAGCTCTTGTAGGCAGTGTCTTGCAAACACTCGCTTGAAGCTCCCTCCTCCTTCCTTGTGTCTAACCCTGGGAACAGGGTCCCACTTCCCCTTCTCCCTCCTAGGATGCTCCGGGTTCTGCAGCTGCACAGT
This sequence comes from Athene cunicularia, assembly GCF_003259725.1. NCBI lineage: Eukaryota > Metazoa > Chordata > Aves > Strigiformes > Strigidae > Athene > Athene cunicularia. The sequence continues at coordinate 2,240,033 of NW_020799116.1, forward strand.
TCACCAGGAAACAGGAACAAGATTTCCAGAGAAAGAAAAAAACCTGCCAATCCTTTTGGTATTTCCGTGGTGTTCGCTGGTTTCTGCCAGGCTTCTCCCCTTGTGTGGTACATATTGTGGCTCATCTCGCAGAAACTAAAGTGAAATACTTAAATAAATGAGTCCCCTTGAGAAGACTCCAGGCAACAGGGAGATGACTGCTCAGTGACCTGTGCAGCATCCTGGGTACACAGGGAGTTTCCCGTAATGATAAGACTACAAAGGAATATTTATTTATCTAGGTACTTATTCAGCTTTCATCTCTGGCAGAGTTTCCCAATCAGCCATTTCAAAACATCTTGCCAACGCTAATTAACCCTCGCAGCCCCTCTGGGGCAGGGATCAGCATCCCCACAACACAGGGTGACTGAGTGGAGCAGACCAGTCGCCCCTTCGAGAAAGCAATGAAGGGAGGAAAGAAATAACAATGTCCTGAAATCCCAACCCCACGCCCTAACAAAATCACCTCCTACAAGCCTCTAAATCTGCAGACATCCTGTTGGAAACGTAAGCAGCAACCGGCTGTTCTTATCATGCCAACTGCCTTTCTCAGCTGTGCGCCAGGGAAGAGCTGTCCCTACGTTTAATAAGTCCCAAAAACGTTGTGCCCCGAAGCGACATCACACAACCCAAAAATCCCTACCGACCTGCAGCGCTGGTCAGCTGCACGGCCCATGCCACCAGGCAGATTTTCCCATGATGTTGCACATGTTATTTATTCCGTTCATTAACCAAGTTAATGGTGGCTAAGAATAGGCTCCAGATGTCCTTCTGGCCTTCAAAACTTCTTTGCCCTCAAGGAAACGCAAAGTCTAAGTGGCTTTATGGCATGTGTGGGACACAATGAAACAAAGCTGTGAAGAGCTTGCACATTCCCAGGAACTCACAAAACGCATCTCTGCTTTTAAATAATCTCTGCGCCAGTTTGAAGAAATAACCGTTTAGCAAGGATAGCACAGAACAGAGCAGTGGATACATAAATATATCATTCACCGATACAGAGATCATGCCAGACAGAACCACAGCTGTTCGGATGTCTCAGTTTTCTGTCATTTATTTCGGTGATGTTACCACTGTGGCGAATTCACAGTTCTGTAATAAACTGGTATTCCTGAACAAAGCCCATCTGATATTGTGCCTTTAGGAAAATGCATCTTAAGTACAATTTATTCCTGAATATATATTTTTTGGGGGTAATAGAAATTATTCTATAGTCTCATTTTTTTTTTTAGACATACTCCCCAATACATTTTGGAAATTTCCCAAAGCGTACTAAAGATAGGACTATGGTTTTCTGCATCGCTGCTAAAAATCAAAGCAATCATGTGCAGAATAAAGAGAATTTTCTTTCTGTAGAAGCATTTTCCTCCTGTCGCCTGAATCCAGTCTCTCGATAATCAGCAATTACAGCAAAGAACTATAACAATCAAATGGGAGTTTGCACTTACAGAAAATCATTCTATTTATTGCGCGAGTTATTCAGATGGAGAAAGCTGTTTGGAAACCTATTGGTAAATGAAAGAAGCTGCTATTTCAGAAAGCTGAAATTGTATTAATAATCTGAAGAGTCTAGAGAAGAACACGATCCATTTGGAATTGATTTTATCTTCTCAGAAACAGGAAGGAGTAAATATAGGGATTTAAGGATCTTTTTCTCTCTTAAAATATGTTCCTTTTCCAACCAATATATTTATCAAATCATCTTTAGAATTACATGATATTTTGGGAGGTGAGGCTCAGGTTTCTATAGCACTATTGACCTGGGAGCCTCCAGTAAGCGACAGTTCATTCACCCATGCCACACGCAGTCTCCAAACTGGGACCGTTCGGACTTTACCGACAGAAAGGCCAAGGCGGAGGCTGTGGAATGGTGAATTAACCCCTGTCATTTCCACAGTCAGGGGCTCCAGCTCCCCTTTCCACAACCCGCTGCTCTGCTTGCAGACCCGGGGTTAAATACCCGACTCCCAGGCCAGGCGGACGGACACAGTAAGGAAGGCAGCACCCGAGCAGACCTTCACCCCACGGAAGTTTCTCTTCCTTTTGCATCCCGACGTCTGGTTTGACCCCCCCCCGAGGCACCCACCTTGCAGCCAGGCAGGGCACGGTGCCGGGCTCCGGGAGGACCCACCTGCCCCAGCCCCAGTCCTCCGGGCTCCCAGTGTACAGACAGACCGGGCCCGGGCGCAGGGGAGCCGGGGCCAAGGCCACAGGGAGCGATGCTGCCCGGCAACGGGAGCGCAGGTTTCCATGGCAACGCAAACAAGAGCCGGAGCTCAAGCCTAGAGCTGAGCCGAACCGAGCCGAGCGTCCACATCCACGTCTGACCACGGTGCCCGGCGGAGAGGAGCCCGGAGCAGCTCTCCTTCGGGTGAGAAACCGAAAGCCAAAGGGGTGAGGGCAGTCAGAGCAGTTTCTGTCCTGGTTTTGTCATCAGCGTCTCACTGGGACGAGAGGAGGTGCTGGCGTGTGGCACTGGGAGATCACACACCAAGAGCCTCCCCCGTGGGCAAGCGGGGGGGACGTTCTGGGCAACAGGACACATCTGGCCCTGGGAGAGTTGTTCTGTAGCTCAAAACTTGGAGTGGATTCCCAGCAAGCCTTCTCTGCAAGCAACGCTATCATTTACATCATCTGAGTGTATAAAACACACGCTCATCCAGCGCTTCGGGAACACGGTGGATGGATTTTTTTAAAATTTATTTATTTTTTAGAACTGTTTACCTATTTACTTTGGCTTTTTTTTTTTTTTTTTTCTGCGCAGCATCTAGGGAAAAGCACTGAATAAATGTTTCAGTGAATTAAACCCACGAGTGCCTTATCTATTGATTCACATACCATCGGTACATAGCTACTGAAACATAAAAATGTCAGTGAAACATATGCTAAATGATTCTAGCAACAAAGCAATTTTTATTTGCATTATTGAGCTTAATAATTATAATTAGCCCAACTAGTGCTGCTGTAGCTTTTGGCATTATTTCCAAAGCGATGTGCAAACAGTCTATTTAAAAAAAAAAAAAAAAAACCAAAAAAAAACCCCAACAACCTCAAACAAAAACTACCTTGATAAAATGAGTATTTACAAGTTAATCTTCAAAACAGATTCCTATACTTTGCTAAAATTATATTATAAAAGCACTTTTTATATCAGAGGGTTGCACTAACAATTATTTTCCATATGCCAGCATCCTCTGTCTAGTCTTGCTCTTCAATCCCATTGCCTGTAGCAGGAATTTAAATCAGCCACACGAACAAGAAGATTTTTATGAGAAGGGTTTTAGATTACAGCAGTCAAGGCGTGCGCTAAGAGGGCTGCACATCCAGCTGCTGGCTGCAAGTGCTCTGCGTATTTCACAAAGTGTATTCAACTGAACGCTGCAGGCGTTTGAGTGCCTGCGTATCCTCGACCTGATGGGTTTTTCTCCAAAACTCACATCAGCAGCAGGGGTTATGTTGTTCCAGGACGTAGATGAGGCACCCCTGGAGAAAAAGATCCCATTAAGTTCTGCAAAGTTCAGAGGGACATGAAATCTAAGCAGCCAGTCAAGGAGGCTTTTGAAAAAAGTTACTTCAAGAACTGAACTGGAGAGAGAAAACATTTGAGATGTCTTCAAACGGTCTAAATTCTACCTCAGCCTCTGCGTCTTATCCACAGTGAAAGCCTGACACCTCCAAAGAATAAGATACGAATTGGGCAGCTGCAGGACCACGGCCAATAGGAAACACAAAGCACCAAGCACGTACATGGAAATTAGGCCAGATGAGTTTAGCTCAAAATACAGAAAAACTGGAGGCTATTCAGAGCAAAAAATGATGCTCTAAAATAGCCTTAAAACTAGTGCAAGCGGAAGAGAATATTTTCTGCTGTGTCTTGTACCAGTGCAGCTCAGGAACGGTCCCAGCAGCAGCACTGCATCAATTGCACTAACACCTCTCTAGACCCAGCTCGCTGCCTTTGTGGATTAAAGGATAACGTTAACAATGGCCTCTCTGTTCTTTGAAAGAGAGATCATTACAGTTATGCCTTCTCCCCTAGGACCCAGAGCAAAGACTACAAAAAGAGACTGGATTCAGAGAAACAAAAACCCAACCTTCAACAGTTTGACTGCCTAAAATTAAACACGACAGAGCTCCCTACAGCATGTCAGTGCTGCCCGACATTCGTTCAGCCTTACCACAAGAAACCCACGGTGCTGAGGCAATTACTGGTAAGAGCTTTAGGGAGTAAAAACGTTGCTTGTGAACCAGCGATAGGAAGATGAAGTATAGGTGTGGATCGGAAGGGGAGGTGTGCGTGGAACAAGGGGCAAGGGATGCGAGTTGCTTGTTGTCTCAATATTATTTTGGTTTTGCTTTCCCATCTCTGTGTGCGTAAGGAGGACTGTGTTTTACACAGCTTTCACACAAACCAGGGATGAACATTTCCTTTTTGGGGTCAGAACACAAATATTTTCCAGTTTACTGAAGCTTTTTCTTAGTTCCTACTGACACAAAAGGCTCAGTGGTTACGACCCAGGAAGCCCCTAGGTCCATCACTGCTGTAAAACCTACTGCATCAGTTACTGGCAGGTCCCAGCTGACCGTTTGTTTATGGTTTACCTTGGGCCAGGGTCAGAGATGCCACCTCCACATACAGAGTCCACATCTAAAAGTCTCTCTTCCAAACCTGGAATGGACACCCAGCCTGTGCTGTCAGGTGAGGTCACGATGCTTCGGCAGCTCTTTGTTGTTAGGTCAAAGGAGAGGCCTGTATTCATACGGTCGTGGGCAGAAGGGTCTGAGATGGGTAAAACAGCTCCAGACTTACAAAAAAATCCCTGGCTGAAATCCTGAGTGGATCAGCAGATACGGTCAAGTGACATAAACAATAAAGAGGTCTCAGTTATATCACTGGCTTCTTACAAGCCCTATCCAGCTTCCTGCTCGATGCAGCATTGTTAGACATCTGCAGCTGTGAGCACAGCTGCCCCACGCCAGGCGGGGTGTGACGGATCAGAGTCCCTTTGCACTGGGTCCTGGTATTCTGCCTCACATCTTCTACATCCTCATTCATTTTTTTTTTCAGAAAGCCCAGAAGAGGATGAAGAAAACCCAATGAAAAACCCATTTACAGTTCCTCCAGATATCGATATTTTCTCAATAATGGACAAAGAAAGAAAAATCGCTGAGGCGGTATGTATACATGCTTTAGGCCAACCCATATAATATAAAAATATAGTGCATGAGAGAAATAATAGCTGCCAAATTCAGCTGAGATTCCCCCAGATCAGCTTCAAGTCCACTGAAGTTCACAATGAGAGATTAACTTCACCAAGAGCAGCTCTGAGCACAGGCTTGCTGGTTGCTAGTGCAAAATCTGGATGTTGTCGCTTCGTTTCCTTACTCCAGGGAAGATTTACCACTCATTCCTGTTCCTGGAGAAGATACCTGCCAGTGCTGTTAGCATCGACTTCTACATAAAGCTCTGGTGCAAGATCTCTTGCTTTCCACTTCAACAGGCTCGGCTTTCTGCTTGGGAAGCCGCATTCCAGAGTTTGATGTGACCTTCTGAACTGCCAACAAACTGAATGTCTAAGGAGGAGGACGGCAGGGTTTCATGTACTAGGTTTCTCTCCTTAAGACAGGGAACTGCAGCTCCACAGACCGAGAGTTGGGTCTCGGGAATGTCTCTTTCCTTCTTAATTCTGCAGTGGATTTCCCTTAGGGGATGCAATCCTTAGGGGGTGGGAAGCCATGGAGATGTGACCGTATCTCTGAGCGGTCTGGTTGTTGGAGGGGGTTGCAGAAGCCAGGCAGCAGTGTGAAAGCAAGAAGTCTTTGTCTCTAGATCGCAAAGGGAGAGCTGCACACAAGCTTAAGCAAGCCTCCTCACCTCACACTGATGACTGATACAGTCTGCTTTTTGCTTGGGTTGAAGGTATGTAAGTCCAGGGGAAAGGCTTAGGAAGAAGTGCACTGAGAATGTCTGCTGAGGGATGTCCTCAGCCTAACCCAAGCCCAAACTGTGCAGACAGCAATGAATTACCCTTCAGCCCGTGTGAGAGCACTGAGGATGAACAACCTTCCACCCTCCAGAAAGCTCTTCAGTGGGTTTGAACAGATCATCTCAATCTGAACTCGAAGGTTTACACGCCTTTATGAAAGTTGGAATGAGTCAGTATTGAGCTTGGTCTGTCCTGTCATTCCCTTTTACTGGGGGAACTTGAAGGATGAATCTCTGAAAACCTCCATCCACTCCCAGGAATAATCCAGGAAGGAAAAATGAGGACACTGAGTAGGTACAAGCTGGCACAGCTGGTGGCTCGGTGCAGAATACAAATCAACAAACTAATGAGAACAAATGCTAAGAAATGAAATGTTTTAGTTGCCTCAGGAGAGAATATCACTGGCGATAAACCAGGCGAACGTGCATCAGCAGGGTATCAGTAGCCTGAAAATTTCTAGCCTGTGAATAACCACTCATGTCTTTAAAAAGCACAGCAATCAAAGCAGATAATCAAACTGTCCACACAACTGACTTATCCTCATAGGAACGTGAAAGGATGAAGACCATGAAAATCCATCAGAAAATGACTTACTCCACTAAAATAAAAGCAAAGCAAAAAGGGGTCTGGAAAGCTCTGCAAATGGAGGAACAAGAGGCAGCCAGAAAAGCGGCAACAAATGAAGAAAGACTGAAAACTCTTCAGCAGAGTCTCTCATGGAAGACAGCCATTAAGAAAGGTAAGGAACAGTTACGATCTTTGCAGCGGTGCTGCTCAGCTGGGTAACAGCCTAAAGCAAAAGTCAAAGAGGGGATGGGGGTAGCAGTTAGCTCTCGCAGACACACAGCTACACGCTGCATCCCGCCAACCTCCGCGTGGCCAGGCCATCTCCATCTCACGTACTTACCTACGGAGCACGTGTCCCCCCCACCGCAGCAGCCTGGATCCCGCCATCCCCCGGGGCCTTCACAGTAGCCGGGAGCTCTTGGAACCAGTCGGAAGTCAGCTGAGAGCTTGCAGGACTTTGTCTCACAGAGACTTTTCTACTAAGCTAAACTAACTGGGTGTTAGTGGATGTGGCTCTTCATTTCTGCCTCTGACGCGAGCCGTAGCTTTGCCATCAATGCCTAGAGGACACTGACCTTTGTAAGGACCTGTAGGATTCTTCACTCCATTCTACCTGGTTTTGCTCCATGAAAAGCCACGTGAAACTGAACCTAAATAAGGTGAAAACTTTAATAAACCAATCAGCATTGCCGGCTCCAATGCCAATCACATCCTGCTCACAGCAGCCTGCACAGTCACTGTGGGTTTGCCTTGGCCATACCTCCCCCCTCTAGTCTAATTAACTTTATATCCTAATTTCAGATTACCCACTAGAAAAGGAGACCTTCCGCGACTACATAAATGACAGAAGAGAGATATTTTTACTTGAGGTACTTGGCTTTGAGAACGTTACTTTCTGTTCATTTAATTATTCTTCCCTGTGTGGCTTTGGGGTTTTGTTGGTGTTGGATTTTTTTTTTTTCCCCCGGAGATCCATTGCCTGGAGATCACACCAAGGAGGCACACGTCGCACCTCATGCACCAATTGTCCAGGTCCTGCGTTAAAGGCACCCTTAGCCTATAGCCCACTGATCTCCGATCGAGACAGAAAGGAACATAGGGCATTCACATCCAGTAGCAGCCATGCAACTATTTAATTTCATTTGTGAGATGCTCAGATATACTGATCTTTTGGCTCCTGCTGTCCGATACGTAAATTATAGCTGGGAGCCATTCTGAGCTCAGAATAAGGGAGCTGTGCTAGAATATATCCCCATTATTCACCTCCATTATTGTGCTGTAACACAACTGAATCAATCTTTGTCAGCCAGGAGTTAATGCAGTGCTGGAACTTCTGGATTCTGTCCTTAATTTCACTTTATTTGCTGTGTTACTTCTGAAATATCTTCTGGCCTCTATGTACCTCGTTTGCACTAAGACACGTACCTGGTTTGAAATCCTCACCCTCCCCGCCAACAACTATAAGGTAATAAGGTAACCAAGAACAAAACTAAACCAACAAACCTTTAAAATCAACCAGCCAACGTGACTGTGTTGCTTTTTGGGTTCGTTTCAGTACGCCATGGCAGTAAAGCGGGATGAGATGCAAAGGATGGAGAACATAGCAAGGAAGGAGGAAAGAAAACTGGAAAAAGCCGAATACTGCCTGGAGAAGGATGCTGCCATGTTTGATGAGTTCCTGAAGGAGAACCATAAAAACTGCGTTCAAGCCCTGAAAATGTAACGGAAGCTGAGGGAACCACCCGTGTGCTCTTTTGCGCTGGACACGGGAGATCTTTTGCTTGACCTCCCTGCAGGGCTTTGGCTGGCAAATGCTCTGTGTCTGAGTTTGCCCAGAGTTACGGCCCCAGTGGCACTTTCTCCTCACACATTCAGTGAAAGAGAGGAAGGAGAACAATAGCTGGGGGATCCCCTCACTGCAGAAGTCCTGCAATGCAGGACCCTGCTGCCAACCCCACCGCTTCCATCCCTCTCACAACACCCTGACGAGAGGGAGATACTTCTGCTCCACACCTCACAGCAGGAACAGTCCCTTAGGTCAGGCAAGTGGAGCACCCTGGGCCATTACAGGTATCACAAGGGCAGAGCAGCAACTGATGCTCAGCAGCAGCCAAATCAGGGACACCTTAACCTGGAAGCATCACTAGGACACTGTGCTCTCTTAGGCAAGACAAGCAGGGCCTTCAGACAGGAGCCAAGCACCACCTGGGACACATCCGTAAGAGATTTCCAGTGCTCACTCCACATCTTTTTCTGTTTTATACATACCTCAGTTCACTTCTCACTGCTAAATAGTTTTATGGCTTATGTTTATGCATTCTTCCCTAGTGCTGAAAAAGAAACGGCAGCTAAGACAAAGAAAACAACAGAGATCCAGGCAATCACTTCCCAAATAGAGAATCTCCGAAGGTAACAGTTGCACACGATTCCTGCCCAGCCTGCAGCAGCCCCTGCAGTGCTATTCCCTCCCACCCTCCGGGAAAAAGAGAACCGGGGGGGGGGAAAATATTTCCAGAAATGTGAAATTTTTAGAGTCAAAATATTTCAACTTTTGTTTTCCAGATGCTGGCTGTGTTTCTAAAACGACTCAACTAGTTTTTTAATGGCATTTTTTAAAAGTATAAGTATTCCAAAACCAAAATTAAATACCTTGCCTCAGATTAAAAAAACCCAAACAAAACTAAGCAATGCATTTTAATGGTGACCTGGGGAAAGAAAAAAAGAAAAAATCAATTATAATTCCTATTATGAGTTGAGCTGGCAAGGCATCTCATTCATTTTCACATAAAAAATCCCAAATTAGCAAGGCCAGTGCCATAGCAAGGGTCTGGCCACAGAGCTGTGACCAGACAGCTTCCACACGCGGAACCAGAGAGCACTCAGGGCGGGTTCCCGTTTGACTTTGCATGTCCCTGAAGACACGTGCCCTCCTGTCCCTCCTGTGGGTGAAGCCAAACATCAAGAGGTAGAAAGGACCTGTTCAAACAGGGGCTTTCCTCCCTGTTAACAACCTTTTTCCACTTCTCTCAACCCAGTGAGATATCCAGATTCGAGAATACTCTGAAGGAGTACAAGATGTACCGGGACTTCCTCTATCAGCTATCTCCGAAAGAGTGGCAGGAGAAACACGGGACAAAGCACACCAAGGGAAAGGATTTGAGAACAGCATCCAAAGCTAACGAGGCAAACGCCTCGCCTCCCAGCACCGCAGGGCAGGGTGAGTGCCAGGGAAGAGCTGCCCCCTCCTCCCTGGGAGAGCCCCACGCTCTAAGTGTCCGTCTCTTGTCTCCAGGCCAGGGTCTGAGGGCCAGGACAAGCCCTGCCAGCCCCTTCGGTACCAGTGATACAGGCGTGCCAAGTTCCCTGCTGTCTTCAAAAAGCTTGGACTTCAGGACGTTGTATGAGATCAGGCCACAGCTCAAAAACTTCCTGAAGCCTCTATCAGCAAGAAGACTGTAAGTACAAGACAATGCAGGCTTAAGTACAACACAGATTTAAGTACAGTAGAGAGCACCCAGAATCATCCAGGTTGGAAAAGCCCTTGAGGCTCCTCCAGCCCAACCATGA
>NW_020799116.1:2268570-2317634 GCF_003259725.1 Athene cunicularia
GCAGCGAGGGGCAGGCTGCAGGGGAGGGAGGGAGAAAGGACAAACACGGACTAAAAGAGACTGAAGGTAGGAAAGAGGCTCCGAACTGACATAGTACTGAAGTCAGTTGGACCTACGCAAAAAAATATTCTGTACGTTCAGTTAATGCGTAAAAACTTTCTGCGTCTTTTTTTCTTTTTCCCATTCTTGGGCAGAGCTTTTTCTCAGAGAACACTCGGTTGCCTTCTGGCTGCCTAATGCTTACAAAAAAAAAAAAAAAAAAAGGGAAAATTGTCCTATATTTGCCATGGAAATGACACCAGTCCCCTCCTGCTGTGGGACTGATGAGCAGTCCCCCAGCAGATGGTGCTGTGATCGTTCCACTGCTCAAATTTTTTCTCCTTCCCGCAGAACAATTTAGCATCAAATCTCCAGCAGCAAGGACAGGAGAGGCTTGCCAGGCACACTCAGCTCCGGGGAAGCGGGTACTTCTTGCCCTAGAGCTGTCGGTACACCCAGAGTCTGAAGTCCCTGGGTGCTCAAGCTCAGCCTCCCTGAAAGGCCCATTACCTTGCTGCTGAGTGGCCTGATCCTGGCTGCTCCTCGCCCTCCTGAACTCCCTAGGGAGGTCTTTGCAGTACCTGCCTTCCCGTTCCTAGGAAAAGAAAGCTCTGCCCGGGCATTTATTGCTTAATACATAGGTGCATCCCTGGTTGAAGGATGTCAAACTTGAAGGAGAAAAGTAAAATAAAAAAAAAAAATAAAATAAATCAAGTCACAAATTGCTTATGTTTGCCACAGCATGGAGAAATTCAACAGGACCCTAACTAGGAAAGCTAACAGCTCTCATGTCACAAGCTTTATACATTTGTACATTTAAACCCCACTGCAGTTACAGACACAAGTGTCCTGCATGAATTATCCTTTGTCACCAAGCTCTTTTCTCTATCTGCAACCAGGCACAAGCTTTTTGGGTCAAGTGTCCGGTTTTTGAGAAAAGCATTAAGCTACAAAGATTCATAGGAAGGGTGAATCTTGCCTGGGGCAAGCTTGAGACTTCACTACAGAAATTCAGTACCTCTGCACCCACTGCCTGGATCTGATCTGATGCAACCCCTGCAGATGCACCGCTTGAAGACTGCTCTCCCTGTACTGCGTTTGTCCAGCAGCGAGGTCAGCTACCTAAAAATGTCAGCAGCATCCCCACAGAACGGCAGCCCATTCACAGTCCAAGCTTCTCTGCAAACGAGTAGAGAACAGATAAGATGAGGCTCAGCAGAGCTCAGAAAGGGAACCTTCATTCTGGGCTTGTTCGTGGTTTCTGTATGTTGGAAACCACCTGCTGTTTCATTCTAGCCCCCAAAGCCAGTTCACATTTGTTAAGTGCTTTAGACAACGCAGTTAAAAGGCCAAAGCAGATTGAAATGTATACAGGGAGCTATGTAAACTACATTAAACAGCAGTGAATAGTCATAAACATGACCAACTGCTCATCAGTTCACTGCCTTTCTGTCACCCGTTTTGTCTTATTGATGCTACCTCATTACTAAAGACTTTGTGATCTGAACTTTAACTAGTAGCTCTGCTATAGCACTCGTACATTCGGGTTCTATATCTCCTTACACTTAGTCCAGAGTTACAAACTTCCAAGGACTTGAGTGGCATTAAACATGGAGGATTAATGTCCTCTGGTCGATAAAGCTACAAGGAGAAAATAAGGTTCGGGGGGTTTTTGGGGGTTTGTGGGTTTTTTGGGTGTTTTTTTTGTCTGGGATAAAGGTGAGCATGCTGGCAGGTACCCCAGTATTAAACAATACAACGGTGAAGTATTCACAATAAATACTCCTTCAACACTGTGGTGGATTTTCAACTCAGACTTAACACAAATCTGTGGAGCAACTCTACATTCGTGAGTACAGAAAAGCCAAGGTTGTTCCTGACAAAACAGTACCCCAGTGCTTTTGGGCTACGAAGACTAGAGTGGTTTTGTACAATACCAAGATACTAACTTTGGACCCGGTCCAGTGTGGTTATTAATAATAGGTAATGCATAACATATGTCAAAGCAAAGGCTGTCAAATCTGGCTGACAACTACTCGCATCTCAATCGTATAACTTGGCATGTGGGCATTCTTTCCACAATATAAAGCAATTCTGATCAACTGCAGATTGCACTTCACAGAAGGTTCCGTCACAAGCAGATGTCAGACTCTCACTATTCATCTGGAGACATACACAGTACGTGAACAGAGTAAAGAACTGATTTGTGATCCAAAATAAATGCTTTCCTTTCCTTGGCACCAGAGGCAGTACGGAGCAGCAGAGTGTGCTCACCTGGCAAGTACCACAGGGTCTAACCGTTGTGCAGTTTCCTGAGACCCCACAGTCCTGAGGGCTGCAGCTCATCACACCTCACCCGCAGCAGCCAACACAGATTCACCTGTCTAACCCCCTTCCCTTCCAAGGGGTAACGGGTGCCCAGGAGACAGAGACAGGCCAGATCAAGTGCAAAACCATGTCCGTGCTGGGGGATTGCTGAGGCTCTGTGTTTGTGTCTGAATGAGGCCCAGATGCAAGGGCCAAGAATCATTTTTGTACACACACACGTACGTATAGTTATGTAAAATATGTTTCTGTAAATATATACGTACATATCTCGATATGTACGTGTATGGGGGCTTGAGTAAGCCTCAAATTTTGGTTCAGCATCACAGCTGATCAGAACAAAATCTTTCTGACTTACTGTTCACACAAAAATAATAGTAGGTTCACGTGCAAAATATACATTCTTTCAGTTGCATCTAGGCACACTGGGTTCCATGCCTTCCTAACCCTTCCCAGGAAAAAAGGAGACCAAAAAGACCTTTCTGTCTCTATTTTACCTTATAATCAACTTCTCTGTGAAGAAAGTCCACTCTGGTTTTGGTGTTTTAGTTTGTTTCACACCAGTTGTGTTTTAGCTCAGAAGTCTACATGATCATTTTGTTTGCATCACTCACATCCAAATGGGTGAGTAGCCCAAAGCAGCAGCCAACACTAAGGATCTAGATTTTTCTGGAGGTTTCCATCCATTTAGAAGCTGCTCAAGTGCAACGGGCTTCTACAAAAGAACAAACTCATCACTGTGAGGCAGCAAATTACACACATCAGATTCAGCAGAGTGGCACCATCTCAGACTGATGCGGGATTTGACTCATGCTAATTTATCTTGAGTTGTTCTATATTTTCCTGGCCTTGCTCGAAGATGTTTGGAAATGATCTAGTACTTACTGCCCTTAGACTTTTCCACCCACTTACTACTGCATTCTGTTCCTGCTTGGGGTGAAAAATCTGGGGTGAAAGTTTCAGGGAAAAACCTGCAGGCTTGCTGCACTTAAGCAGTTTATCTGTTGCTTCCTTTTGCAATCACCAAATGCTTTTATGGCAACAGAGAAAAGCTCTAGTCTAGCACATGTGGCATCAGGACATCCTCCACCAGCTGAAGAACAAGTTTGTTTACACACCCACATGTTTGGCTACTAGATTTCATGGCTCTTTGCTGACAGCAGCAGACTCTGAATTCAAATGAGGAGTTCCAATTTCCATTCCGCACTTAATCTACCAGACCTAAGAGTCTCCTTAGTTTATGAATTAATCGGGAATAAGTGGATTTTTTTTTTCCCCATTTAATTTTCAGGGACAAAATTCCAGTTCTTCACCTTACAATGAATAGTTTCTTATTGCAAACATTGTTCTAAATATGTTAGTGAAAAGACTTTTTCTGACACCAGTGGACCTGGCACAACAGATACAGATTTGTCCTATTAACAAGTTACAGGGGGGGAAAAAAAAAAAAACGAACTCAGAAAGAGAGATATTTGGAAACCTTTTATCATTTGGCCAGAGAGCAAACTAGGGTATCAAGGAAGCAACTTCAAATGTATCTGCAAGGTCAGCGCTGGGCTTGGAATACCATTAATGTTTTGTGGCCTGCTCCAAGATGTTCTCGTCCACCACCTTGTGAGGGAGAGTCACCTTCAACGTGTCATTCTCTTTCATTGCTTGGCAGATGGTTTCATAAGCATAGTCATTACCCGACCAGCAGCGTCTGGCGACCTGTCAGACCAGAATATCAATGGGGGGTAAAAATCCTAAAGTCCTCTTGCCACATCCATCTTACACAATATTTGCACAAACACTGGCACCCAATTTCATGACAATTCTCTCACTAAAAATAATTGTGCACTCCGTCCCAGCTCTGTAAAACTAGTACTTGCTTTAGATATCATTATCATTTCAGCAGTCGATGCTTTTGTGGTGAGATACATATTTAGAAAGGAAAATGTCACTCAGTGCATTTTCAAAATGTGAAATCAAGGAGCCAAATTCTCTGCCAGCATGTAAGGATGAAAGTCCATGGACAGTCAGGGAATTGGCAAACCCCTCTTCCAACAGCAAAGCTCTACATTTTGATCTACGTACAAGCAAGATTCCCCAGAAAAAGTCAAAATTTGGGACAAAAGTAGTAAGTCCTTCCCTCTATTCAATGCCTTACAAATCGCCATTATGAATTACAAATCACTGTCTGAAATATTCAGACTAGAAAGTCTTCAAGAAAGAAAATACTTGGGTTTCAATTTAGCAAAATATTTAAACATAGGATTGATGTAAGTCTAACAAGTTCCCAGGATCACAGCAGTAACAGCTAGAAATGAGCTTTAAGGTCAGCAACTCAATTTCCCTGCCACTCACCTATGATTAACTCCTGGCAGTATATTTTCAAGGCTACACTCCAGTTTCTTTCCAGCCTTGTATATAATACGGGTAACATTCTCAGACTGTCCTTTTTTCAACATCTGTGTGGAGGAGTGGGGCTTTTGCTTGCAATAAAGCAGAGCAGCAAAAGATTTATTGGGTTTTTAATAGGCTGTCTCTGATACACAGCTCTTGTTAAGGGTCTGTCTGTATTATTCTAATCTACAAATTAATATAATTGTCCTCCTCCTCCTGCCTTAATAGTTTAATACTGTGTTTTTTCAGACTTGGGACAGCAAATACATGCAAATCGTTCCTCCTCCTCTTCTACTCCCAGTCATGCCAGGTCTTACAGGGAGAAAAAAAATGTTTAGGTCTAAGGCAAGAAGGAATTCTGCAGTTCTCTTGAGAAGTAAACCAGAACAGATCATGCCAGCATTGGCAAGGAGCTCCCTCAATACATCAGGTCCTTGTGAGGTTACACGGCTGAAATGCAGCAGGTCTTGCCCTTTAATTAGACTGTGCATCACTATGTCCTGTTGATTTGGTTCCCTGCAAGTACTGAATCAAAACCTCTCTGCCACTTCAGAGATACGATCCTAGTCTTAAACCCAGACAGGATCTATCTGGACACTAATGGAACACAAAAACTCTAATGGTTTTTGTCCACAAAAGCAAGGATGAGCTGGCTCTTAAATGACAAGCCTTTCAAGATCCCTAGATTGAGAAGTTAGGAATAGACAAGACTAAAGTTCATATAACTGTTAATTGTATTATGCAGGCAAATAACAATGCCAACATGTCCAAATAAAATTATAGTAACCATGTTTCCCTTTCTGCTGGGAATTTACTGGGCTCCAATATGTTGTAAAGTCCGAAGGGATGGTCCCAACACTTGACAGTAAGTCCCTTACTCAAGAATTACTCAGCCTCTTTTACTGACTTGAAGTCTTTTGAAATTGGTTAGAGGGAAAAAGAACCCAAAAAACAAAGAGACAAAACAGCTCATTGACTCTAGTGGAATCAACCTCATAACCACCTGTATTAGGAGGAGTGAGTAGAACAAGTCACTTGGCCCTTTAGGACTATTCCTGGGATACAAAAAGCCAGATCCTAAAAGCACCTGCCCGAGCGCTCATACTCCCCATACAGGAGCACTGGAACCCAAGTACCTAAATAAACATAGTCCTGGAGGCAGAAAAATATTAAACATGTATAATGAGTTTTACTTACACCATTGGAAACATCCCAGCTGAGCATCATCTTAGCCCGTTCTTCAGCTTCCTTGGACCCATCCAAAACCAGGCCAAATCCCCCATTGATCACTTCACCCCTAGAAAAAGTGTAAGAGAATTAAATCTGATTCGAAGCAATCCCGCAAAACTCACAGGAGTTAGTTTGTTCAGTTGCACTGCAGGAAGAAGGATGAGAACATAGAAATTGTGTTGATTAAGAGATATTATTAGTGACCTTCATACGTACAATGAAAAAAAGGGAATTTGGCAGGGCAAAGGCCTGATTTCCTGACCTGTAGCAAACCTATTCCACCTTTCTTGTAAAGCCCAGCTAGCCAGTATCTGCTCCAAGCAGGAGTGACAAAAACTAAGCCTGTGCTGCTGGAAACAAGTCAAGAGAGGTTATAGCACTTCTGACAGTCTGGAGAGTCACCTATCTCTGGGTATTTTTAAAGGTTAAGCTGTTCATCTTTGCTGCACCAGAGCCTGCCATAGAGACAGGAGCGTGAGGAGGACTGTGTACTTATTGAAGCAGACAGATGGATCTATTTATATTCTCTTGGGACAAACGAGAGAGCAGAAGTATTTTATTAAAAAAAAGCGTTAACCACTACTTAATGCACATCTGCCTCGATCATTTCAAAAACAGTCATTCATTTCGTATGAGATACATAGATGTTTAGAGACATCGGTGCCAACTTTTCCGGAAGCAGACTTATTGGCAGAAGAAAAACAGAAATATGTTAAAACTCACAGATTATGGTTGGGAGATATACCAGTCTGGTTTTAAAAGGACAAGGGAAAACACGTAGAGCAACACAAATTGTCCGACTTGAGAGTCTGGCCTGCTCAAGTTCCATTTTGTTGCATATGGTGAATAGTGGTGAATGCACCAGAATAATTAATTATTTGTTGCTGTAAATCTACGAGTTCTGGCATTGTAATTCAGCATCAGCAATACCTGAGGGATGGGGCATGTCATACAACACACGGTAGGAGAGCTTACTGATGGACACCCTGGAGGCAGGATTTTGTCCTCTGTGTTTAGTCGTTAACGTAAGGAGTAAGTTCACAAAATTTACATGTAACAACAAGCAGACATATCCATGAATCAGACAGGAGTTAGGAGTCTTCCAATCCTGTAAGGAATCATTTCTTACTGTGTATTTTCCAGCAGTAACTTAAGCTTCTCAGGAAATGGGGAAACGAGGCTGTTAGAGCCCCACAGACCTGACATCTCCCGAAACTGGAACTCACGCTTTCTTATGTTCAATGGAATGTTATTGCTTAATTCCCTTTTACTAGTTATATATACTACTTGTGTGCTAAGTAGGGCCCTACCACATAGCTGAGCAAGGAACTTAGAGCTCCAGATCTCACCCATCATAGTACCACTCCGAATTCCCTCTGCTTTACCATTATTAGATACATCCTTATTATAAATACCTTTTCTGTTCAAAGGCACAGTTTTCTTGAAGCTGACAGTTCTCACAGCAGAATGGCAGTGAATGAATCAGCTCAACAGGACATTTTGAAAGCAAGCCATGTTTTAATGGAGATGTTCGAATATTGTAAGCTCCGACTCTTCAAAATAAATTGTTTCTTTTTGACTGACCCTGTCAACACTTTTCAGCTTGAGATTTAATTCCCAGGATCTTGTTACCGTGTGAAATCTTTCACTAGTTCTGCTTTTAGCCTTATTTTGGGATGAAAACAAACATCCGAAGATCTGCATTTCTTGCAAATTCTCCCTTTTGAATAGTTCGTGTTGTTGCTGTCTTCTCTGAAAGAGGGGATGTGACTGGATGACAACATTATAAATGTAATTATATCAGGCAAGGGCCAGTACCTCACCATACTCTGCTGCTTCTATGTACAGAGACCAAATTAGCACTACTCTTTACTGTCAAAGTACCAAGCTAGAGTACACTTATGGACATCAGTGGTGCCATTGCCCTGTAACTGGGATCACAGTATGAACACACCTCCAGACAGTCTATTGGCAATATCAAACAATTTAAAAAAAAAAAAAAAAAAATCAGACCTCTGGACCGGTGCTTTATAAAGATATTCTATATGGGAAGATGATGTTCTTTCAGTGGCAAAGATCCCCTCTGGGTCCAGCATCCCAAAGAGCACCCTTTGAAGCTTAGGCATGAACAGTGAGCATCTGATCTCACTAGCACTCCATAAATCTAGAGGCTCGCCATCAATTTCCACAGAGATGCTCTATTGTAAATCAGGATCACTCATCAGAATCTGTCCTATTGTCTGAAAAATCGCTCGTCAATTAAATGCCAGCGTTTGTTAGGATGGGTTTTCTAGCAAAACCTCTCACTTTTAACAGGGAGCTCTCTGCCTTCATTAACATTGGATCGCATTTTCAGGTAATTAAAGAAACATGTGGCATTTTGACCTAAACTACCTCCTACAATTTCCAGATGTCTCTTCCTAACATGATCAAAGAAAACAAGGCCTCTCTCACAATCAAGATGCCACACTGTCAACAGGCCAGTTGGATTCTTAAATTGCTTCTGCCTTTCTGTTCCTACAGGTTGCTCAGGCTCTGCGCTAATATGCATTTTCCTGCAGATAAACGGGCAGCAAGAAATGAATAACATTCATTTGCTGTAATTACAGTCAAGACTATGTTAATCTTAAGTCTCTCAAACACCACATGTGATGCAGATTCCAGCTAAATAAATATTAATCCTCCTTTTTCTGTTTGTCCCACAAGGCTACAGAAAAAAAAAAAAAAAAAAAAAAAAAAAATCAAAGCAGGTGAAAGGCACCTCTCCAGGCTCACGGGGAAGACGGGGCAGATCTGTCAGCACTTCCAGGCAAGCCCAGCCTCCGCAGGCAGGACTGGTGGCTGAACACAGCGCAACTGCCATTTCTGAACTCCCCAAACAGAAACTTGCCAACGACAACTTGATTTCTCTCTAATCACATGCATATCTGTTTATAAATAAGCTTCCACATGTGCTCTCAAGTTCCTAAATCAGCTGATGACAGGACGACTTTCAGGCACATGGAGATTGATTTATTGCAAGGTCAAGCTGAATTTTTAGCTCTCTAGAGAAAAGGAAAACCAGGCTCCTAAAACCTAAAGGTATCTATCTCTTCCAGGCAAAGAAAGTAATTTGTTATGGCTGGGGGGTTGTTTTGCTTCTTTTAAAATGATTCCTCTCTTTCTCCTTAGAAAGCAAAGGGGTGCAGCACCTGAACGAGCCAGGCTGGTGCCGCGATCAGTTAAGCCAAGCAGAACCACCTGTCATGCCGTGGCTCTTGGGGGCTCTCCAGACCATGACATCTAATGACACGACAGCGTTACCACATCGGATTCTCAGCGTGGTGGCTGATTAAGGCTCGAGCAGAGACATGCCTCATTTTCAGGCTCTGCACTCTGCATTGAAGCACAGTAATTTAATCACAGAGGGCTGTGACTGCTCCCGAGAACAAGGGGAGCAGACACTGTGCCACAATGACAAGCCACTAAGCAGCCATAGGAAATGTCAAAAAGGATAACCAAACCCTGGTTTTCCATTGATATTTTCGTTTTGGTGAATAGCCACACACTGGTTTCCTGATGCATTATGTAAATGACTGCACCTCTGCTCTGCCTTGGGCAAGAGCTGCTTTCTAATCATTTCTCCACTTAAGAAACAACTAAACCAATATAACTGAAATTGCAGTGTGGTCAGTGTCAGTTCTCCAGTCTTACCATTCGGCCAATCTCTCTTTGAATTGCTCAGAGGGGGTTAGAAACGTGCAGGAGGGATTAGCCTTACGGAGGCCAGAGAGAGAGGGAATATGATCATTTGTATCCTTTGAATTAAACATTACCGAGGCACAGAACATTCACAGCACAAGAAATTATTTTAGCAACTCAATTATAATTATCATAAAAACATTCCAAATATTTTGCACAACATGTAACATGTAGTAGAAAGCTGTTTTCTTGTATTCCATAAGCAGGTATTTTAAAAGGTTAAATTCAGCTAAGGCAATTCAGAGAGAACTAGTCTGCTGCTATCTCTGGTGTCTAAGACAGACGGCCAGAGTGAGAAGATATTCTGGTATGTATTTTCCATTCGGAGTTATGGACGTTGTGAATAAAATTCTGGCCATGGTTGTTATTATCACTGATATCAGTAAAGGCAAATTTTCACTCCACGTGTCTGAGCCCTCAGAAAGTTTTCTTATCCCCTTGTTCAGTTTTGCTCTCACGTCCCTTATTCAGTGGTTACTTGACTGAAATCAAAGGAATTAGAGTACAGGAGAGGGAATTCTCCATCAGACTTGAAGCAGTATTGTCTAGATTCATCTCATCTGGATGAATAACAATTAAGTATCATCAGATGTCTCTACAAGTGATCAGATGTCTCTACAAGTGATCAGAAGTCTCTACAAGTGATCAGATGTCTCTACAAGATGATCTGCTACAAGTTCTTTGCTTTGCTGTTCTTGGCATATTCCAGAGCGGGATGGAACAGGGAAGTGGGAGGGTTCACTACAGTGTTTAATAGAGGGTTGTGCCCCCTTTGACTGGTCACACCACCAAATGAAGAGATGGCTGTAGATGGGAGAGGCTTTGCTGGACTATGCTGGCAAGGACAAACCAGAACTAAAGCCTCTGCTGTGCGGCCAGGCTCTCCTTTTCTCTACACCTCGGCCAATTCAGAGAAAGCTTTTAGAAACATATGAAGGAGATCAGTTTTCCCCTCCATATATAATATTTCTTTCATTCTGCTTCTCAGTTTAGGCATTTCTCTTAGTTCTCTTCTGTGGAGGAGGTGTTTAATCCAGTCCTTACTTGGCTGTGGTCTTTTATCCTACTGGGCACAAGCAAGAGGAGAAAGACCTGGGGGTCTGCTGGCACCTGAGCTGTTTTGTATCAATAACTCTCTGTTGCACTTCAGCACATGAGCATTTGTAGTGGGGTCCTAAGGTCACAGATTTAAATACAGCTTAAGGGGAAACCTAAACATAATCCATCCACTAACACTCTGGCTACACATGTGCAAAGACAACTTTGGAAGCAGGATCTGTTCAAAAAGACCACAGCAGACTGCCCTTGTTTGGCAAATTAAGTTCTTCAAACTGTGCCATGGTCAATGTCGAAAACACATTTTCTAGGCCTATAGGCATTCATTAAAAAAGCCTCATACAACACCACACTTTACCTTATAATATGTCCTTCCAGCCCTTGTTTCCAAACCCATCCTTCCCACGTACGTGACACTGTACTGCTCCAGTAACATAGACATCTCTTCCCCTTTTCCCCACAATTCCCCTCCTGTCTCTCCTCCCCACACGCATACACAGCGGTGCTAATGGGATTCAGAGGCCAGTTTTAGAAACACAGATAAGTTCTTACCAGCCAACTCCACCACCGTTGTGCAGCGCGACCCAGGTGGCTCCTCTGAACGCATCTCCTACGAAGTTTTGTACCGCCATGTCTAGGAGGAGAGGAGAGGAGAGGAGTTACAGGTCTGACATGCTGCCTTCATTATACTGTTGTGCTGCTGCTTACTCCTTCCGCTGACACCTCGATTATGGCTGTGTGAAGGCAGTGTTGGAGGCAGGGTTTACTCACAGCTCCTCTCACAGATGAAACATCTCAATCTTGGGAGGAACGGACAAGAGAGATCTTCCTCCCACTCTCTGCCCCTACACTGGAAGAAGCAAATGGCAGTTTCACACTGGGGCTTGTGAGGACTCTGGTGCTTTGTGCATTTGTGATCCAACTCAAGCAGTTGAAGGACATACCAGCTCCTCAGCTGGGAGATATCTCCTCAGGGTGGAGAGAAATACAACCCTCTCCCTTGGGATGCCTCAGTCATGAAAGAACGGGCTGGACACATCCATGGGGAGGATTTCAGAATGGGGGGAAACCTGGAAAACTACACAGCTTGCAGTTCTCAGAAGCGTGAGTGCAGAAAGCCAGACTAAAGCTAAGGAGTTGCATCTTGGGAACACAGCAGGGATGAAACTGATACTGGCCCAGTTCTCTGGACATGGGGGAATTTTACCCTGGACACAAGCAGCTAAAAAAAAAAATAATCACACAGGTGGTTTACTTTTTCTAATGAATTAAGAAAAATAATTCAGACAAATGTAATTTGACAAATATCAAATGCATTATTTCCACCAAAACGTTCACTAGAATTATGTATATTCACTACAATTTGTGCTAAAGCATATACCCAGAGAGGTGGAAACTGGTACACACAGAGGATAAAAGGGTAAAATTTACTGGAAACGTTTGTCCAGATTTAATAGATCATTCGCTGGGCTTTTAACAGGAAAAAAAAAAATTAAGATACAAGCAGCAATATCCCCCCCAGTCACACTTGCAGATCTGCTGTTGTTACATGTCTGATGGAAAAATGAGTTTACTTGAGCACTAATCTATGTTAAACCCTGTCAAAAGCCCCATTATGGCATCTTTTATCTGGCATTATGTCACTTTAATAACCCAATTATCATAATTACAGTGCTGTCAAGAGGGAATGGCAGAGATCGAAATCCCCCTGTTCTAAAATGTACCGATTTCTCCCTCAGCCACTAGCATGATAAGAGTGGAGGTTGGACAAGGAGTGTGCAAGTGGACTAAGGATGTAATAACGTGCTGCTCCTTGGCTTCAGTAAAGGTCACTAGGTGTGCAAATGTCTGCGCGGTAATGCCCCACGTTTGCCAAGGATCAGGCTGAGGTACTGTAAAACAAGACAGGCAAACACTCTGGGAAATTCCTGTGTGTTAGAGAGGAGCCAGTTTCACCTGAACCAGCTCAAACATAGTGTTAAAACAGGAAAGATGGGAGAGAGGAACACCTAAGATTTTATTCTATTACCTCCAGAGGGTCATCTGGTAACACAGAGTTAGGCCTGGTGGTTTCAAAGACCAGTGAAATCAGTGGTCAACAGACTTTAGATAAGCCCTTGGAGAAGGGCAATGCTTCAGGTCAGTCACAAAAGGCAAAGAGAAACACAGCACGACGAGGAACGGGGTTTAGTGAGCCTTGTTTCTAGTGCCGTCTTCTGAAGGCATTGCCTGAGGTTTGCTTCTGCTGCTAAGCCCTTTGGTGGGGATGTTACCTTGGATTGCTGCTCTCCGTGCAGCTGCACCATTTTCTCACAGCTTGTCAGAACCAAAAGTTATTCGAGGTTTCTGGCCTGTTAGAACTAGCCAACATACTCAAAATGGTGAAGTGGGACTGACAGACACAGCTAAAAGCCTCATTTCATCGAGAGATACAGTTAAGATAGCAGGGAACTTCTTAAAATTGAGCCATAATTTGGTTCTATTATGAAGGCCCGTAATGGAAGTAATTCAATAGGCTTAGCTACCTCTGTCATAATTTCCCCTTCTACAGCAGCTTGTATCCTCCAATCTCACACCACTTTACAATTGTCAGTTCGTGACACGCAGAAACACTACTGTGCTAAAGCTATTATCATAAATTCCACTTTATGGATGGAAAATTGAAGAAGGTTTAGGTTAAAAATTGCTTAGTGCATCACTTTTTTTTTTTTCAGGTCTCCGACCTGGTATTTCTTGGGTTTATTTTTCTAAAGCATCATTTCACAAACTCTAAAGCAGAATCTGGCTAGTGCAGGTCAGGCATGCAGAATTTATGGTTCCTTTTGTATAGCAAACCTACATGACTTGCCCAGTCACACTGTAAGTGAGCAACAAGGCTTGGAGTCCGACGCAGAATGACTGACATCCGTTTTTATGCTTTTTATGCTATCAAAGTATGTTCCCTTATAACCAGAAAAGTTCCTTTCAGGAACTCCAGACTGTTTTCTTGAGTCCTTGGACAACGAAGCAAATGCAGCTATGAATCTTTTGGCTTTAAGCAAAATACTGTTATAGACCTGATTTTCAGCTTGTGAATCCCAAGAAAATACAGCTGTAATTCTGCTCAGATGACCTCGTCGGAACAGCGAGGTGCAAAAGTAAAATCAACCAGAAGACCCAGTCTTCTGAGATAGACTGCTCTCCATTCACATTCAGGTAAATCTGGTGCATCTTCATTGATTTTTTTCAGCATTGTTATGGACCTCTCCTATTTAGCTCCACATTCATGTCTGTATCACTATTAAATCCCATATTAAATTCCTTTCTTGGGAAATCTGATAAATTGGGATTAAAGGGTTAAACAAAAACATTTTTAAAATGTTGCATAACCACCCCCCACCCCCAATTTCTATTTTCAAGCAATTTCCTTGTTTGCCCAGACAGACAAGCCGTGGCTGCTCTGCTGACCTGCACAAAAGGCTGATCCATCATAAATGTTTGAGGTTTCTCTGTAAGGACTGTCGGTCCCACTCACGTCATGGTGATCCCGGCTGAGGACTACCGGAGCCTGCAAAAAGCCAAGGACAAGATAATGGAATCCTTCATGGATTTGTAATGCTACTGAGGACCATCGTTTGCCAAATGCACTTGTGTCTTCAGCAAGTTCAAACCTCAGTGTTGCCCCCTCTTCCAAACCCCCTGAAACACCTTCTCCACCTGCTGTTATTTAAATAGTTGCTCACATACTGTTCATGAAAGCCACCATCCTTTCATAACTAAGAACAAAAGCTTCGTTTTATGCCCATGGCATCCTCAAAGGAGGGCAGGGAGAAGAGGGGAAGGAGCCAGGTTATTTCTTCTGGGCATTTCCATGCTGAAATTTCAAAGATGTTTATTTCAGTATGCAAAAATATTCATTCAAAAATAGTTCTTGTTTGCTGTTGAAATCAAAACTAACAGTAAGAAGTTTTACAATTTTTCATTCTTTTAAAATTTTAGTCTCAAGGCTTTAAGACTAAAACCAAGTTAGCAATGAAAATCAGTTACAGTTCAAGTCCATTTTTGATCTGGAATGTAACTGACAGTTTGAATCTAGATCAGCTTGCAGGTCTTCATTTTCATTGGCTATGCACAGGGTTTATGTAAGGATAATTCACTCCTGGCATGATGTGCTATGGAATTAGCTGGCTCTGTTTTATGCTGGCAGTGAATTAAAAAAAAAAAAAAAAACAACATTGAAAATAGACATGAACACCCAACCTGCAAGAGGAGGAATGGAGATCTGCATAAATTAAAAAAGGATGCAACAAAATCCAAAGGGCCTGGGAGTCTGACCTTGTCAGTCATAGCTCCAAGGGAGTGCTCTGTCTGGTCAGGTTTATTTTTTGAGACTAGCTTGCAGTGACACTAATTTTGAATCCCGAGAAGGTCAACAGCATTTGAAATATTTTAACAGACATTTTCTAAGTAACAAAACCCAGACCTTTCCTAGCTGGAATCCATTCTAAGTTGAGCTTGCCCCTTTAAAAAGGGTGATTGTAATCCAGCTATAAAAGAGATGAAGATGAATGAGTGACAATGTTTTGGTCAGATGCTGCTGCACACACAGCAAGTAACGGGTGTAATTTCTGAGGGGTGCCTACATCTACCTACAGTATTCACAAAGAACTTGGAAAATCCCTATACAATTTAGCCCACCGTATGTATTTTTACACCACCACATATGGTCAGTGGGATTTCACACAGATGAGTAAGATATTATTCCTTGTGCACTAGAGTGGCAGCATCAAGCCTAACAGTTTTCTTCATTCACATATGCAATGCAAATGAAAACTGACTGCAGAGCTGGCTGTAGCCATAACAGGGCTGAAAGGGAGGGATAGAGGGTAAGAAGCACTGGGGAGCGCCCCAGTCCTTTGTTACCTTTAACATTTGAGGCACTGCTAAGGAGTTACAGTCCCTGCCTCGTGTTTTCAGCAAATCACAGCATATGTTGTCGTTGTAGATGCCCAAATAGAAAATAAGACAGATTCCCAACGTGAAATAAAAGGCAGCATATTTCAGAGAGTCTCTCTTCTATTACACAGCACAATACTGGTGGCAGGCAGAGAGGAGGACTGAGCTCTAATACATGCTAACAGAACACTTGGCCCACTTCTGCTCTCACTGGTAGAACCTTTCTTCTTTCCCACCTGCCACCCCAGTCTCAGATATTAAACACAATTACCAGACCATATCAAGACAAAAAAGACAAACCTTAATCCTTCCTTCGGAAATTGCTCTGTTAATAGCCACAGCTATAGACACACGACCCCTCTGGTCAGAATATAAGATTCTAGCTTGAGAGCCAACAACCTGGAAAACAAAAATGCCAGTGATAAGGTTCTCTGTGCAACTGGCTTATCTTCAGGCCCCAGATAAATGGAGTCACAGGAGTGACCCCTTCCCTTCTGTACGAGAAAGTACAGATTATTTCTTCATCAACATCCAGCTTCCAGAAAAAAAGAAATTAAAATCCCTCTTTGAACTGAGTTTTATCTCCACTCACACAATCAGTGACATGTATTTCTGTATTCAGCTGCTACTGTCCAATAAATCCCACTTTTTAAATCAACCTGACTGCTAGGCTATAATCCCCCATCAACAAATCCCTTATCAACAACTGAGAAGCAGAGGTTTGGAACTGGCAACGGTGGGCTGGAAAGAAGAGAAACATGGAGACA
The DNA here is from genome assembly GCF_003259725.1 of Athene cunicularia. Classification (NCBI taxonomy): domain Eukaryota; kingdom Metazoa; phylum Chordata; class Aves; order Strigiformes; family Strigidae; genus Athene; species Athene cunicularia. Next base: position 2,285,049 of record NW_020799116.1, read on the forward strand.
AAGAATGGCAGAGAACATCTGTCCTGCACAGTTATGCTCCCCTCTGGCTTTTACCCCACAGACCAATCTGGCTTCCAGATGAGCAGAGCACATATGAACCCTACAGTGTTACCCCTTAGCTTCACAGTGAGAGCCTGTCCTAAAAGAAAAAAAACAAAAGATGCTTCACTGGCAATCTGCTTCCCACAGTGCAAAAGGAGGGCAGTTCTTTGGCCTCATCACCTGCTCTTGGAAAGGGCACTGGGAACTGCAGGTTTGAAGAGGTTGGGCCAAAGCAGTGCCAAGAAGGACAATTTGAATAGTGCTCTGAGAGAAAGGTAGTTACAAATGAGGTGGAGGGGGAATCATTGATGTGTTTCACTCCAGATATAAGACTAGATATCGCTGGGTTGTTTGAATGTTTCCAGATGAGGAAGCGAAGGGTAAGAACTGCTTCAGCTCACCGTAAAACCCCGCTGTGGAGAGAGTTTAAGTTATCAGCCCTGGGAGTTACAGCCAGTGTTTTCATTCATGCCCATTCCTGCTTTCCAGTCCAGCGTTCAAAACCTGCATTTTGGACCAGGAGCGGTCACACATGCCAAAGGAGGTTGTGCCCTTACCAAGCTGTGCCTGCCAGCTTCCCGGATCCAGCGGATGTTGTCATGGTACTGCTGCTTCACAGATGTGCTCACTTGCAAGAGAAAGCAAGAAAGAAAAGAGGTTTTGAAAATGAATGCAATATGCTCTAAACTTAATTTAATTCATCTGACAGCACTGCAACGTCAAATTCTGCTCTGGGATACAGGCACGCAAATAGGAAATGATATCTAGAATCCTCTGTGCAGCCGGTGCAGTAACTGGTACTGTGTATTTAGAGGAAGGTATGAGATGTTGCCCAGGAGACAGCTGGAACAATAGCTCCCATTCTGATCTTCAGGAAACTACATTAAACCTTGAAATATGGGTTACAGCTACTGTTCATTTTTGGTCACCTGGCTTGCTGCCTGCTAAATGCCAGTCCCTCTCCAAGCCCTTGCTCAGTCAGTAGCTTTAGCAAACTCCACAACACTGGGTACTACAGCCCAGTCTTGCATCAGGTAGTAAATAACTCCTCTGAGTCAGCCAGCAGAAATTCTCAGAAGCAGCTAGCGATACGTACTTGAGAATAAGTTACGACAATGCTGAGATATAGATTTATAGCACAGCAGTTGCTAAATGGCCCATGTGAATGTTTTTATTCCAAGAGAAAAGCGAGGTCTCTTATCCTACAAACCGAGGTGTGCTGCCTCGTGTTACTGTGGAGCACAAACTGCACAGAACAGCTTATTATGGAGCAGCTGCTTTATGTGTAAATCCACCCTACACTTTTTAATACATATATATGCTATCTAAGAAGAAAATGACATACAATGTTTTTATACTCTCCAGCTTCTCGATTCATATCTGTGCTATTCCAGCTCAATCAGCCAAACCAAAACAGAGTAAGGATAAAGATATTTGAAGTGAAAACCAGGGAAATACGGCACATATCACTCAGATACATGGTGACCTCAGTACAACCAGCTGCCTCCACAGGCATGGCACCATCTGCAGGGAGTGACAAAAGGGAGAGGGGGTATGGAATGGGACAGAACAATTGTCTTGCTGTCTTAAATTTGAGGGCTTTTACAGTTGTGCCTTTCCACACAGGCTGAGCGTGAGCTCAGACGAGGTTACAGCAGCCGAAGTTACTGCCTGTAGGCTCTTTCTGTATGAGCTCAGCTAAGTCACATTACCCTGTCCTGGGAGACATGGTCAGCTACCAGGGCTCAGCTGGCATGTGGCAACATGCTAAGCCAGTGACTTGCTCATGCACTGGAATCACAGAACCCAAATCATCTGGGTTGGAAAAGCCCTTGCAGCTCCTCCAGCCCAACCATGAACCTCACCCTGACCCTTCCCAACTCCCCCAGATCCCTCAGTCCTGGCTCAGCCCGACTCTTCAACCCCCCCAGGGATCCCAGGGACTCCCCCCTGCCCTGGGCAGCCCATTCCAACGCCCAACAGCCCCTTCTGCACAGAAATCCTTCCTCAGAGCCAGCCTGACCCTGCCCTGGGCAGCTTGAGGAGCTTCAGGTTATAATAATTTCTGCAGAGGCCGAGATAGCACATTCCCCATCACTTCCCCTCTCTCACCCATTTTCAAGTCAAATTATAATGCACATATAACTTTTTTTTTTTTTTCAAAAGTCAGTCAAACTGGAAATACTGCACACTGCTAACTTGAACTTGTCCCCAGCAACTGAGTGTTTAGATTAATATCTTCCCACTAGGCAATATGTCAGCAGATATGCATAGTAAAACCAGAAAAAGGAAAGAGGAAAAGGCAAGATACTCATATTTAATCCAGCTTAAACACATTGTTAAAGGGAAATGTAAAATATGATCGTTCCTGCAGATGCAGGCCTTCCACAGAGAGCTTTAATGATCCTAGAAAGACCTGTCAGTGCTCTAGGGGTTGGCTCCAAGTGATAGCTTCTAAACGCTCCAACCAGGATTAACGTGTCACCTCTTAGCTTCACAGGGAGCGAACGATGAAACATATGCTAGTGCTGTCCTAGTGGGATCGTGCTGCCACTCGTAAGCTTTAAGGAAGCATCTCCTAGATGGTGATGGGTAGTATTCATTTTGATTATTATAGATATTTAATGAGAGTTTACAGAAGTTAATACAGAAAGCCAAATAAAGAATGAGCTCCTTTCTATCGCTTTTATAAGATATCCCAGAAAGTACCTACCATATCTTATACTTCACAGAGCATAGACTTATAGAAAATATCTTACTGTCTGCTAATGCTGTCGAACATGTCCAGAAGACAGATGAGGATACTGGCTACAAAGACATATCTCAACACAGCACACTGTCCCTCCCAGCCAGCTCCAATAAACAGTCACATCCTCTGTCCTAACCTGTGATGTGTCCAAAGTCTGATTTCATCAGTTATCCCTGGGGAAGTGAAGAATCCTCCCTTTTAGTCTTAAATTCTGGAATTTTAAAAAATGTTACAGCTCTTTCTAGAAAGACCTTAACTTTGGAGTAGCTCCATGTGTCTCATATGCTAAACTGCTACCTCCAACTCCACATCCCAGCAGGAGTGTGTTTTGAAGTCAGGCAGGCTCCTGTGATGCTTCTGGTATTTCAAAGGCCCTTGTACTTATTTAGGGTTTAAAAGATACTAGAAAGCACTATGTACTCAGAGGAATAGTCCTCATCAACAGAGACTGACTCCCTTAGCTCTTGGGAGATTTGTATTGTTGTTATGCATCAGTTCAGTCTTCAAACCACCACGGAGGCTGTAAGTCCAAGTTACACTCCAACCATCAGTGCTGCATCTCTTGTGCAAAGCCTAACTGAAAAGCTCAGGTACCTTAGGAGTGGAAGCAGATAACACTACACAGGACTTTTTAACAGTTTTTGAGGTTTAAGTGCAAAAATCCGTCTCCACAAAAGGAGAAGAATGGTTAACATTGGACTCAAGGCCAGGTCAAAAGTTTAGACTTGGAATGTAATAACAGACTTCAGCTCTGCAGAGTTTTCACTCAGTCTTCATAACAGATTTATTTTATAAAATTCAAAGGTAGATTCAGATTTTAGACGGATATGTGTGTGAGCATATCCAGACTCTGGAGTTTGGTCCAAGCCCAGGTCCCATAGGAAGTGGGCAGCAAGTGGAATACTCGAGAACATGAATTCATGAATGGCTGCTTATTTTCTGGCCAAATTCTGTTTTCATTTCTCTTTGAAATCCTATTCTCATTGTCCTGCCAAATTCAACAGCAAATCCAATAATAGCCTTGCCCTTAAGCCTGTTTTTACCTGTTGGGATTTTTTAAATGTCATTTTTCATTTAAATTAAGAATATACATGCAAGAGTTCAATGCTTTTTGTCTGTGGAAGAGACTTCTCTCCCCAGCTTTACATTACTGCCTATATAAACACACACACACTATTGTACACACAGCAACTGATTCATTTCCCAGTCTTACAGTGCAAACCATCCAAAGGTCATGCATCAGTTAAATCTTAAGATTACTGGAGATTGAAGTACATGGCAAAAAATTTACTGCAAATTTTGGAAGTTAGATCCAGCACTATAGCATCGAATTCCACCCTCTCTTCAATTAAGCCAAAGGACCAGTTCTAAAAACATGAAAGTTCCAACATCCATAGAACAGGGTAGGCACTTTTGGGTCATTGCATGAGAAACACCTCATGCTCCAGTGCTGTTTCTTGAAGATGACTCCTAAGAAAAGTTTAGGACAGAGGTAAGGACCTTGCAAGGTCAGACCCACTCTACCAATAATTCACCTCTTAGGAAGAGGAGGCTGGACACCAGCCTTACATTATAGGAAGACAACAGTAGTTTTGTTTCAAATGAGAGACGTATCTGAATGTGATAGATCCTCTTCAGAAACACCACCCTAGATCCTCACAATGCTAACTGTTCCAGAAAAAATAGGAGAGCATTCAAAATTTTCACACTTCTATTTATATTTCAATTATGTCTTTCATGAAAAGAGCAATAAATATTTCAATATTAGCAGATAAACATGTTTATGCTCTCCTCCCCATAAAATATGCTTTGGATTTGTGATCCATTTCTTGCTGATCCCTTCCTTGATTCTGAGAAGCAGAATCTGAAGACTTCAGTGCTAAGGGACAACTGACATGTAAGACTGAGTCTGCTGTCCAGTTACTGGAAAAGTAGAGAAAGGAAGGGAACGCAGCAGGGCCTTCCACTGCAACCTGGGGGGTTAGGGTTCACATTTGCTGGCACAAAATGAGCTTGGTCTCAATTCCCATTCATAAGCAGGGGATAACAGTAACAGCCCACTTTCAGAGATATGGAAGAGTGAAGTAGAGTGTGATTCCTAGATACTAAGGCAGCAGACAGAGCCATGCAGATATTCCAGATGGGTTCCACCAGTGAGTAGAAACAGCTGTCAATTTATTAACAAATGACAAAAAGAGAAAGACCTCAAAATTGTAATCACAAATAAGTGACACTGGATGGAGCACCACATCCATGAAACCTGGTCTCCTGCCACTGATCTGCTTGCTACCCTCTTAAAAACCTCCCATGCCTCGTTGACCTGTGAGACAGGGGCAAAGCGATGCAACTCCTTTAAAAAAAACCACAACAAACCACAACAACTCTTGAAGACCTGTTGATGAAAGATATTGTTTGTCTTAAAGTTTCGAGGTGACAAAGTGAAGGAAAATCTGTAACAAATCAGGAGAAAGGCTCTTAGCCAAAATTGCAACGATAGCTTTGGGATCAATAACCTCTCTACATGGTGTTTTTACATTTCACCTACTGGTTACACTCCTTACAGGCGTGTGGAGAACAGCAAGATTTCCTGCCCACATGGAACAGGCAAGAGAATGCTTCCTATGGCCTCAGCCAAAAGCTAACACACATTTCACAACTCTCAGTTTCCTTTCCTCCCCAGAAGCACCCCCGGTGATGGGGGCATGGGATGGTGTCTTACCTCCCTGACGTATAGAGTCTTCCAGCACAGCCGTGGCAATTGAGTCAGTGGTAGCAAGATCCTGTGGGTCACCTGAGGTGCAAACCCAGCGGAATGGCCCAAATCCCAGGGAAAAAATGTCCCTGGGAAGAGAACATGTTTCATTAAGAGATAGTTGAAATTCTTTCCTTATTTATCCTGGCTGCTAGCAGTGCTTTTCTTTCATTAGCTGGAGACGGAAGAATTTGAAACATTTTCAATGAACTAATCTAAACAGAAGCATCAGGGACCATTAATTCAGAAATTAAACAGCGCTGTTTCACGCAGCCATTGACAGCTGTATAAAAATACAGTCAGGCCAGAATTTTGATAGGAATCTTAGGCAGTTCAACCAAACAAGTGAATCATCAGATGAATTGCAGTTTTTTCTTTTGTTTCCTCAAATATACTCTCCTTGCTGCCTGGTCTTTTCATCCTTAACCAAGGCTAACTCTGAGTGTAGCTACACTCTCAGACAAGTGTAGGTTCTGAACAAGTGCCTGAGTCCAGAGTCTTTTGCTGTCCACATTGTTTATACACAATAGCGAGATATGCTTCAGCTGAGATCTAATCTTGTCGGTGCCTTACTCTACGTTCAAGCTCTTATTCACATGATATAAGCAAGTTAAGCGTGAGTCAGAGGCAAAAGGTGTTACAAACTCAGTCCTTCAACAGATGTCCTGAGCACAGCTTTTTCTACAGGCAGTATGCACGGCTTGGGTAAGAGGTACTGTGTCCTGTTTCAGATGTGCTTTTAACTTCAGCGTAGACATAGGCTTTGATGTTTTGGAATTGAGCTCTACTGTTCGGAAGAGACAAGCTCTTCATTTTTAGCACCTAGAAGTGAAGTTGCCTACAGTTACAGTTTTAGGTTGTGACTTGGCTATTCTATTGAATAGAACTGCTTGAGGAAAATTGATGCAACAAAAGAAGACCTGAAGCTGTTCATGTAAAGAAGCGAAGAGTTTTCATTTGGCAGTGTTTTAGCTTACTGTTCACACATCTGGTGTCTGCTTTCGTAAGACCTTTTAATTGTAAAAAGAATAAAGCTTTACACCATTATCAAGACATGCCAAACTTCTGCTGTCAGAGTTGACATATAACATATCCCTCCAGGTCTGGCTCTTCTTTTCCCCTGTACACAGGAAAATGCAAGAGTAACTCTAAGGAAGCCAAGAGAAAACAGGAGCATGATGTTTACAACCAACAGGATATCTTCCCAATCCACACCGGGCATTGCTCCAGAGTGGAGAAAACAAGACTAACTCTGCCACAACACCTGTGAGATCAATTTTCCTACTGCTACTGTTGACTCCTTCTCATCATTTATATTGCACTGCAAGATTTGCACTAAGTGGAATCTCTGTAGCACTCTCCCCATAAACAGAGGGGGTTTATTCCAAACATGCTTTATTCCAGACTCCCCCCAACATACCCCATGATGTGTTGAACGTAGGAAGGATATCGAAATTCTGTTTTATTGGCTCCTCTTTTCTCAACATCAGCACCTATGAAAGAATTTTAATAGTCAGTGATCTGATGAAGAAAAACTAGAAAATACAAAACCAGACTGTGCCTGGGTTCCCATGAAGGCTCTACCTCAGCCACAGAGAAGGTCAGGGGTCTCAGAGAATGAGAGATTAAAGACTTAGTATAACACAGTGACCAACCCTATCCTACCAAAATAATCAGCTGCGAAGACGCATGCAGGATTGTCCTTGTTTCCACCTAACAACTCCAGAATCTACTCACCAGCCCTTTGAGCTTCCAAGAGAAAAGCATTGCCATAATCCCAAAAAAACATGCCCTTATCAGCTAGTCTGTTAATAGCAGCCACATGTCTCTTCAGACTGAAATAAAGAAGGAAACAGTTATTCTTGAGATTGATAAAATATCCAGAAGAATAATATCAGGAAGTCACTAAAGGCATGGGAGTAGGGGAGACAGATGGAACTGAAAGACCCCAGACAAATTCAGACATAAAGCCATAAGATATCAACTGAGATGCTTCCCGTCTCTGCAGCACCTGTTATCCCCAATTCGCAGGCATTAAGGGAACTTCATTAATTAGCAGAGAGGGATCACGTCTTTCAGCAAAGAAATGCAGACAGCTCTAAGGATGGAAGGCAACAACAACAACAAAAAAAAGCCTACACAAAACTGCAAAACCGTTTAATAAGTTCACAGAGAAAGCGAGCAGAGACAGAAAAGCTGAAAACCGCTAAACGTCACTGTTCTGGCCTCTCCCTTGGCCAAAACAGCCCAATTTTCCCTTTGTTTCCAATAGTGGATCATACCCCAGGACTGCTCACTCTGATACCAGAATATTATCTAGTTCTAATCTCCGTGCTGCATAGTTGCATATGGAGTTGTACATGCATAGGTGTAACCTCTTGGAACTCTAGAGAAGTAAATCAACACCCAACAAATGAAACTTTTTTTTTAGGTCATAACTAGCTTGTTAGAAATGAGTCCCTCCCAGAAGTTTACCTTTCTGATACCTTTGTCTTAGAGTAGTATGATATGGAATTGGGAAACTGGAAAGGTTCTTGTAGGTCCCTCATCCAAAGTCAAATAGATTTACCTCTCTTGTACCAGGGTCCGGAACTTCCCCGGATTGGTGGCAAGGAGCTGCTTCGCTTCCTCAAAGCCAAGCTGTACCGGATAGTATCCCCCACTGAATGGGTTATGACATGAAGTTTGGTCAGACCCCAGATCAACTAGCAGCTCTCCTGTTGTGTCCAACTCATATACGAGCCTCTCCCTGGAGAAGACAATGAACGGAGTGTTTGACCAGCAGCTCTCGTTTCACATTCCAGTTCCTCTTTCAGGTGAGCATCTTCCATCCCAAGAAGCTGTTTATGAAGGTATGCCCTTGGCGGGCTAAGTCTTTGTTTTACCATTCAGGAGGTGGGAAATGGTGGTGATGAAGATTTAGGTGCAACTTTTATACTTCACATTTACCTGTGCAGGAATGCTGATAGATGAGTCAGATACCAGTATGACATACCAGTCTTACTGGTCATTCTCAGCCCTTGGCATATGGTGTGACAGCAAGATTTACCATTGAATAAAGCGTCAGAGTGCCAGAATTTCTATCCATCATCTGATTATTTTTATTTGATCAATACCTTGATAATTCTATTCTCCACTGAAGTCAAAGGCATTTTGTTGCTATCCAGTTAGCAAAAGGTTAGAAGGAAGAATCTTAGGGATTTATTTTCCTAAGAAATTCAGGGCTCCATAAGGAAAGGAGAAGATGCATGGGAAGAAACTGGCAACGGAAACACAAGGATGAAGACCCCTTTTTTGACAATACAGTTTTTCATGAGCATCTAGAGTAATGAACTCAGCACTAGGTTTAATGCCTCTTCTCTTCCAAGTTTGGGAAATAATTCCAGGTTGACTTACAAGCAAAAGCATTAATATATCCATTGTCCATATACACTACTTACCATAGATCTACCACATTCCCATGGTATCCCAAGCTAAGGGCAATTTTATTCTTTCTTGCATCTCTAGAATAGATAAAAAAGATTGGTTGAAGAAAATGCACCTCATGTAATTCCACCTTGCAACGTACAAATCACATACATAGTCAAACCTAGCAAAAAAAGTCTACGAGTGGTTTCCAACACCCATAAGCAACAGATCTGCCAACCTTCATGTAATCGATGATTCCAGGAAGCTTGAGTGATGCTTCAAGTGTAACATTATTTGTAATTGCTCTGTGCATATTCATGAAATGGAATGAAGTCACATTTAACATATAAGTGATGTGAAGCATTAGCAGTGGCTTGCAGCAAGCACTGGCAGTCACTAATAATGACTGCTGCTGTTCTGATGGATGGATTCACATTCAAAAGCAGGCCTGGAATAAGAAGAGGTGCCCCTCGACCCTTTCTATATGCACACTAAAACGGCCCAGTGGAGAAAGACGTGAAGTGAGGATTAGGAAGCAGAGATAAACTCACTGAGCCACGTTACGAGTCATACCTAAGGCGTGCAATGCAATGGTCCAGGTTGTTAGAGATTTCCATCAGCCATCCCTGCTTGTGACGTTTCAGCAGTGCTGCTTCATCAACCTAAGAGAAACAGCAGGGGTCTTAAAACTCCTGTTTCCCCTATCCAGTCACTTTACCCGTATTTTTGCAATTAACCTGCAAGAAAGAGTAGCAAATAGGTAAAGGGAATAGCTCTGCCTTGGCATATTAAAAATATAGACCATATAAAAAAATATGGAATAATTGTTCAAATACTTATTTTTCAACTTTTTTTTTTTTTTTAACATTTTCTGTTCTCTTTTACTCCAGGCTCGAAGCAAGAGAAAAAAAAAAAACAACCCTTTGACAGAACACTTTCCAAAATATTTTGCACACCAAAAGTTATCATTAAAATTGTACAAAGAGGTAATATTTTCCTGCCAATTTTAATTATTCTTATTGTTTCTTTTCATTATTATCTTGAAAAAAAGCAAAAGTAAAAATCTTTCTAATTTATTTTTCAAATCTGGCTATTTTCTGTGACAACACAATTTCTATTTAATTAAGAAAATACTTTCTTTGATCAGCTCAGCGATAGATGTTTCTGCCAGACTGCCCAGGATGAAGCAACGGTTTGCTAAATAAAATTGACTCTCACTTTTATTCTTCAACTGCTGGTTGAAAGTCTCAACCAAATATGGAAAAGAGGAAAGCATTTTCTTATCCCAGCTAGCTAATGCCTCTGAAAAATGGAATGGATCAAAACAAAACTATGTCTTGAATTCCCTCTTGTTTGAGCTTTGAAGCTCCAAACAAGCTCAGTCCCAAATCTGTACACTCTTCTGGGCTCAGCTTCTGTGTGTGTCGGCGTGTATATGCCTAGGAGAGAGCTGGATAAAAACATAAATGGATAGACAAACTGTGGAGGCTTTGGCACAGATTCGGTATTAACGGTTCAATGTGCAAACCTGCACATCATTAATACTTTTTGTAATGAGCCATCAGTGGCATAAAGCAAGTGGAAAATTAATTCAAGTCAATTTTCCGTGGTAGCAACGGATTCAGACACCCACAGTGGTGTCTGCATAAGAACATATAGCCCTAGTATCTTCTCATATTTTATTAAAGCATTTTTACTTCTCTATAATCCACCACCATAATTTTCATTCTATTATTTCTCATTAACAAAGCACTTATATCTAAATTAAATAAATTCTGTATTCAGGAGTCGCCTGAACACCAGGAAACCTTTTCTTTCCTAATTATTCTTAGCATGAGAAACCTGCCATCATTTCCCACATCATTAATAAAGACTATCCTTCCAAAACCCCAGATATGGTAATATCAGTGTCACTGCCAATGGAATTATTTAATAAATCGGGTGCCGTGAGGGACAACCTCTTTGGGTGTTATTTAAAACATCACTGGAGGAAATATATTAAATGGTCTGTACAAATTACAGGAATCGGGTTCATTTAAAGCTCAGCATAACAGATCAGATCCATCTAAATCTGTTACCGCATCCTACATATTTTGTTCAGCTCTCTGACAGTCTCAGCCTTTCACAGACTTGCTAGCACACTCAAGAAAACCGGATCCTTTGAACCACACTTCCAAAAGTGTGCTAATTTTTTGATCAGCGTCTCAGTAATTTTTAAAAAATTGCACCAGCACGATGAGCTAATGTCACTTCCAGTGTAACCCTAGAGAGCTTAGTGCAGCTCAGAGGAGATAATCTGGCCCTCCATACAATTATTTCATAAAATTACAATCATCTGCTTCGTGTCAAACAGAAGAGGTAAAAGACTTGCACCATTAATCCCTTCTGTCTGGGCTTCGGAAGCCCTGGCTGACAAAATGACATCTCTTGCACAATTCATCAGTGTCATTTGCATAAATAGTTCCTTAAATAAATAATATGTACATATATATAGCTATCCACATGTGCTCCCGAGACTCATTTCCGACAAGGATCATCTCACAGGAGATAAAAACCAGGCGATATTCAGTCTCCTGAACAAAATCATCTGCAGCCGTAGAGATGAAAAGGACAAAGGACTGCTGTGAATAGCATTCCCTGGAATCTTTCCTTTGTATTCTAGCATTTAAAAGATCATGATGACAGAGTAGAAGTCTGTACAAAGATAATTTATTCAATAATAAATTGAATATATTTATTTTATCTGCAGGGAGTACCTGATGAGATCTCAAATACATGCAAAACTTATGTGCCAACAAAACCACTTTTGCACCATCCCTGTAAAACAGAAACCCTAACCTTCCGTGAGTAAGACCTAAACTAGCCAGAGCAGGTCAGATTTACTGCACGCCAGGTGGGCAGTCTGACCCATTATGTTCTGAAGTTTAATTATAATTACCACTGGCCAGATTGCAATATTCTTACCCTTTTGATTGCAGCAAATGACATGCCCACAGCAGAGGTCTGCCAGCTAATTCTCTCTATAAATGACTTCGTCTGAGAAGGCTAAACTAACTCCCACTTCAGTCAGCTCCAACTGGAGGTTAAGTCTCCAAAAAAATCTCTCTCCCTCTGGAGCAGTAACAAGAGCTCATCACCTGCCAACAGTCAGAAGAGCTCGGTGCAGTTCGGTCAGTCCTCTATCTGCTCCACCAAGAATGTTTCCCCAGTGGATTGAATTGAAAGGTAGCCACAAGGAAAGAAACGCATGGAAATGTTTATTGTTTCTCAATAGCCAATTTCACTACAAATAATCGCTACCGTTTTCACAGAATTGCAGAATTTTCTGTTGAAAAGTGTTGCAGTGTTTCTGTAGTCAATCCCTCCATTTGATTTGTTAGAACAGAACTCTACAATAAGCAGAACAGCCAGAAAACACAGATATTGGGAGGACCTAACGTTGCTTTTTTATATGAAAAGTATTTCACTCAGAACTTACAGACCATGCCTGCTTACCAAAATTACGACGCTGGTGTTCTGCATTATGTATGATACTTAAGGATATCTGTGGATCCAGTGGATCTTACCACACACCAGTCCCATTGCCTGGACATTAGCAGTCTTCGAATCACAGATCATTATTAGAATCTGTTTGTTTATGGGAGGAAATAGCTGGGCTATTTTAACATATTTGGAACAGAGGAATATTACATCAGGATGAAAGGCTCTCTACAAAGAATAAATGCTGTGGGTGAGCTTCAGGGAACAGGGAAAATGACACTACAGAACTTCTCTCCCATCAGCATTTTCCCTCAGCAGAACTTACCTTTGCTGTCTACAAACTGGGACTCTTAGAGGGGCTTATATTAGCCTCACCATCTTCATAGTGAAGCCAACTTTAAAATTCCCAGTTTTACAAAATCCCATTGACTTCAGAGAATCCCAACACCAAGCAACTTCAATAGTCCCAACCTTGACGAGTGAATCACACCAACATTTTAAACTTTTCATCACACCCGATAACAGTGCCAGAGGCATTAAAGATTAATTGTAACGTAACTAACACCTTTTTAACATAGATTTGGGGGGGGAACTGACTGTGGAAGTTATACCCTTTCACATGTGAAATGAGGTTAGCTCAAGCACATGTCTCATCTCACAGCACCACGCTGCATTATTTGTGAAGCAACCATAAGGAGTTACAGGCCATATCCTTAGAGTCTGATCCAGGGAGTGAACAAATAGAGTGGAATAGCAGTGAAAAATGCTCAGCAATGAAAAGAACAGAGAGATCCCAGCAATGAGGACCTTTGAGTTTGGCTTGTCGGGGTTACTTGAGGAACATGTCAGATCAGGAGAACGAGGGGTCTGGTTCAGCGTATGAAGGAGAGAAGACAGAATGAAAGAACCATTGCTCCCACCTCCGCAATGATCCCCACGCAGCCAGCGATGACTGCAGCCTTCGCCTGAGCCCCACTCATCCCTCCGAGACCAGAAGTGACAAACACCTTCCCGGACAGATCTTCTGCCTTCAAGTAGCGACGGCCTGCATTGAGCACTGTGAGCTGCACACAACACAACAGAACTATTAGCAGGAGCTATTTTCAGAGTCCCTGAAATGGAAACATTTTTCTGTGCCTTTTGCAAACAGAGTTTGAAACTCAGGGGTCATTGGGACCACCAAACCGTTTTAATCTTTTAAGAAGATGACATGTTACAAAGTGATGCTATGAAACCATCTGTCCTGATTACTCCTCTCACTATGAAACAGAATAATCAGTGGTTCCCAACATGCTGCTCTTGGGGTAGAGAGACTCATTCGGGATGGCTGCAAAAGACAGCTAAGGAGAACGGCTAAGAAAACAAGCCAAGAAAATGTTTTTATCTAACACATTTGGTCAATTCATAATTCACTTATTGTAGCTAGATACGAGCTCAGACTGAGACCTTGAGTGCAGATTCCTTCAGGTCTATGTCCTGGATAAGATGCCCTGTACTATCTGAGTGGAAGGACACTAATTTATATAAGGAGCAGGCAACGAGAATTTCTTTGGTAGCCAGAACATCCTCTCACAGCAATCTGATCCACTCCAGCCACTGGCCACTGTGGAAGATACCCTCCTCCAAAACGTCTCAACAAACAGAGCTTCCCCCAATCTCTTACCACAGTCCCATGGACGATTCCCTGAGGCCCAATGTAGCAGTAGCTCCCTGCAGTCATCTGCCCATACCTAGCAACAGCAACGAACACAACGACAGCACTCAGGCTGGAATGATTTCTGTACATGTCTACATGTTTCCAGTATAACAAAACCAAAAATAATCTTTGTGCTTTGATTTGTTGTTAAAGATCTGCTATTATCAAATTCACAACTTAATTAAGTCTCTTCATTAGCAATGCACCAACATGTTTTTAGAGGATCATTTAGCTCCGTAAATTGAGTTCAAAAAGGCATGAAGCAAAAAAACTGAGGGTAAACTCAGTTGGCATTTATCACAGTAACTAGGCCACAAGGACACCCCTTTTCACATTGTTGGCATCTTCATGCCATTGGTTTTCAGTGGCGCTCACACTCCTAAGTCACATGGTCTCTTTTGAAATTGTTAGCCCAAAATGGTTGTTTACATACGTATGAAATTCCCAGGGAAGTGGCAATAGACATTCTTGATTCACACCCTTTCTTCCCACTTCCTTATCTGTACACACTCAGCTCTCTCCAGTGGTTTTAATTTATTCTCTCCACAGTACACAACAGAGTAATAAACCCTGCTCACAAACTTGAGGAGAGGATTAAAAAAAAAAAAATCAGGTAAATCACAATTAAAAAAATGAGAAAGAATGATAACTTTGTACTTCAAAGATTTCTCTTGGTGTGAAAGAACGTATCGTAACTTGTGTTTTCTGTAGATTGCAAAACCACCACTGCAAAGTGGAACTAGTCAGGGCTATAAGTAGGTTATAACTAAGGCTTCAGACTGTAATTCAGCCAAGTCCCACACATAAACCCAATACTAATTCCTAGCAGACCTCAATTACATCTTTATATACGTGGCTGAACATAACTCAGACTCCTAAGTAATTCCACTTAAGTGTGCATTAATGCTTTGCAGTATCAGGACTTTATGCAGCACAGTTGAAATCCATCTGCATTAGAAATTGTAAGCAGCTACAGCTTGATGTCCAAATTACATTTTAGTTAAGGATTTGATATATTTTAATAGTGAGGTATCTTCTTACATTGTTACTCCCAAAGCAAACATCTTCTCATATTCATCTCTGGTGGAATAGTTGGGAATAACCTAAGAAAACAATCCAAAGAAAATCCAGATAAGCAAATTAAAATGATTTGCTTAAATCTCTAACAGCCTATATTCCTCTGACCATGGTCACACACATAGAAAACCAGTGAAAAACAGAAGGAGTGTTCCAGGGGTTTTATTCCGTGCAGTCTAGTATTAGAAAAAAAGATGTCTGGTCTTTCTGGCAGTGTGACTGTGATGCAAGTTCTCATGAAAGCAGCTCACTAGCCTCAAAACTAGCCTGCAGAGAGACAGATACTGAGTGGCTCCAAGAGTGGCAATGAAGCAGTGTGTTCACTTCTCCAAGTGGCCTCCCAAGCAAAGCAGCCCAGAGAGCCGAGCATCTGATTGTCCTGGTTTTGGCTGGAATAAAGTTAATCTTCCTCCCAGTACCTGGTAGAACGCTGTGTTTTGGATTTAGGATGAGAATAACGTTGATAACAGGCTGATGTTTTAGTTGTTGCTAAGCAGTGTTTATACTAAGTCAAGGACTTTTCAGCTTTGCATGCTGCCCTGCCAGAAGAAGCTGGGAGGGGACACAGCCAGGACAGACAACCCAAACGAGCCAAAGGGGTGTTCCAGACCAGATGTGACATCATGCCCAGTATATAAACTGGGGGAAATTGGCCAGGAGGGCACCACAGCTCAGGGATTGGCTGGGCACTGGTCAGCAGGTGGTGAGCAATTGTATTGTGCATCACTTGTTTCGTCTATTCTATTATTATTATTATTACTTTAACTTCCTTTGCTGTGCTGATAAACTGTCTTTATCTCAACCCACAAGCTTTACTTTCTTTTTCCCCCCCCAATTCTTTCCCGCATCCCACTGGCGGGTGGGAGAGTGAGTGAGTAGCTGTGTGCTACTTAGTTGCTGGCTGGGGTTAAGCCATCACACTGATTAATAATCGTTTCCCTATTGAGGGCTTTTAAATCTTCCAGACTGAACCTAGCTGAACTGTTTTGATCAAGAACGTGAACAGCTCAGAAGTCATCTAATAAGGAGAGGACTGTTCCCTCCATCACTGCAGATCAGCACCCTTGAGGTGAGAGCAACTGTACTGGAATAAATGCTGCAGGATTTGGGCTCCAGATTCTCCTGTGTGTGGTTGTAAGTTCAGGTAGTATAAATAATATTTTAATTCAGCAAACGCTTGAAAACTAAACAGAAGAGGAAGAAAAAGAGAACACAAGATGCTGATACCCACCATGCCATTAGTAATGATTAATCGAGGAGCGTACTGATGGCTGGGAAAGAGCCCCAGAGGATGTCCACTGTACATTACTAATGTTTGCTCTTCAGTCATCTCTGACAGATAGTGCATTACCAACCAGAACTGAAAGGAAAAGCAAGGAAAGTGAGAAAAATTAGTTTCCAACTTATATTTGTTCGTGAAGCTGCTAAACTTTGAGTATAAAGGCAGTGATTGAGATAATGAGGTGTACTCACATACGGAATAACAGCCAGAGCTCTCAACACATTCTTCCTTTTAATAAAGTCCATTAAGAGGCATCACTTAGCAGGAAACATAAATCACCATCTAGCAAAATTCTGAATAAGTTCCAAAAGAATTTCTCCAGTACAAACTCCAGAAATGCTTTATTTTTAAAACCATTCTAATTTTATCTTGAGGTTAACCATTTGGATCTGGCACTTTTCTGGCAATCTTTCCAAAGCCAAACTGCAAAATTTTCCCTATAAAAGTGATTAAAATACCCACGCATATTGTTGATCCTAACCTGAAACAGATAATTCAGCATGTGCTGGTGCTTGTCATCTTTTCAACAAATGGATGTTACAATGCGAACTTAAAAGTCAAATTATTTTTCTCCTCAAAGAAAAAAAATTCCACTTCCATTGTGGACAGTGAAAAGTCCTCGAGGCACCCAGACGTATACAAATAAATGCATCTCAAGGTTGTCTGCATAATGCAATAGCTACTCTTGATCTACACCAAGAAGTAGGCTATGGCCATCTAAGCTGCCTATAGATATGACTCACATCCACTATTGTCTATCACAAAGCCCATAATATTCCACAGGACTTTCAGTTTGTGACAACTGGGAGCTTTCCCATGCAATATTGGAATTCAACAATAGCTTGAAACTAGTTTCTGTAGGCATACAAAGTTTTGAGAAAAAAATGGAACTGCTGATGAAAGGGACAGCAGCATCAGTCGTCAAGGGCACTTAATCTCTCTGTGTCTTTGATCTCTTAAAAATGGGACATATTCAAAGACAGTCCCTTCTAACCCAGCTAATTTCCAAGCTGCAAGCTGAGCAGGAAGGAGTTACTAGAGTTACTGTCTTGCTTTTTACATTTTGGTTCTGTTTCATGAAAAATATCAAACAATCAAGTTCTGGTCCTAGGACAGAACAAGTGCCTAGGTCTTTAGCCAGCTGGGGAAATCATTGTATTAAAACTAGAAGCTGTAAGATATTTAGATCTTTTTGCACTGAAAGGGCACAACTAGTAGAGGAGGCAAAAGCCCTTCCTAGCTTAAAATACAGTTCTGCAGGCTTGTAAAGTTAGCCCTGGACATGGTAAAAATTATTCAGAAGAAAGCACTGGTTTGCGTGGACAATATAAACCAAGCTGAACCTTTTCACTACAAATTTTGCAGTGATGGATTTCCAAAAAGCATGTTGTTTTCAAGCCACAAACGGAACAAAATGTTCTGTCATAACCGAATCATTCATGTGATTGCTACTCTGAGTAAGCAAAAACAGAAAGGTTTTGTTTATTCTGCTGTGAAACAACTGCAGGTCATAGCTCTGGTTTGGATGAGAACAAGAGAAAAGAGTATTTCTGACTTTGGCAGTGCTTCTCCTTCACCTTTCGGCCCAGCATCTGCCTGAGGGATGTCAGTCCAATAAAGGCTGCTATATAAACTGCTAGCACTGTAAAGTGTTGTGAAACTCCTGTAGTTAACAGGCGAAAGTTAATTGGCATTTACTAATTAATGCACAGAATAAAGAAACGGTGTGCACTGCCATGGTAGCTTTCTTTTTAAAAGTCAGAAGGGTTTTGCTTCTAAAGCTGCCGAAGTCACCCATTTATCATCCATTTACCAGATTAGGAAACTGAAGCTTGAATATTCATAGCCACAAACAAAATTAAAAAAAAATAATAATAAAATCACAGTTAAACTGGGAAGGAAACCCAGGTTCCATGCTGCAGTGAGGAATACATTCCTCTCCCTTAACTAGGAACTTCATTTACACATTAATGTAATTTTTTTTTTAATAAGCAAGAGGCCCGGTTCAGGTAAAGCCACAACAAGGTGCAAACATGGTACCTTATGACAGAAGTTGTCTCCTTAAGTCAGCTTTTCCCTATGTAAGCTACGGAATCAGAAATTAAGATCTCCCCAGGCTTCAGGAGCAAAGCTGACCTTCAGGGTGAGGTAGCTTTCTGCCTGTGCCACATGTGCCCCCGTCCCCCACTGTGGCCTTGGAGCATAGCAGAGGCTGCAGGGATGGTGTGGGTTTGGCACTGACAGCGACTGGATTTGTGCCTGTCTGTCCTCAGACACTCAGGGTGGTTGTTCACGAGAGGCTCCTCCTGCCACCCCGCACCTGTAGAGCAGTCAGACCCAGACTTTTTTTTTTCCTTGAGAGAATAAATTGAGCTCATACAAAACACAAGTCTAATGCCAAAATTCTCCTCAAAACGTTTCTCACATGGATTTTGCAATACTTGAATTAAAGCAAGGGTATTTACTACCGTTTTTGATAAATTATACAACCACACCTGAAACATCCCAGCTCTGATTTTAGACGGACTTTTACCCACATGCCATTATTCGCAGGAGATCAGGGATAACGTTGCTAGGCCTGACAGTAACGTGCACTACGATCTGGCCAGCTAGCATGTAAATATTTACAGCTACTCTGACTTGCTTGGAAAAAACTCAGGATTGCATGTTCTTTAATCAAAGCCTTTCATTTATTTATTTATTCCATTAGTGCTTGTGCAAAAATGTTGCAAAATCACCAGGAAAAAAAAAAGCAAGCAAAAAGATATACATTTTTGTTTCCTAGAATTCATTTTGACTCTGAATGTATCTGTGCAAAATATACAAGCACGGACAAATGCATCAGAGAAAGACAAAGAACTGATCTTTCATCATACCCAGCCTGGGATGTTTATGGTATTATCTTCAGTATTCCTACTGGGCTGCCTGTGCTCTCTTTACTAAATAAAGCTCTCCCCATCTACGCTGTTCATAACTGAGCATTGCTCTATCCAGACAGGATGTTTAGGAGTATTTTGACACGACGACTGCCAAGAATTATCACAAAATGCCTAAGCAGAATGCTCGTGGGGGAGGGTGAAACTGGTGAAACAAGTTGCAAAAGCAGCAATGTCCTCCTACCTGTGCCCAGTTGCTGAAGACCTGCCCATTTCCTCCGTAAGTGACAAGCTCCTGGGGAAACTGAAAAAGGCAATTCAACAATAATAAGGCAAGCCCTTTCCCGAAGCATTTCACTATCTCTGAGCTATTTTCTTAATCTCAGTAATAAATCTTTTTCTAGAGCTTATCATATCAACACTCTCTAGATTCTTGAAATCAGAACATCATAAAAGTACAATTTAAGAAAAAAAATAATCCAATTCTCTTTCAGAATGAGGTATTTGTTATTGTTACAATGGTATTTTGGGTGCAGAGCGTTACAAAGCGATTCCTTGACTGCAGTTTCTGTTTCAGACAGACATCCCAGTAAACTCCTCTACAGAGGGACTGTGTGAGCTTATAGTTCGGTTGCCACTGGCATTTACAACAGTTAGAACAGTCTATGACCAGCAGGGCATGGTTGCATGGCCTCTCCCCTGCCATTTGCAAAAAGATGTATTACACTGGGTAGTACCTGTACAGCTGGACTTTGGTCCTGTAAGATTCTAGTCAATCTGTCCTTGAGAGATGAGATCTCAAAGATACAGGAAGCATGAGCACTAATTTTTCAACATAAGCTGTACTAAGAGCTGAGCTCTATCCCTCTCTCAGCCGGTGACCGAGCCCCTGTGTGTAGCGGGAGCTGGAGTGAACCCTGGTGCTGCTGTAGGAGGCCTCAGAGGTCTGTGTTAGGACAGGCACGCTGTGCAGAACGAAGAACTGCACACAGCGGGAAACTACAGGACTTCATGCAAAAGACCCCGAACCCAAGGAATTAAAACATAACCAACAAGAGAAGTATAGAATCCCCTTCAGTCCCCCGCAGGCTTAGCCTCACAGAAATGGACATCCCAGCACATCACTCTAAGGAGGCTGCCTCGGCACTGCTGAAACCGGGCAGTTTACCTGACACACAGCAGCCAGCTCGACACGTTACAGGGGCTGGCATAGAATCCCAGAATCACTCAGGCTAGAAAAGCCCCTCGGGATCACTGAGTCCAACCCTCAGACCGACTCTACAAAGTTCTCCCCTACCCCACACCCCCCACAGCTCATCCCAACGGCCCTGAAACCCACCCAGGGCAGCCTGTTCCACTCTCTGACCACTCTTGCTGGGAAAAATGTACCTTGGGGCACAGAATCAGCAAAAGACTCATGAACAACTAAAACCCTATGCAATCTACGGAAGGAGGATCATCTGCACAAGAACTGATTTCACCTATATGCCTAAATTCTTCAGTTTTTATGTGAGGAAAATAAGGAAATAACTTGCAGATTCGCTGCTGCTCTATGAATCCAGCTTCCTTATTTTCACAGTACCTTACCTGTGCCACTGAGGGATCCAGATTGTTCATGATCATCAACATAATGGCAGCTGCTGATTTGGTCTTGCATGGGTAGTCTCCTATGGGGTAAGCTCTGAAATGGCGGTCATAAAAATTAAGGAGACCCTTCAACTCACAAGTGCAACAACAACATACCCTACAGAAATATCCCTGCATGCCAACACATTCCTTTCAGTTGTAGACTTTTATTCAGGAAGGGAGGGGAAAAAAAAAAAAGTGCAGATCTGAAGTGACATATGTACCTCGACAGAGAGATTGGGTTTGAACTGCTTTCAAAACTAAGCAAAGAAAAACATTGTATTCAGCTTACAATTTGCTGAAGCAGTTAATCACAAGTGGTTATAAATATGGTGGCCAAGATCTCCCATTGCTTTTCAACTGGATCATTTTGGGGATGCTGGAACTGGTCTCTGTAGCACATTGCCAGCAACTGAGTCCTGCGATGCCAAGGAAAACGGCATCAGTGAAAGCTGCCTTCAGGCTCATCAGCCCTTAGTTAAGATCCTATCTAAGAAAAAAAAAAATCCAGCTTGAATCTCAGTCCCAAAGTAGCTCTCAAAAACTGAACCTATCTAGGAGAAATACAGGTCTTTTTTCTGAATAAGGTGCATTTCATCCAGAAAGTCGAGAGGTGGTCACAAAGGTATCCTGAGTCAGGTTTCGTAGCACTCACGTGCTTCAATGCCAGCTGCTGCGATCATCTCACTGTTACCTTCTCCTCCACCATCTGTTTGTCATATTAAATTTCTCTAAAACTTCTAGTCCTAGATTTATACTGTAGCTCTTGAGGGTGGGAACAGTTCCTTTGCTGTGTTTGCACAGGCCTTAGTACAATTGTGCTGTGGCCTCTAAGGTATTATACCAACAAGAAATACCTGGATCGAGAGTTTTGCTCTTTCCCTTTCTGTAAGCAACACCATTGCAGATGCTGGAAATTCCTGAAGGTACATAGAATCATTTGACATGGTTTCTAAATGATCTTCCTTTTATTGGACCATAGATTTTCAGTGGCTGGACACTCGCTTTGTACAGGGAAGACTGTTACACTAAAAAGGTTAGGCGAAGGAGTGCCAACTACAAAAAAAAAAATTGGACATCCGTTGACCAGCTCATGAGCCAAGATCTGGAATGTATATTCTACAGATTTAGCAAACGGGCTCATGTGCTCTTTATCCCAGCTTTTTACATCAGGATACTAAAACAAATGCCTTGTAGTCATTGCCAAATCAGGAGGGAGAGCATTTGGTTTTTTTCCACAATACTTTTTTATTAGTGTTTTCTGCTTTTCTAAGCTTGATGTGATAAAATGACAGGATTTCTGTGGAATGATATCAATTCATCAAGAGGAGGTATTTCCACATACTATTGCTCAGAACATAAGAAACCCAAAGTTTCTTCAAAGTTTTCCAAATCAGCTGAGCACGGGAACATGGGTGTTAAATGGAAGAGAATGAAGTTGGACTGTGCTCCCTGGGACATACAGAACAACAAAAAACCCCAAATACTACCAAACTAAAGAGAAAAAAAAGGCATTTTCATATTCTGAGACTGTAAGAGTCTATCAGAAAGAGTGATCAATGAAATAGTCAAAGAAAATAATATCTGATGCTATCAAAGAGTCACTGATGCCAGCGATGGAAATAAGCTGGTGGACTGTCTTATCCAAGCCTGAGTGGAAAGTGTCCTCATCTGTAGTTTGAGACCAAGGTCCTCTGAAGCCCAGCTCTGCAATATCTTTCAGACAGTCTTCCAGTTGTCATCCCCTTAGCTGAATCCTGCAAGAGCTGACCCCAGTATGGACAGCACAGAAAAATGGATGTCTGTGCAAATCAGAGTGCTTTCTAGTTGCTTGCTTTATTCAGATTTCTGTATAGACATTAACCAGGCCCCTGCTGGATGCAAAAAGGAATCAATCAGTCTAAAAAAAAGCAGCTAGCCCCTGGCAGCCCTCTCTAAAACTGTTCTGCTTCACAAACATTAGCCCCATCAGCCCTAGAATGAAGTGATGCTCCAAGATCAACAGGCACAGCATATTACAAACCAGGGTCAGATACAGGTTTCAGTGATGGAAACATGTACTGTCTGTCTTTTAAGCCTGGAAAGCCTTCTCTGTGAGACTGGGAAAAACGAGCCACTCACAGCAGGTCCCAACCCATCCACTCGTCTGATCTTACCTCTGGGTTCAACTGAGACTTCACTTGCAGCACAAATTGCAAGGTTGCTATCCAGGTTGCGATCAGAGGGCTCTGAGTAATGACTGGCCCCTAGAAACTAAGACTTGCCATGGGAGAGAGCACTGGGGATGTCTGTGTATGGTAAAGCTGGCATTACCAAGCACACAGCCTTGCACAATCCTTCCTCTGTGCTCAGTGGTGCTGAGCTTTCCAGCACCAAGGCTGTCCTGGCCCTGTCACACACTGTCTCCCTGCTAGTCCCATGGGATTCTCATGAGGACAGAGAACGGGTGAAAGCTAGAGGTGAAAGATCACTGTTATGCAGCTCTAAAGAAGAGCATCCCAAAACATACAGTATCACTGGAAATGAAACCACGGTTACCTAACAACACACAGATCATCTGGTTTATTCAGATGATGCACTTCATTAATACGTTATGACATTACTTCTACAAGAGGTACATTAGGACACAGCAATGCCACTGTTTAAAGGTCAGTTCCACAGGTGAAAGCTGGTAAGCAAATGCAGTATGAACCATCCAGTCCTTACCTCATCTCAATATCTGGAAAGAATCTGTACATATAAATATGGCCATACAGCCTGAGCTCTTCAGCAAACTCCAGTGCTAGCTTCTTTTGTATTTCAGGTGGGAAATAACGCAAGGCATTGCGCAAAGCCAGCTGCCAAAAGAAAACAAAACCCAAGAGAGACAAAAGTCGAGGTAAAAGAGAAATGGAGGTAAGTGGGTGGCCCTGAGCTTTAATCACACTCAGCTGGAAGCCTGCCTAAGCTATCACAAGGATGACAGACTTTAAAAGGCCAAGCTCACGCCAGGGGAGCCCCATTCTGGCCTTCTGATTGAAGTGTTTCCACCTGCATCTTTCCTTGTAGATTTAGTTGCTGTACACAAGAAACCCTCCCCTTTACACCCACCCAAATCTGTGAGGAGAGACCCTGGAGATTTGTTAAGATGTGGACGGATCCCCTCTCACAATGCTAGGGGGCACTGAACTACCAAGGAAAACTTTTTTTTTTTTTTTAAGAAATATTTAGACTGATACCCTGAACTCCTAGAGACACTGAAGACCCTACTGTACTCTCCATTCAAAAAAGGGATCTCGGCCCTGAGTTATGTGACATGCTCCCAGATGATGTTCTTGGGCTAAGTTTCATTAGAGATTCACTACATTTAGCATCCTAATGTATTACAGAGTGGTGGTTTACATGATTTTATTGATGCTACATGTATCACTTCCAAATTAGCTGAAGTGATTACTAGGCACTGAATTAAATTCCACAGATTATATTATGTGGCTCATAGTCCCTATTGCCTTCAAAGACATTACCCATGGTTTGCAAAGTACAGTATGTCCTTTTGGATGAAAGAAACCATAAATAAATCACTAACAGTCTGTCAAGTCTTGTCTCTGTATTCCATGTTCCATTTGATTAAAACCATCATGAGAAGAAAGATTTTGTCATCTTTAAAAACCCCAATGTCATGCAAAGATGCTAAAAGATCTTGTAAGTTCCCCGACAAACATGGACACTATCCAAATTACTTTTAATTGAAGAGATTCACAAATCATATGGAATTTCACATCTTCATTAGGTTGAATTTTTAATGGCTGTCAAAAGGATAGAAAGGGATCAAGCTTGCTTCCAAATCTGATAACAGTCTCCAAAACCATCAGGAAAGCCCAGTTTTGGAGAGGGCTAAGCATAGCAAGAATACCTCATGTTTGTGACACCCACCATGGGCACTTCAGAGAGCTAGGGAAGCAAGTATTTTCTGCAGCTCACTGTAGTACAGGTATCTAGAACAATAAATCCTGAAAAGGTCTATAAAGTCCTCAGCTCGGTAATAAACCTCCTCATTCAATAGGACTCTGGTCTGGCTCTTATGGCTAGAGCTCTCCACCCCCTTCATCTGAGCACGCTGGTCTCACATTCCTTGGAGCACACTGCAATAACAATATCTCTAAGTCTAAAAAAGCCCCATACTAAGAGAGGTATTTGTTGGCATACTTGCTACTGAACAGGCGTATGAGTCAGAGCCTTTCAGACCAGTGAAGCTGGACTAATTTACACCAGCTGAGGATCAGACCAGTAAAACCCTATAAATTAGATTTGTCATTCCACACAGAGAGTGACAAGGGGGAAAACCTATTTACCGGATGAAAAAAATGCAAATTCCATCTTCAAATACCACCTTACTGTTCTCCAGTTAGTTAAACAGTCATTTTTCAAGGCCATGTTTTTAATAAACACAAAAATCCCAGCTATATCCACACTATGACAAAATATGCGGGGATTTTCAAAGTCAATTTGAGAGGCAAGCAGCCATCACAGTGGCTTCCAGATCTAAGAAATTTCTAAAGAAAGAATATAATCACCTACAACCCTTACAACAACACAAATCAAGAGGAAAACATCCCCACATGTGGCACTTTGGCTGCCTGTGAGAACTATCAGGATGAGCATTTTGCTTCCAGTCTGGCAAGGATCACCCAGGTTTTTGATCAATATATTATTTTTATTATAATGAAGCTGATGGGCAAATATTTTTCTTCACCCTAAAAATACAAGCAAGAAAAACCAGT
This sequence comes from Athene cunicularia, assembly GCF_003259725.1. Lineage (NCBI taxonomy): Eukaryota > Metazoa > Chordata > Aves > Strigiformes > Strigidae > Athene > Athene cunicularia. Next base: position 2,310,797 of record NW_020799116.1, read on the forward strand.
TTGGATCTTTACATAAATTCACTTAGACTGAGCCTCTATCCTACTAATGGCACACATTAGCAGAAGCCTGAATTTTGATGATGCAAACATTAATGAAACATGAACTTGGATGTTACATGAAGGGTGGGAAGGGTGCCTTGGTTGCACAGACAATAGAGATCTTATAAAAAAGGACTGAGACTGTGGCTTGTTTAGCTTAACTGAACAAAGATGACATTTGATTGCTGTCTCACTGTAGGATAAATGTCAAAGCAGGAAGGAGCTTCAGGGAAATGCTGGAAGAGGAATAAATAGCTGTGAATTAGCCATTAAAAATATGTAGTCTTGAAATGAGAAGAATTTAAATATAAGAGATTCTGAAACAGTCTCTCAATAGGAGAGCTGGGGCGCTTAAAATCACTTAGATGGAGCCTGACTGCTTTATGACAGGGCAATTGCCATGTACATCAGGAAGAATTTTGCATATTCATTATTGAGTCATAAACTGAATAACCAGAGAAAGGCACTCAAGGTGCAAATTCAAATAGGCCGATCACCAGGCTCTTGTGGAAAGGCAATAGGAGGTTGTTATTCCTTACACTTCATTAGAGCACCATATAAAAAAATTATTCTAACCTTTAAGTAGGATTGATTTACCTGTAACTGGCACATTGCATTCTGAATATTAGAAATTGTGCATTTGATATTTAGGTGTTCTTCCTGTTCAGAACTTCCACTGACAGAAGCTTACGCTGCACGTGCTCAGTACCTCTGAAAAACCAGGTCTGTAGTTCATTGGTGTCTTAAGAAAAAAAAAAAAAGATCAATTGCACTTATACTCCTGAGCCTGGTGGGTTGCTTTAAAAAACCTGCTCTGAATTTGCTGTTACTGATTCAGTTCAGCACAATGCAATGCTAGCACTGGATGCAAAGTCTTCCTCTTAGATCTGCCAGCTGGATCTAACATTTGATTCTTGTGTTTAAGATCTAGTCACCATTAGGGTGTTTTTTGTTTTTTTTTTTATTCCCTGGCATTTATACAGTAAAACATGATCCTGCTGCTATTTAATCAAGATTCAGACCTCTTCGTCTCAATAAAGTGGAGTCAAAAGAACCCATGAAATCCTGCTCCGATCAATCAGCTGTAATTATCTTTGTTGGGGAATTCTCTTGAGAAATCAAGTATACCAGCCTCTTTGTTAATTGGTGTTTGTTGAGGAGCCAGTGCCCCTTCAGAAGGAATGTCATTCATCTCCATTTTCTAACAAGATCATCAGGACTTCTAGTTTAAGAATCTTGAGGTACACAAACACTAAGATTCGCAGTCTCCCTGTTCACTGAGGGAAAGGGAAGCGTGCGCAGAGGAAGCGACCAGCTTAACTCTACAACAGCTTCATTCCTGGTTTTGCCCCTTTTCCAGTGGGGATGCTGCTTGTCTCCCACCTGTCATCTTCCACCTGATGATAACCAGGCCTGGAATCTTTGGTGGCACTATTCTGTAAGCAGCAACCATAAAAGCAAGACTGTAATTTCAGGTATTATTCTTCCTGATAGGGCCCAGTTTAGATCAGCCCAGCTAGGAAGTCAACATGGCAACTCCTGACTGACCATTGCTGTAAACACCCTACAGGCTGTGGAACTTTAACCAAAGTTCTTCATCATCCAGATGTTCCAAAATAGGAACCAACAAGTTGGCCTTCCTAATCCACATATAAACTTTAAAAAGGGGTCTCATTTCTGGATTTGTGAAACAACCGTGGAGGTTAAATGTCCTGCTTCTTTGCCAGCAGTTTAACAAGAACGTCAGGTGCTATGCAACTGCCCAGGCTCTGGTTTTCAGCTCTCTGCTGTAGGATGCCACGAAGCAGCAGGGCCTGGCTGCTCCCGAAGGGATGGGGAGCCAAGCAGAGCAACCCAGCCAGGAGAGGACCTCACCAGCCACTGTCCAGCCTCACGGTAACCTGAGGGAGGTGAGCAGGGCAGGGGTGGCAGGCAGGTTCCACCAGGAGGCCACGCCATCAGGCAGGAACATTGCCATAGGAGTGCAAGTCAGGATCAGGTTTGGTGATGCTTACCACAGAGAGACAGGGCCCAGAGATCACCCAGAAGGTTCCTGGTGACAAGTCAGCTCACAGCTTGGAGAGCAGACAGGTGAGATCTATGGCCGGGACAAGCACATTGCCAACATGACTAAGACTGAGGTCCCAGGCCTGAGCTTAAATGGAGCCAGTAAGCCTGTGGACAGAGGGTGTGGGTGGAGATCTCAGGTGAGGCTCATCAAGGCCTGTTAATGACCTCAGGGCCCTACGACAGCAACACACCTGATACTGCAATCAGGGAACAGATGATTATGCTGGGGTGGCAGGAAAACCATAACACGGCTTGGCTCTGAGATACGTAAGGGGACTGCTGCCTGGATGAAGGCATGCTATTTTTGTCTGATTCTGAGCAACACCAAGCAGTGCACATCCTTCCCAAGTTGCTCCAGCTTTGCTGAAATGTCAATGGAGTGTGCAACATCCTTGTTCTGCAAAGGACACACAACACATAAGATTTTAAGGGTGGTTGCTTTGTAGCATATATACATTAAGATACAGATGCTGAGAAACAGAGAGCTGGGGTTTCCTGAGCTGTGGGGGGAAGAGAGAGGATGTGGCTGTTTCAGGCCTTAGGCAAAGAATGCCAAAGGAAGAGAGCTCAGGAAACATCTAAACAGAATCAGTTCTGAGAAATGGCTTGATTTATCCAGGAAGATTAAAGCTGGTATGATAGGAAGAAATACATACCTCTTCAGCAAGCCCCAAAGCACACAGAACTTTATAAATCTTACTCACAGGATTTCTATTATAACCACAAGAGGAGGCCCAAGAAAATAAAACTTTGGCAGTGCTGAGGTTTATTATTGTAGCAAAAGGGCTAAAACTGCAATGAAGAGAGGGCCAAATCCTGAGGAAATCTGCAGAGCATTATTAACTTCACTTCTGTCAAAACTTCCCCTGAATACTTCAATTAGAAAATGAACACAGTGTCGTATGTAAAGACAAGACTCACAATATGCTCAGCATTACACACTGTCAACAAAACCTGAAAGCCTGTCTTAAGACTTAAAAACCAACTTGTAGACAGACAATCTTTCTGTCTACATGCTTTTCTAAGCTTGGAACACCTCTTAAAAAAAAAAAAAAAAAAAAAAAAAAGATTTGACCTTTCATATATAAAATAAATACCAGCTGAACCTCTAACTCTGTTTAAGATGGAGGATTAAGAGTAAAATAAATCAGAAAGGAAGCTTTTAAATCTTTAACAGTCTAATAAAAACCCCAACTAGCATGATCTCTTATCATATATAGGTAAGAAGGAGTGATGAGGGTAGGATGTTAGACTGTAGACTGGGGCCAGAAAATCAGTCTCCTGCCATCTTCTTGCAACACTTAAAGGAGACAAGAAACTATTCCAGTTTCTATACAGGGAGTGAGGACTTTGGGGAAGAAGGAAAGAGTAAGGTTTGGCACCCTTTTGAGAGATACCATCTCCTCTCCTGCAGCATGGACTCCCTCATGCTATAGCAGACTTCTCCTGGGGAAAAGGCAAGGAATAAAACGGAGATGATTGGCAACGTTCTGACATGCGGTGAAGCTCACTCCCCACTCCTTTATCTTCACAGGCATCCCCACAGCCCCTTCCACACACTTAGCAGCCACACTTCCATGTGTCTGAGCTGTCCCAGGCACAAACAGGATTCCTCAGCCATGAATGCTCCTGACATTGAAGTAAATCCTCTTTGGATATCTTACAGCTGTTCCTCTTTCTACTCTTTGACTAGGCTCTCCTCTGCTCGTGGAAGTGGACTGTGAAAGAATTTGGCTGCTGATGCCAGTGGGGAACTCCCACGAAGGCAAGGAAGTTGTGTGCAACTTGTGAAGTGAGGAAGGGACTTCCATGTTCTGACCAGAATGTCACATCAGAAGTGATGTTACCTGTGACGAAGCACAGACACTCAAACTAAGGAACCCACCTTATCCTCTCCCACACAAATTCCTAAGGACCTCCGCCCATTGACCATTATTTTCTGCTGCTGATTTTTTTAAATCTCTGACATGAAATAATGCAATGATTACTTTAGTGTGTACGTAGACTATTCAAACAAAAAGAGACAGGGAGAGAATTACGCAACTAAAGACAAATAATTAACTCAGCTCCCTACAAACTTGCCTAAATTCCAGGACACTCAGACTACCAGTTAAAATAAATTATCTTTGGGTCTTTTATGGAAATATGCAGTCGTGTAGCTTGTACTGTGACGCTGATGCATCACATTTGATAATGATTGTATTTGAGGGGTTAGCTTTCACTCCCATACATATGCAATGTTTTTGCAACAGCATTCATAATTTGGTCTCCAAGGAACAATGCTGGATTGACAGCCTTGAAGTCTAATGCCTCTTGTTCGGTCATTTAAAGTCATGGAAGCTGTCGTGCAGCACATGTTCCTCCTATCAACCTCCTTATCTCTGGGGAAGGAAGGAAGAAAGCAAGCAGAAGGGTTTCCAGTACTTTGTCCCATTACCCACTGAAATTATAACACCAAGGAAATACATTTGCCACAATGGCAGGTGAACACTCAGAAAAGCATTTGAGGCAATCAGGTCTGCTGCCCCGAGCTGCATTTATCTGAAAGGAAGAGAAGTGAGGCCCTGTGAAACCCCATGTTACCTTTTTCTCTTGAGCAGTGAGATTAGGGGTTCTCACAGGTGCATGGGGTATTCCTTTCTTCCGACCTCTGTTCTCAGGCAAAGGGTAGAGAGGAAGGCCACGACAGATTTCCTTCAGGCTGGTCATAGCTGCTGAGGAAACAGGAGGAGGAAAGGCAAGGCAAGTGGGAGAGGTGCAAGGGATGGGGAAGGAAGGGTGCAGGAAAGCAAGAGGCTAAGCAGTTCAGGTGTAGCACCACTGCGGGGTGATGTCCAAGAGGACAGGCTGTCCTCTGGCTTTTGCAAACAGGGCAGTCCAGCAGAGAGGACAGGCGGCACAGGTGACACACCTCCCCCCTCTTTGTGGTGCCATTGGCTCTTCCCTCCTCCTCCAAAATGAATGATTCACAGTTGTGCTGTTTATTCTCTGGGTGCTTTGTCAGCTGGTGCAGTGCTAAGCCACCAGAGCAAACTCAGTCGCTTTCCAAATCATCTGATTCCCCAGTGTCCTAGTGAGTCATGGTCCCGAGCATGAACCTTGCCTGAGACCTCAAGGATTGTGCATTTCCATTTCCATGGTTTAGGAACTAACTAAAGTTAATCACTGTTACTTGTCAGTGTTCAGCTAAGAGGAGCATTCTCTGACGCTTCTAGGTATGGGCTGTTCCTCAGATCTCATCAATCCATCTTCTAGACAACAGCAGTTGTCAATGACAACAGCAAAATTTCCACTGTAGGTGTCAGCTCCTCTTAGCTCACAGGCATGAAGGGCTTTTAGTGGTATTAAACTGGAAATGTACTCATTAGCACTGGTCCTGCTTTTTTCAAGACAGGCAATAACTGAGAGGAAGAATTAAGGCTTTCAGTTCTAAGTCACTTTCATACCTTACAGTCAACAACAACTAGAAAGTCTTATGTTACTGCCATCCAGACATCACAAGTAAATGAATATACTTAACTTTGATTTTCCCCTTACAGTGCAACATGAACTTCGCTCTCTGTTTTGAGTTCTTGTTTAAATTATACAGGAGCTTCTTGACCTTTATTACATCCATGGAACTACAACTCTCGGCCAGGGAATTTTCTCAAGTGGCAGAGTTTAAGCCTGGTGAAATTAACTGGGAGAAATATTTCAGTTAGGAATGAGCCTAAAACCTAGGAATAAAAAAATACTAGATTTTCCCACAGGGCAGCAATCAACAAGCGATGACAACAAAGCACAATTATTAAATGACAGCATCTCATTAATGTCACATTGGCTTTAGCTCTAGGACATACTGCACGTCCCCAGCTCCCACTGAAGACGCTTGAGTTGAAAGAACTCAGACCATCCCAGGGGAGCTGAGCACACGGCATACTCAAACCCTCGGAAGGACACTAACCGTCATTTATGGCAGGAGAATTTTGTTTTGTAATTATACAGTGTTTTAGCTGCTTCCAAACAAAAGGCAAAGACAAAATGGAGAGGAAAAAGCCTCCTTCGTGTTTAAAAAAAAAAAAAAAAAAAAAAAAGGAAGGTAAGGGTAAAGTCAGAAAATTCTACCCCAAAACCTAGCTAAATAACCCCGCCCCACATAAACATCCCAAAAGGAAATAAAACTTTCCTTCTTCTTCTTTGTGTGACCCATATTCCCCAAACCCCTCCAAGGTCTGATCCTGCGCACACACGGGCACAAGAATAACCTGGTCTGCACTGGGGCTCCCATCGGAGCCGCTCCCCTCGGTGCCATCAGCAGAAGTTAATGGCGTTCGACTGCTGCGAAAGCTGAAGAGAGGGAGAATGCAGCTGGGGGGGGGATTGTGTGACAGAACTCACTCCCGGAATTAGAATTATTCCTAGGGCTGAGCCCTTCCAGCCCCCGGTCACTACCTGCTGGAGCTTCCCTGTGTCCCTGGGAGCTTTGTGTTGGAGTTACCTGAGCCAAGCTGACTGCAGGGGGGGGACACACGACAGGGGAGGGGCAGGTGTGTCAGTGGTGCCAGAGCAGACCCCCCAGTTTCTCTGACAAGCCCCAAGTCCCCCCTCAGCTCATCTCTGTGATCATGGTAAGAACCCCGGTGCGTGTGCTCGTTCGTGCACCGTGTGAGCCGCACCGAACCCCCCCAAACCCCCCTGGCCACCCCGCTCCCCCCTCCCCATCCCCGGGGCTGTCCGGTGTGGGGGGGGG
>NW_020799116.1:2317684-2412855 GCF_003259725.1 Athene cunicularia
CAGGGACTCCCTGAGCAACAGTTATGGCAGAGGGGAACCACCTGCCCACAGACACCAAACCAGAATGGGGACAGAGCTCTGTGTGAAATGTGTGTGAACCTGTTCCAAGGACCTACGTTCATGCCAAAGCTTTTGATAAACAAAGGAGGATCCCCCGCATCGCGCCCAGAAGCCGCGGTCCAGCAGCGGAGACGGCAAAGGATCGCCCGGGCACCGGCACCGGCGAGCTGGCGTTGGGTTTGTTTTTCACTCTTATCCCCCCCTTAGGCTCTCGCTGTGTGAAGCAAAGCCCTTGGAGGTGGGGGAGAAAGTGGCTTCCGTGACAGCGGAGGGAGGAGGAGGGAAATAAAATAAAATAACCCAAACCAAAAATCCAAAGAGAGAAGAGCCAAGGAAGCACTTGCTTCTCATCATCTCTCAGGGAGAAAAGCCAACTCTGTTCTTCTTATGACCCTCTGCTGCAGGGAGCAAAGGGAAAGCAGGTACTGGGGTAGCCCTAACAAAGCAGGGTGCCCGCTGCCCGGACCCCATCTCTCCCCCGGGTAGCAGAAGGCTGCGGGGAGGTGCGAGGGGGGGCAGGGAAGGTTGTCAGGGGGAAGCCAGGCAAAGCTTCCCCAAAGCTCCACGAAGCTCCACCAAAAGCGAGGAGCAGAAATGAAAGTTTCGAAATAGCATCCAAAGGACCGCAAAGGACCGGCCGGATCAGAGCTCTCGGCGTCGCATCAGTCCTGGATGGTGCATTCGAGGGGCTGCATCAGGGATGTGAATGTGCCTGGGCCGCTGCATGGAGAGGGGTAAAGACACAGAAAATCCTTGTTATTTATTTATTTATTGGAAGCAATGTACGGGTGACACCCAGAAGGCATCTGAGCCCTGAAAAAAAAAAAAAAAAAAAAACCAAAACAAACCACAAACCACCTCTGGACCCAAACGAGAACAAGAAGAATGAGACAGCAGCCTTGACCCCTACACTGAGAGGAAGGTGAGCAGAAAGAAAGAAAGAAAATACAGAAAAGCCATGCAAGCACCAAACCTGTAGATTACTGCAGCTCTTTTTTGCTTCATTGAGGACAGATATTTTACTGACAGCCATGCAGCATAAAGGCATCATGCTGATTGTGCTCTTGGAATATTTTATTTCTGGCCATGGGGAAGCAGGTAAGCAAAATAAATCAATATTGCCATTCATGAAACAATTTATCCTAAGTTTAGCAAGGGGAAAGGGGATAAAAATCAGGTCTGTGTTTAAAAAAAAAAAAAAAGAAAGTATAACAACATCATTTAGATTGGATTTTTTATAAGGAATCTGGGTTAGTCAATATATACAAATGCTTCTTATTCTCTGCAACACACAGCCTTATAGCTCAGCCTCCTCCCAAAGACTTATAACAGCATGTACAGTTTCATACATCCGTAAAAGAAAAAAGTGTATTATTTTTCCGAATGAAAGAAAAGAGAGGAAGAAAGAGGTAGATGGATTGAGATATGCTGGATATTTGTTTTGAGGATGAAACACTGCCTTCCTAGGCAGGACAAGAGGGAAATAACAGTCTCCTTGGACAGCATCACTGTAGAAATTTGAGTTATTCTCTGTTAACTTCATTTTGCATCATTAAAAGTCAGGGATGCTGTTTAGGAATTATTATGTATCCAAGGCAGTCCATTCACTCAGTGTGTTCCCTGATTTAATAGTTAACATGCAGCAGGCAAGATTAAATTAGCATTAGAGAGAAAATGGATTAGGACAGAAAGAGCAGTTGATTAGTTGTGTGTGTGTATATGTGGGTGTATAAATAAACATATATAGGAATGATACAGCTGTAATGGTATTTACATGGGGTCCTAAAAATACCTGGATTATGAGGGAGACAAATTTCTTAAGGGAAAGGAAGCAAAGCATTAGATTATTTTCTCCTTGCTGTGGTTTAATACATCTTTAAGGTTAAAAGGGATGAATTATGCAGCTCAGGTCAGAAAAATAAAAATATTGATAAAACAAGACATCCCTGATGACTTTTCCTTTGAGATATTGGCTTCGGGTGTCTCTTTCTGTACAGGAAGGCATACCAGTGGTTTAAATTTCACCTGTGTGCTCAGAGTATTAGGAACAGGAACAACACTCTACATGCAGCGATTTAAAAGCGATTCAAGTGTTCAGCCACCCTGCAAGCTCCAGTAAAGTCAAAGGCAGATCAGGCGGCTTCAGCTCAGATTATTCCCCAGCTAGATCATAGACATCAGATTTCCGTAATGGATTTTTTTTTTCTTAAATTTTCTAAATTATTTTCTTAAAAAGTGAAAGCAGCTCATGAATTTACAATTCTATCATATGATCCAGTGACACTTCAGGGAAAAAGGCTGGTTATCACAACATTCCAGGGAATGAGTGGAGGGAGGACATGGTACCTTAGTCCTCTTAGGATCCTATTTTGGGTATTCACTAGTTTCCCAGCCTAGGACTCTCCCTACGGGGTACGTATATTGATACATAGCACAGGAAGGTTACAGAGACATTTTATAAAGTTGCTGATGCTGTTGTGGAAAGCAGCCTGTTATAAACCAGCTTAGATTTGCCCTGCATCCAATTCACAAAGTGAAAATGAATCTTCAAGGAAATGCAGCCCACAGCCGACTGCTTGGAAAGTGAATTTGAGGGGAGGCAGCGTGTTCTGTATGGAGCTAAACACACTCCGAATAATGGTGTAGGACACTGAATAACAGCAAAATAATTGGATAGTGAAGGTGATGATGCCAAGGATTCAATGTCACTTCAAATAAATATACGCTGCTTGGTCAAAAGGTTGCACAAATCATAAGCCTGTGAAAGCATAAGGGTTACCTGTGGTTTTGGGGGTTTTTTGGTTGGTTTTTTTTTTTAGAAGCAGTATAAAAATCCTGAATTAACCTTGAATCTTTACAGGTCCTGTTACAAGGTCAGTACTGCTCAGCCTAAGGTTAGTTCAGACAGTGTTTAGCCAGTCTGTGTAAACTGATTTAGAAGTCTCAGCCTTTTTCTGAGCAAGAGATGTGTACAGGGAGTTTGGTTTTGACATACTTTACTAGCCTACGTCCCTTCTGGTAAGAAGTGAAACAAATTGATGGGGCAGTTGTGTGGGGAGTACATGGAGTACAATATTTGTGGGGAGTACAGTATTTGCCTCCTGCCATCTGTGCAGAGAAGACAGTCTGGGTTGTCAAGATTGGCTCCTTAGATCTTTAAATATAATGCCAAGGGAAAAATAAAAAAATCCCACCTTAGTGGTTTGGCTGGAGGAGTCCCCTAGGTTTTATATTATGAGATGTGACACTTGGGTGATCCTTCCCCTAGTCTTATGCAGGTGGAGGGCATTATTCCCCTCAAGTAAACTTGCAGTGGTCTCAAAACTCGTGCATATTGGGACAGTTAAGGGGACAGATAACAACTTGGGCTGTTGCTTCCATGCTGGCCAGCCCAGGCCAGCCCAGGGCTCCGCAGGGGAGCAGTGTCTGGGCCAGCTCTCCTCCCGATGGCCATGGCCGCCCTCCAAAAGGGGGCGTGGTGTGGCCAAAAATGGCCATTTTCTAGCACCAAGCTTAAAAATCAATTTGCAGGACGAGATCATCAACAGGGTTTGGTTTCCTCTGGTCTGGGGTTATTCAGTTCGTCTGCAGATCACCTGTAGGTGTTGGAGCCCAGTCTTGTTCCAGGAGGGATGTGGGCAGGCAGACGGCGACTGGCCACAACGGAAAATGGCCCAGATCTGGGATTTTATTCTTCTTTTGTTCGTGCCTCAAGTCATGGAGGCAGCTCGGTTTGTAGCACATTCAGAACTTCACCTTTGGGGTGTTTATGAAGGCTGGCTCATTAGCTCCAGTTGTGAGGGCTATTTTAATGCAGAAATACATCAGGCTACTCATAAATGGATGAAGACTTGCCCAACTTATTGGATGTTGTCCCCAGAGACACCAAAGGGTTGTAGAGCACTGCTGCTGCAACCAGCATTAAGGGGTAAAGTTCTAGGTGTGATTAATAAAAACTCGAGCAACTCATGTCCCCCAGGTGCTTAGCTCTAAAAGAACATTTTAAAGTTTTTGGTTATTAAGAAAAAAGTTAAACAGATATGGAAGAAGTGAAATCCAGGTTGGACATAGATGCTGGATCTGCTCCACCAAAACCAGCAGAAGATGCCCAAAGCTTTTAGTGTTTATGTGTTGCTCAAACTGTGAAATTCGCTCTCCTGTCTCACTGTAGGAGACTTGAACACACAAGATCATGAATTTGCATGTGGAAAAGAAATAAAAATTCAATTCAAATCACTCCAAAAATATTAGGCATCTTTCCAGTCACATCAGCAGGCTTTGACTGAGTTGCCATATGACCTTTCTTCTGTCAGGTATCCAGTGGAGGGTGAAAAAAAACCCTAAAAAAAAACTAAAAAAAAAAGGAACCTGATTTTAGTAAATGTCTACAGTGTTCTGTTGCATTACAAGGCTCTGAAGTAAGAGATCTGTTTGAAATGGTGCCCCAGGAATATCAATAGTATGACCTCCCTTGAACTGTATGATTCCCTAATCATGGGATAACGCCGCTGTTATAACACGTGTCAGGCATGTGCCACTGACCCGCCACTTTGTGGCACAGCTCTGAGGGACCAGAAAACAAAAAAATAAATTAATCATACCATTTACGGAGCCGAGCCATCCTCCATGGAGCAAAAGCTAATCAACTTCAATAACATGCAGTGCCCATGCGCAATCCAACTGCTTAGTTCTTTATGAATTATTCAATTAGTCCTCCTGGCAGTTGGGGTAAGTTGTATGTTCGCCTGGCTGCTGTTTCTCTTCTGCAGTGGGCCCCCCTCGCTGTCCAGATTCAACATTTCATGTTGTTTCCACAGAATCAGTGAGTGATGGACAGGCTGTTCTAGCCTTGTGGCCAAGCAGTGTTCTGCCAATTGATTTCTTTAAATACCAAAGCTTTTAATCGACTGCAGATTTTGTTTCCCAACCTTTCTCCTTCTCTCGAACTCCCTTCTGCTAATTTGCACTTTGTTCTTCTCCCATTTTCCTAATGACACAGCAGTTCAGACAGGAACTGTTTATTGATGTTGCTGCATTAGCAGGCAGAGCAGATAAACCTTCTTGTGACTGTCGTTCAGGAGAACAACCGTGGTTTTCTTCCTTTTCCAGGTTCAGATAAAAACAGCTGAAAAACTCAATACAAGACTAATAGCCCATTTATGGGAAGTGCAAAAAGCAGTCATTCCCTTCAAAAAAAAATGTTTCCTTTTTTACTTTCTTGGAGTCTGCATCTATCCTACGTAACTCCTTAAATTTAGAACTCCAGCATCCCATTTCCTCTATGAAAGCTTTAGTGGTGTGATGCATCAATAGAGATGGACTTTCTTTTAATTACATCGTATATTTATCCATAATCCAATAGCATTTGTAACATGAACCTGTTCTTAATCAAACTTGACTCTTAGTCACACCTAATGCTTGTTCAAAGCTCAGTTGTAAGACCAGTCCCACTTAAATTCTCTGGAGGCAACAAGATCTTCCTGCAGCACTGAGCAAAATCAGTCAATATCCAATTTAAAAACAGGGCTTTCCTTATTTCCAGTAGTTTTTACCAAACAGCTTGGGCATGAGCATGAACTTAAATTCCACTTGCAAAGATGTTCTTGAAGCATGCAGTTCTAGCTCATTATATTTTTGCTGACCTGCAAGGATAGATTTATCTTTATTTCAAGAATTCTTCATGAGTCGGTGAAATTCAACCTTCAGAGCAGATAAAAAATTGGCATTTCAGATGCTCTGCAAAAAAGAGGAAGCTCTAAACAACTTTAGTGGAAACCTGAGTCCTTTCTCAGGACAAAAAGACTCAGAAATTGCAAGGAACCTCCCAGATAAAATCCCTGAAGCTCCCGGTGTTCCCCTGTAACTGTATTAAGCTCAGATGGAATAAGAAGTTCATAATCAAAAAGAAAATACATTGAGATGGTCATCAAGCAGTGAGGATGGTGTGAGGGCTTAGTGGAGGATCTCCAGTAGTGCTCACCTGCTCAGTTGAAGTTGAGGAGCAAAGAACAGACCCGATAGAGCCAAACATCCCCATCTTCCCTACTTTCTTCTCCAGCTGACTTCAGCAACTCCTCCTCTCTCATGAAAATCCATCCCTGTGCTGGCACATGGAGCGGTGGTGGGGCTGAGGAGGGGCAGCTTTCATTCCTTTGAGCCAAGGACTGTTTAGGTGCACACGTAATTCAGGGACTTGCTGCTCTCTAAGCTCTGCCAGTCTCCTAGGACTTCACTGGGATACTGAAAAGAAATCTTGGACAGCCCCTTCCAGCCACTGGTGAAAGACAACCTCCACCAGGAGGAAACCCACTGTGTCTCCAGACATTCCCTCTTTCCCTGAGGCTGCTGCTTAAAACGTCTGTTAGGCAAACACACATTAAGTCCAAGTTCCTTTGAAGGTGGCATCCACCTGTGTCTAAGAGTAGTCAAGATCAGTTTTGGGTGATCTATTCCCTCGCTCTCTGAAGTTTAAGACTCCCCTATGCTGTATGTAAGCTAAAAAGGCACACACCATCGGTCAGTGGGATTCGGTGGACATACAGCAACTTTAGTTTGCCTCCTAATCCTGGGAAGAAAAATGCATGAGATGTTTTCCAAAACAATGTCCATCTCTGACCATTCTCTTCTGGCTTGTGCAGAAATGCGACTAAGGAATTAAGGACAGAAGCAACTCAGAGGCAAAAGTGTGCAGGCTGGACACATATTTTCACCTTAAATATTCCTTTAGGAAAGAGGGACATTGGTTTCACCCAACTACATTTATGACTTCGGTATTTTTATGTCTGAATCAGAAAGTCTTTTCTTTGACCTAACTTGATTTTAAAACTGATTTTGCCCGAGGGAAGGCTGAATATAAACCAAGTAGAGATTTTAAAATTTGACCTAGAATGTTGAACTAATAGCTGACCTTTGAACTGCTCCTAGATTACCCAGGGTTTATGGTCACCCTATGTTTCATTGGAAGGGCCATTTCCTGTAGGACTTACATCGAGTCATCTGACGTGACCTCTTGGATTAGATTTATGACCTTGCAAGGCCAGTCTTTAACTCCTTCTAGACTGTTAAGTTGAAAAGAGGACATTGTATGTCATTAGAAAAGTAGCTTTCTCCAGTATGTTAATAAGGTTTTGGGACTGACCTTTACTTCCAGTGACACAAGACACTACTGATGACTTTGTAGTTACCCCTACCTTTACTTAATTTAGAAATAAGTAGATATATACATTGAAGATACCAAATTTTTGCCAGTATTTGCAAACTTGCCAAACAGAATATAGTCATCTACTTCCATATCAAGGTATTTAAACAAAAGAGAGACTTGATTTTCAGCTCTGCTAAGTATTAACAATTCCAGCTGGTCTCAATAGGAACAGTAGAAACTCAACACTCCTCAAAATTACGCCAGTAATGCGTAACTATAAAACTATAGAAAAACATGCTTTCTTTATGTGTTTGTATGTGTAATTAGTGTCTGTAATTTCTTGGGCAGGAATCATCTCTTTTCTTAATGCATCTATGCTGTATAATAGCTTGACTTTGCTTTCTGATAACAATGAAAATAAATGCATTGACTAGAATCAGGCCTCAGATACAGAGCTTTACTGGAGCTAAAGTTAAAAAACAGCTTTTCTGTGGTTAAACACAAAATTCAATAGACCAACGCAACTGCATTTTCAACAGACATCAAAGTTAAGTGCCATAAGCATGGGTTTTCTAAAGACCTCAGGTTCAAGTTAGGCACCAAAACCAAGGACTAGATTTATTGAGCAACTCCCTCCAAACTTTGTGTGAAAAGACAAAGTAGGTGTCCTTAGAAGGGATCCTTTTGGATGTCAATCCCCAGATGGGGACTCCAAGCATTTGCATGGTCACCTGTGTTACAGCCCGAGAAGTATTTGAGAAACTCTGCTGAGTTGTGTTTCTTTCGCCTGTCTTTCAGACCCCGTGAGGCTACGAGCCTTTCGCTGTAACGGCCGTTCCTGCAACCCTCCGGTGGGAAACCTTGCAACAGGGAGGATACCGGTCACTCTCACCACGTGTGGCCAGAACAGTACAGAACTGTACTGCTTCTACCCAGACCAGAATCTCCTCCATCAGGGCTCCCATGGCTGTGGGCAGCCTCGCTGCACCAAATGCAATGCCAACCAGCCTGATAACTCCCATCTCCCTGGCGACATGACAGATGATTTCTTTGCAAACCCCATCTCCTGGTGGCAGTCTGCCCAAGGGGTACACAGGGAAGAAATCAGACTGGACTTCGAAACAGAATTCTACCTGACCCATGTCATCGCTGTGTTCAAGTCACCTCGCCCTGCTGCGATGGTGTTGGAAAGATCCCAGGACTATGGGCAGACCTGGAGGCCCTACAAATATTTCTCTGTCAACTGTACAGCGACCTTTGGGCTCCAGGATGATCTCATTGAGGAGGGCTCCATGTGCACTTCCAGGTATTCAGATGCAGTGCCCTGCACCAGAGGAGAGGTAAGCAATAACTGAGGTTTGGACTAAGTTTAGTATCACACAGCTGAAGACTAGCTGAAAATAATAGAGTATGTGCTCAAAGAGATATTGTGCATATGAATTAAGAAAGACAGCCCATCCCCAAAGGCTTGGCATTAAAAAAATAAAGGGGAAGACGAAGAGAAATTATCAATGAAAATGAATGGAAATGCTTTAAATTTATTTTATGAGAGTTGCACAGGGTAGGATTAACATTGCCTAATTTCACATTGCAGACGCCAATAACTAGAATTCCAACAAAACAGACATAAGGAAATACACATTTGTGGAGTCTGATTTATCCAAACTGTTTTCCTACTTTATGATGACATGAACTGCATGTTGGTTGTTTTTTTTTTTTTTCTCCATATAAAAAATCCTAGATGATTGGATGACTTTTAAATACATCTCTCCCCTAAGTTATATGTAACTTTTCTTGCTGGGTGTGACTGCTCGGATTGTATCTAGCCACAGGCTCCAGAAATGAAACCCTTTAGAATCAGGAAGTGGAAGCGAGCAGCCAGGTTTCACCATCAACAGTGAGAAAAGGCTCTCCCTTGGTATGGATGGTCTGATAAATCCCCCTGACAAAAACATTAATGACTGCTTAGTGATCAGATAGTTTAGTTACAACCCTTTCCATTCATCAATCTTGAAACAGTTTAGATGGGAAAGAAAGTAAATATCACGGATATCATTTTATAGAGGAGACATAAAGGCACAAAGGGAGATTATAAGACATTCCTATAGTCACAACAGAGGCTGGAGTCCTTTCACTTTCTTCTTTTCCTTAGAGAAATCACAATCCTCTTGGTTTTCCTGTCTGGAAGTGATCATGCAGGTTTAGCAGGAATACTTTGCTGCAAATTAAGCTCAGGTGTGAGGTGAATGGTCCAGATAGGCTTTAAAAACACAGTGGTTTCAGCAGTGCACTTCAAAATGCACTTGAGAAGAAAGAAACTAGTGGACTGTACCCGAGACAGGGAAACGGTAGTAAGGAGAGACTGAATTCATCTTTGTGCAGGAGTCTGGGAAACATCTCTGCGTATTAGACATCTGGAGCAGATCATCTGACTACTAAACTGTCTTGTTCCTGGAGTAATAATTCTGCTGGTCAGTTATCACGATACGTTTAAGACAAATACATCCAAATGTCTTCTTAGAGAGATTATAATTTGCCACGTCAATACGGAATCCAGGCAATTAATATAATTTTCCACTCTTGTGCGCTTTCCAATCAAAAATCTGGAAGTACTTTGCAAGATCCATTTAATGATCTTCAGCACAAATATAAATAAAGGGTCCTGTTGCCATTCCACGGATGGGGAAAGAGCAGCACAGAAAGGTGAAGTGTTCCATGGTAAAACAGGACAATCCTGGCTGAGTAAGGAACAGAACACAGGGTGTGAGGGAAATGCCTTGGCCTTAAATGCAAAACAACTCTGCCTTCTTTAGTACAGTATCCTCTGCTGCCCTGCACTATGTTGGCTTTTGTGCTTACTTAACCTTGGGGAATATCATTAAGACCATATGTTGCTGCTACAACAAATCTGAGAAGTGGATGGCAGAAAATCAAATAATAAAACATTCAACCAACACAAGCCTTTGTGATTACAAGTGTCAAAATGATTCTGTCAACTTGGGCAGCAACTACGCTGAAATGAATATGTGTATGCTTAATCAATCTATGCCGTGGTAGGAGATGTTAGAAAACAATAGTAATAGTAAGAACAGTCACATATTTACAGGTCACACCCTTGCAGGTCCCAAATACTTCCATGAACCGTTACATGAATTGAATACGTACAGAGGTCACTTCCTCCACAGGACAGAGAGCTGAAGCTTTAAAGCAGCACACAGCAACCTAACAGAGAGCCAGACAAACACTGCTTCACAGCACATTAACTGCGGGATTCTGAAGTTCTGGACAGACTTTAGAGACCTCTTAATCAACCCATGAAATGCCACTATGGCAAGGGTGCAAAAGCATCAGGCTTTTCAGGTCAGCAATACGACACAGCAGATTCTTTTGTGAATGAAAATAGAGGAAGGCAGAGTGTAGTTATTTAAAGTGATACCTGATAGATTTGCTTGAGTCACACTGCTACTCTTACTACAAGTCCCACAGGAGCTTTGCCCACACACCTCAGAACTGCAATTTTACACCTTATTTTAAAGATGTCACAATGTCACTGGGGCATCTCCTCAAGCACTGACTCACAACTGACGTGGAAGGAAGCTGACTGAATCCCCACTACTTTCTTCAGTGTTCTCGGCTGCTTTTTCACCTCCCCTCTGACCCATCCAATTACTGATTTTGGCTGAGCCTTGGATTGCTGAGGAGCTCACATCACAAGCTGTCGTTTCTGAAATGATCAAAACCATTACAAATTAAATTATAATTAATGCTCTGAGATAAATACCAGTTTTCTTTGCTGAGGGGGCTGAAGTAGTTTCCACTGAGTGACTATAGTTTTTCTTGGGGTTTTCCTATTCACTTGGAGAAAAGACGCAAATTCCTTTTTAAGAGGGCACTAAAGGAATCGAAAGAAGAGATGGCTTACTAAGAACACTTAGGTTTAAAACCCATGTGGGACACATCATAAAACAAGGTTTCAGGTCAACTGGCTTCCAGAACTGAGAATGTGGGTGTGAAAGGAGAAGGTGGTAGAGCCACAGTAACATACATCTATAAAGTGAGATGCGTCTCGCTGAGTCAGCACATTCTGGTGATCCTCCAAGACCACTGAAAGAGACTTTTCCTGGGAACACGATGGGAAACTTGGCAGAAGATGAACTCTTAGGAGACCAGAATGGAAACAAAAGACATTGGGTGAGTGATGCGACAATGTCACAGATGTATCACAAAGTTAAAGTGTATCCCTTGTCTCTCATAGGTTATCCCTTATCTTTCACCTCTGGCAGGGTCACACATCTCCATTCTCTCTCACATAAGTTAGAGCTGATACAGCAGGTGTCATGCATTGGGGATCAAGTCCTGTAGAAATCCAAGATTACTTTCTAATGTATCTTTTGCAGTTTTCTTTTGCTCCAGCATTTACTAAACCCCTTACTCCTGTTCAGATCCAGAGTACTTCTGCAGCTAGAATCTCTCTGAGATCCTAGGTCCCTCCACCTTAATTCTCTAGCCATAAACTTGCTCTGTTGATGATTTGCAGTCTAGGAGGCAGAACAATTTATTCACTGCCAATTGCCTACACATCATTTGCTTCCTGTGAAGTACCACAAAATCAACACCTAACTTTCTGTGCTTATAAACGCTTTGCAGGGAAAGTTCTCCACTAGCATACCTTAAGTCCTGATTAGCCTATTAAGTACCCTGTGCCTGTTGACTTCTATCACTATAAGAAATTATATATTAAATGGGAAACAAGTGCTTCTAATCCTTATCTTGTGCTTAAGGGAGAACATTATTAACTATTCTTAAAGGATAATAGTTGTTGCTGTGCTCATCAGCCTCAGTGTGCCAACCTCCAACATACCATCACGAACTAATGCCAACGCCACCTTTTTAAACTCTGTTCATCTACTGTACATGCAATGCTTGCATGGAGTCTTATGCATCATCTGAGATCTTTTTTACCTACTTGCCCATCCTTCTGTTGTTCTAATTTGAAAACAATGTACTGTATACTCATGGAGCTTAAAATGAGCCTTCAGTTCACCTCATGTAAATCAAAACTCTGGCCCAAACAAAAAGAGAAATCACCACAATGTTGCATCAGACATTAGTGTGACTTACAGTTCAAACATCATATGGGGGAAACAGGGACCGGAATGTTTCAACCTGCATCCTGACAGCACGTGCACTCAAGGATCTGAGAGATTAAGAGCACATTTTAAATAAACTGTAAAACTGGGAAATGAAAACAAATGTTCTCCTCCATCGAAGATGATGTTTGCATGAATGGAAGACATTAGCATGCAAAATGGGGCAGAACACTGACCTGCTTACAACCACCAGACCCTCAGCCTATTGGGTCTAGCTAGTGGAAGGGAGTTTTGAATCAAAGGCTGGTTCATTTATGTGAGTGTCTGTGTGACAGATGACACCAATGAAGTGTGATATAATAAACCCATTACTGGAATTCACTTGGGGATGGAAGAATTGTGTATGCCTGAATTAAGTAACTGGTTTCTATGGCAACATGTGAAGTGTGCCTCGCACAGAAGACCTGTTCGTTCTCCGTTTTGTATCCTGTGGTGACCTCTTTAGGGACACAAGTCCCCAGCAGTGCCTTTTGTCAAAGATAAGTGGACTCCCTTTGTAGCTAAAAGACTTTTAATCACTCTTCTAAACACACTCTGTGAATGCCAGATGAAGATGTGTCATGATGGGATGCAGTTCTGCCTGAAAAGCCACCAGGTTGTTCAGAGAGAAGCCAGTGTTGAGGCCATGGAAGGCCTTTTCCTCTGCACTGGCACTGAAGACCTCTGCTGCCTTTCTGCATCTACAGGGACTCCCTGAGCAACAGTTATGGCAGAGGGGAACCACCTGCCCACAGACACCAAACCAGAATGGGGACAGAGCTCTGTGTGAAATGTGTGTGAACCTGTTCCAAGGACCTACGTTCATGCCAAAGCTTTTGATAAACAAAGGAGGATCCCCCGCATACACACACACCCCTCATTAAGTCGCAACATTAATAATTCAAGAGGCTTCAGTGGCTTCTTAGAGGTCTGATCTCATATGGCAATGGGGTCGCCGAAAAGAAACCTGCTCAGCATATCACAAGGATGAATTCCTAGTAGCTGAGATACGAGGGCAGGGTCTTGGGCTGCAGTGAGTTGTCCAACAGCCACCAGGACTGGCCTCTCAAAGTTGCGTGATGCTTGGGTTATTCCGACTTCCAGCCGGAAAGGATTCCAGGAGGGATTAGTCACTAGTGAAGGTAAGTGCCCGAATGTTATGACTAGGGCCGTCTGTTCAACGTTTCGTTTAACTTGAACTGTAGAGGAGATAGAATGCAGAGGCAAGTTGAGAGGAAGCAGTTAACACCAGCAGTGTAAACAAGCAGATAGCACTGCCAGACCCTGCTTCCCTGGAGGAAGAATTAAGGGGCTCAAATATTTGTCTCTGAAGGGAATTTCAACTGGCGAGGCCAGCCCAGCATTCCCATCCCTGGCAAGCGAACTTCAAGAGGGCATCAAGTGTCCTACTCTGACCTGGGTCGTAATGAGCCATTTCAGAGACATCTGAAACATTCTAAACCAGACACAGTAGGGTTTTTTTGAGCATTGCTTCTGAATTTCCTGAATATACAAGGCAGCAGATATCAAAAGAATTTTTTTTTCTCATCCTGTTTTATAAAAGCTTAGTGGAATTGCAGCCTTGACTGTTTTTTTAAGTCTCAACTGTGAAAAAATTCCTGTCTAAAATGCTATGCATCTTAGAGATTCATTGTTGTAATTTTCAGCCTCCAGGCAAGAGAACAGTGTCCTGGTGAGACCATACACTTAGCTAAGTCTGTTCATATGGAAGATTTCAGCCAAGACCTAGAGATGTCACTGGCTCCACTTACAAGCAACGGATGCTCTCCCATGAGAATACGGCTTGGTTGACATAGGGTGACAGTGATGGTGATGGGTTGTTTTAACTTTCCCTGACAGTTGAGCAGACAGAGTGAAATGAGTCTCCTCGTTCTCAATCCAGTTCCTGTCAGGCTGTCTGCATCACAGAGCTCCTTGTGCCACCCCTTGCCATGTCACAGCAAGTAGCATTCCTCATAATGAAAAAGGACACTGCACTTCGTGGGAGCACGGCAATGTTCTCACACCCCCATGTAAGGTGGTGCTATGTAGAATGGAAGGAATTTTGTCCATTCCCTCTATACAGACTGCAAGCTGAAGGTTTTTGTGCCCAATAGTCTAGATTTTGTACTCCAACTGCATTATCTGGCTTGATAGAAGATACTGCTTCTCCCTACAAACCTTGCGTTTCTACACAGATAGAGGGATTTACATCTGTGGATAACCTGAACTTACAGAATACATTTTGTTTTAGGAAGAGAAAAAGTCTGCATGGCTCTTCATATTTGTCTGCCTCTAACTTCACTTGTGCAGTCTTTCCCCATCATCATATTGGCAGCAACGCCTAAATATTAATATTAATGCCACACTGGCTGGATTACTGGAATAACCTCAAAGCAAACGCAGATTGAAGGGACATTGACCCTTTCTGATTTGGAAAACACAGAATGAATTCAAGATGCCACTGTCTTGGTAGTAGCTGAGTTTAGCCAGATCAGAGAAATTTTAAAAATCAAACGTACAATTAATTCTTTAACAAACCATCATAGTCTATACTGGCTTCTGAGTTTTATTCTCTGGAAAAACAGAAAAGCAGTGGATCTTGACTAAAAAATACTATTCCATGAATCGTCAGAATGGCCCTTCTAAAAGCAGTGAGAATAACTAGACTTTCTTTGTGCTGTCCGAACAGTATTTCAAAACAGGAAAAAGACTACTTCTTAGTAAAGACTACTGTGCCACAAGATGAAAGAATTAATTTTAGTCAAGGGGCTCCATCAAATCAATCAGAGTATATTTGCCACTGGGTAGGAAAAATTCTGAGACAATTGTTTGCTATTCCTTTAAGAACAAAATCAACTCACATGAAAATCTCTTAATGAAGAGGATTTAGGACTGATGAGAGTTTTTATTGCAGCTTCCTTCTGATGGGCCTAGTATAAGCACACAGACATTTCTGACCTCATTAACCTGATTGTGTGCAACATGATCAACATAGCTTAAAGATGATTTGTAATATCAAATTTTTGTTCTGCACAAGGATCTTCTTTTGTAGGAGGCTGTGCACTGGCACTGCCCCCCACTTATGACTCATATTCCTTGACCTTAGGCTATGAGCTTGCAAGGGGGAACCTTTGTTGTGTCCACATCTTTTCTGACTAATACTGGCTGGAAGATCAGGTTAAGAAAACAGAATTATCTGCATCAAGAATGGAGAAGCAAAACATATGGCAAGAAATCAAAAATTTGAGACACTGTCTCCAGAATGAAGATGATCTCTTGATTGGTGATAAAACATCCCCCCCTGTGAAGCTGTGCCAAGCTGTGTACAGCAAAACGAATCCTCTAGCTGTGGGTACCTTTTTTAGCTTTGCTCACAGCGTTCTCCAAACTTCCTTGCTCTTCGAAAGGTCAGAAGAGGACAGGGTAGCGACCATCTTTTTGAGGCGCAGCTGATTGACTTTTGAAAATGAGAATGACAAATATGCGCTTGATAGCAGATATGCAGATAAGCACGAATGTCCTACTCAGCATTCAGCTCCAGTGTCAGCTCCTGGTTCTAAGGGAAACTCAGGATCTAGGATGTATTTCCACAAAAGGCTGAGACTATATCGATGCTGAATACCCTCAACTTCCACCCAGTTCAGTGGAAGTGGAAAGATTTCTTGGGTGTCCTTTAGCAAACTTAATCACCATCAGATTTTCTTCTGCAGCTGTGCATGTGCTACTTTTGTGAAAGCTGCACACTGATGTTTAGAGAAACGACTGAGCAGTCTGTTACAGAAAAAAAAAAAAAAAAAAAATTTAATTACATGAGAAATAACTTTACAGTGAACACCATGGGAAGCTCTTTTCAGAGCTTGCAGCTTAATGTTAAGAACAGGCTTCTTTTTCATTACACTCTCTTCATATCTTGCACATTAATATAGTGGGAAACTGCAAATTTGAATGGTATCTCTGGGAAATAAAAAAATTAATCCTATTTCTGCCTTTCTGCAAAAGGCAGAAGCCAAACATCTATCTGTATAGAAGGAATCCACTTCACAGGCTTCAGAAACACAAAGGTGGAGTGTGTCTTCCCACAGCTCATGACTCTAGGAGTTCACTAATACTTAGATCCATTTCTAATCTTGCCTTTAAAATATTTATGCAGAAATGGTTGAGAGGACCAAACTCTTATCTTTTACCTATTATTATTAGAATTGCATGTATTGAACATCCATCTCGAGGGATTCTCAGAGAATTGTACAGATATAAACTTACTAATCTTCCTCCCATTCCATTAAGTACTTGAAAACCTGCATCCTATGTTGTTTTTTTTTTAATAAAGTAAGCAAGACATACGACACACTTCTATTCCTACTGATTCACTGTCAATCCAGAAGAGAATAAGTCTTAAGTTACTTGCTGAATGTTATACTGAGCAATTGCACTGGAGCTTTAAACAAATAGTCCCATTCCCAACTCTGTATTTTGGTCACAGAGACATCTCTTCCTTTTTTTTTTTTTTTTTTTACAGAAATAAAATTATTCCATGTACCATATAAAATTATCAACCCATGTATACAAACCACCACCAATCTGTCTCCTAATTTAGGATTAAATTTTTCTTAGGGAACCACAAACCCAATTGTATTCATTTAAGATATAATAATGTATTTTTAGTACAGGAAAATGTTTAGTGGTTTGGCTTGGGGGGGGGGTTAGGCAAATTATGCATTTACAGAAAAATAATTCAGAGCATGCAAGGTGAGATACTGGATCTGTTTAAAAATTCATCCAACTCTACAATTATTTGAATGAATACACAGTAGACTAATAAGTACAACTTATGGATTGTAACATATTGCTCTTGACAGTAAGGCAACACATATGTTAAGGAAGATCTAATGACTGGCACTTTAACGTGAGAAGAAACATCGCAATATTAAAAATGAGCCAAGAGGTGGTGATTACATTATACTCCTCCTTGTGCTCAAGGGTTTTAACCACCAATATTTCAAGGATGTGTATTCCAGAAGGAAGAGAGAGGAAAATTTAATTTTCTAGTTTTATGCGTATATGAAATAATGCTGCTAAACTGATTTAAATACGAACTAAAACTGTGCTGCCTCTGTGCAAAATGCAGCTCACTTAAACCCACTTACACTGGCACAACGTATCTGCTTTGACTGTGCTGCTACAAAATGTCTTTGTTTAAGTAAGTCCTCAATATCTTTGATTTTTACAAAGTTAAGGAAGGCTAATTATTTAGTGGTTGTTGATTCCAGGAAGAACATACAAATGCCTCTCCCAAAAGACTTCACTAGCGTTATGTCACTGAAATCAGATCTTTAACACTTAACAAGTCTTGCCTTGGGAGAACGAAAGACAAACAAATCCAGACTCACCACTGAGCTTATTCCAGACAGAAATGGGTCATGAATTAATCATACGAGCAAACTCTTGTACCTCAACTGGAACGGAATACTGTTTTTTCTTAAAAGGATGCCACAATCCCTATGGGACATCCAAGCTATTAACATCTCTACTCACAAATAATGTTCAGATTTCTAAGGGGATATGGAAAATGCCAAAGCAACTCCCCTCAAGAGATGCAAGGCCAGAAATGAAAATACTTGCAAAACAATAAACCCACAGGGAACCCAACCTTTTTCCAAGCTGTCAAGCAAAGAAACAAAACCAATATAGCTTTGTGAAAGCAAATGGCCTTGTGCTAAGAGAATAGCAACCCAACAGCTGTTCTTTTGCCTAAAGAACTCAGTGCTATCTGGATGCCAATTAAGACATGGGGAGGATGGGTAATTGACTGGAGATCCCAAAACATGAATCCGTCTCTTTAAACTTATCATACTGTATACAAAATAGGTTTCTAGTAGTGCAGTACAATACACAAGATTTCCTTCACGGTTAAGATAGCACTACGCAAGAGCACTGTCATCAAGCAGAAGTATAATGCCAGAGGCATAGAGTAAAAACAAACGTTTTGGCCATTATCTCGTCATTTCTTTCAGAGAAGCCCAATAACTATTCCTGTTCTTCACCTCATTCACCCTTCCTCTCTGTCTCCTGTAGATCCATAGCTGTTCACAACTGGGATCTCAGGGGCACAGAGACATTAAGCCTCTTGTCCAGCCTGGTATAAGGAGGTCACTGGCAGGACCAGGGCAGATCTTGCAGAAGCTAATGACATATCGATTACCTTTTTTTCAGATGCCTTGTCCTGGAGCAAAGTACCTCTAGCATTTATGTTCTCAAGCCAGTGATCTGTTAGGTGTCCTCTGGAGAGCTACCTTGAGATACCATTTACACTGAGCATATATATTAGAGAGGCCATAGACCAAAAGCTAAGTGTGAGAACAGAGCTTATAAAAATCCAGTAACTAAGCAGACTGCTTTACCCTTGGTTCCTCTGTGTTATGCCAATCTAAAACAATCTAACCATTAATATCCCAGTAGTTAATTTTTAACCCTGCCTTGAGGTCTTTGACTGAGTAGGCTCTGCAGAACAATTCCATCCAGTTCACTGCCTTGGTCTTAGATTAACTGACCGTGCGGGAGGAAGATGTGTGTGTCTGTACACGACCAGGTGCTCAGGACTCTGAGAAACCACTCCACCTCTCTGTGGTCTACAGGGGCCTGGAAAGGAGGGTGGGTTCATAAAACTGGTTTCCACTAAAAAGACCAGACCATCCTGGATTAGGGGAACTGGACAGAGGAGATTTGGTCTTTGTCCTGTGAATCCATCAGTAAGGGGAATGCTGGGCACCTGGACAAAACAGAATGGGTCATTTGCTTATGGTTCCATTGACCGGGGGAATGTAGACACTGGGGTGGAAGGGTCTGGGCTATTTTGTTATGGCTTCATTGGTCAGGGGAATGTAGGCACCTGCATTGCACAGCCTGGGCAATCTGCCCATAGCTCTATCAAACGAGGAAATACGGGCACCTCGGATCTCCCCAAACAGGGCTGTTTGCAGCTTTGTCAGTAGCTGACAGTATAAGAGAAGGGAATTAAAAGAAAAAACAACAGAACAAACAGAAAATGCTGCAGACAGGTGGGAAATGTACCACTGCCTTTGCTGTGGTACTGCCAGGTGTAGCTCTGTGCAAAGCCTGGCAGCTGATTCTGTTAGTTTAAGGGGGTTTATCTCCCCATGTGCCATCAACATGCAACAGAATTATCTTCCAGGCATGCACCACAAGCTCTTTTCTGGCTTCTGCAAGCAAAAAGGAGCAAAAGTATTTTACATGCTGCAAGTATTTAAATTGGTTGGTTCACTAGAAAGGAAGAAAAAGAAAAACACAGAGAGAGAGGGAAAGAGGGAATCCCTATGGAAACAAAGCTTTCACTCTGCTAATGGAGTTAGTCAGACAGACACTGTCACCACTTATAAAGCAGGGCCAAAGAACCCTGAGGGCAAGTCCCTCTGCTATGATGGAAAAACTCAACCAGAGGAGAAAATAGCTCTCGGATTGTAGTTAGCATACCCATAGAGGACATCTAAGCCTGGGAACGAAAGCAATCAGCTCTCTAGTTCACTGGCATGGACTGTGGTCCTGCCCTCCATTGTCAACGTCTCCCCCAAAGCAAGAGAAACAAACTCACCCTGAGAGATACAGAAGGGTAGAGCAGTGCATGAGCTAAAATACAACATGTCCCTTTAGTCACTGTTAAACACCAGATTAGAACGGTGATACTCAAAACCAACCTGTTGCTGCTCTGGAGAACTATCAAAAGAGCATAAAAGCTTTGACAAAAGAGTAACAACCTGCAGACAGCCAGTAGCCACAAAGAGCCTTTGGTCCTCCAGGCTCACTGGAGTGTAGCTACTTCTCTCCTAGTGAATAAACCGGGTGGCTTTGGTTGAAGACAGGGTTCTCTCAGTTCTTACTCACCCTAAGCCAAGCTGTGTTTTCTGGAGCATAGCTCAAGTGACCAAGCCAAAAGTCTGATCACAGTTTCTTATTTCACTTATTTCACTTTTATTTATTTCACTTTTACACTTATTTCACATATCCCCTTAGTGCCTTAGTTTACCTGACTCTAGAACTCACGCTAAGGCCACGTTCCTAAAATGCTTTGAGAAGTTTGGATGGCATTAATCATAGAATCACAGAATGGTTTGGGTTGGAAGGGACCTTACAGATCATCCAGTTCCAACCCCCTGCCATGGGCAGGGCCACCTTCCACTAGCCCAGGTTGCCCAAAGCCCCGTCCAACCTGGCCTTGAACCCTGCCAGGGAGGGGGATACTGGATTTATGCTAATAAACCTTGGATGTCTCTGAGTGACGCAGTTGTCACTTGGCTCAGAAACACAAGGAAGTAACCAGCACTTGAGAAGTTACCACATACCGGCTGAACTGCAAGAAGTGAAGGGGAGAGATGTTTAAACTAAGGCATTTCCTATCTCACATCTGAGATGGGATGAAAGCAGGAACAGAGTCACTTGCTGTGGCTTGGCCAGCTGGTGGTAACTCAGCTGTGGTGTTCTGGGATCAGTCACAGCCACACAACTGCTTGTGTGGAGTCTTCTAAATATTACTTTTGCTTTATTTGCTTTTTTACTTTTAAAATTTTTTCTATTACTTTTTCCTGAGCATCACCTTGGGATGTTTGCTATGTAGGCAGAATCCTCTATCTATTCTTGGATATGTGTCTTCTGCCTTTCAGGTGATTTATCGTGCCTTAAGTCCGGCTAACAAGATCGAAGACCCCTACAGTCCTGAGGCTCAAGATCTCCTGAAACTCACCAACCTCCGCCTCCTTTTGTTAAAAAGACAGGAATGTCCATGCTATGGTTCAGGATTGGTAGAGAAACCCCAGAGATTTGCCCACTATGCTATTTATGACCTGATCATCCGGGGAAGCTGCTTTTGCAATGGGCACGCAGAGGAATGTGAGTTTGCCAACAGGACAGGAGTCACGGAGAACGTGGTGAGTTCTAGACATTCACTAACTTCTTAGACTTGTTATCTGCTTGTGCCTTCTCAGCCTAACTGTATATTTTGTGTATGTTCCTGTCCAAGACTCCCGAAGCCTATTTGAAAAAGGGCAGCGCTGTCAATCCATGTTAGTGAAACCTAAACCCCTCCGGGAAAAGATTTCCTACAACTCTTGCTGCAGTTCCATGTGTA
Organism: Athene cunicularia; assembly: GCF_003259725.1. Lineage (NCBI taxonomy): Eukaryota > Metazoa > Chordata > Aves > Strigiformes > Strigidae > Athene > Athene cunicularia. Next base: position 2,339,154 of record NW_020799116.1, read on the forward strand.
TTAACTGCACTGCTAGAGATAGGTCCTTCTAAAAACTCTGCACCTCAAAATACCTAGAAGTTGTGAGGAAGCCTTGTAACTGGAACAGAGATCCAGCCCCAAACATACTGAATGAAATCTGCCTATTTGCCTGCACAGAACTGAACTCATCTCTTTGATGCAAAGACTGTCCTGACCAGAATTTCAGTATCAGGTCTCGAATTCCAGGTTTTCTGAGTTTGTGAGACATAAGCCATTCTGACATACTTAGGGCTTGAGCCTTTATTTTGAGGTTTTCAGCCTTCTGTGGTTTTGTTACTTTCACTACATAGACAGCAGTATTCAGAATATAAGAATAATTTCTACTCGCCCCCTCTTTTATCCATTCAGCTTAAAATAAGTTAGAATATCTTTTCCTTAAAAGCCCAACCTTGTAGGAAAATTACTGTATAGGACTATGACTAGTTCCTCCCTATTCATTCTTCTAGCTGTGTTTGACCCTGGATGTGCAGAAGATGTGAGTTGTGTTTGTGTGCATACTCAGAAGTTGTGATTCAGGGGGAATGACCGCTGTCTCCTTTTGGATTTAGCTGCAAGTATTATATTGAAGAACTGTAATAACAGTCAGAGGGAAATGATGTTAACCAAATACATCTAAACACATACATCTAATAAACACAGGCAGAATTCAAGGCGCTTTAAACTAGCCAGTGGCTCCACTGGTTCCAGAAGGCTGTCTGTCTCTGTAATGGGTTTTGAAAGCCAAAATAACCCTTAGAACTTTAGTCTCTGGTGACATAATAGACTCAAAAAATACATCCTCAGCTAATTTCTGTCCCTTTAGACATACGGTACACTTGAAATTTTGGTTTATTTTCTTCTGGAATGTGTATTCATTGTCTTCCTTTCAACTTTTCTAGGTTCAGAGGTATACACTGTAAGACAATTAGCTGTATGAGTTTCACAATATTTGCAAAATCATTTCTGAATCAGTTCCATCTGTGGTATAAATCTAAGATTCCGCTACAGTATTCTAGCACTAGGTAATATTATCAGTTTCTGTTAACTATAAATATAGACTCACTTTATACATAACTGTGTGGAGAAAAGGGGTTTATAGAGTGCGTCCTCCCTATTGCAAACTGTTAAATACACACATAGTGAAACCAAATAGATGAATAACTTATTAAATGAATACAGCTGGTAGAAGAATAAACACTCTGCCCATCCGAAAAGGAAAACACAATATTGTCTATATCACTGGCATGACCATTGTAAACTATGACTGGATTTTTTCCCCCCCCACTAGTCACAAGGGAATAGAATCTTTTTGTGCCATCAGTGACTTCATGGGGCAGAAGGTGAAATAGTTTTGATGAAATGCACTTCACGAGTGACTCATGTTCCAGAAGACACGAGGGTGGATGCATCACATCATTCACACAGGCACAGATATCAGCCAGTCTTTACCTAAGCAGGGATTCAAATGCAGCAGGGAGAAAAGTGAGAAAAGCCTTCCAAAGCTTGAACTGCCCCTTGAATCCTAGGTGAGCACTGGAAAAGAGCATAAGGGAGCTTGTCTGAATCCTCACATAAAGGTATGATCAAGCGTACCTAAGCCATTCACTAGTGAATGTTTGTTGAACTAGTTTTTGAAAATCTCTGGTGAAGGATATTCACAGAATCACAGAATCATCAAGGTTGGAAAAAGCCTTGAAGATCATCTAGTCCAACCAAATAGCAATAGCAACCGCCAGTGCCTGCCTAAATAACCTCTGCTGGAAATTAAGGCGATTCCTTCTTGTCCCCTCTCCCCCAGCGATCATGGAGATCCTCGTTCTGCAGGTATGATTGGAAGGTTCTCACTGTATCCTTCATTATTTTTTTTGTTTTTTGTTTTTTGTACTAACCAGAGAAGTGTGAAACCTTAGGTGGCCAAAATTTAAAATTCTACTCCCAGATCATACAAGTCTGGAGCAAAGATGACCACCCTATTTTGCTTCTCTTTTCTGTGCTTTAGTCATTAGACCCTAGCTCCTTCTCAAATACACACTGAAAATCCATGGGAAGAGCCAGGTTCTTGCATCCTTTTACATTTTATCTAATACTTACTAATGATGATGTTGTAGTGGTGGAGGGAGCATTCACATAGGTACAGATCTCAGGATCTGGATTACATAGCTAGCATGAGGGAGTTTATGTAAGTGTATAACTTTGCATCTTACAATATGGTCATCTCTGTGCCTACATGCAGAAGGAAAAGGCCTTTGTTGTTGAGTGGTGAACAACATGATACATTTCGTACCAGACAAACTACACTGCAACAAAAATCTTGCAGTCTCCTGGCAGAGACAGGAAAAATGCTCTACGTTCAGTCACATGTTGACTAGAACAGGACAGGGAAAAGAGATGTTAGAAACAAACACTGCATGTCCAGAAAGGATCTGATTCGTTCCACTGGCCGCATCTAATATTTGCTGAACACACGGGCAGAGCAAGTCTCAAGACACAGATTTTAATGTGGCTAGTGTGGGTGATATCACAGCATGAAGGCAGAGCAGCTTCATGTTTCCTGGGCTTCTGTCAAGTAATTAAATGAAACGCTGGAAAAATACAGACCTCCACAGAAAGTCTTAAGTAAGAGGAGTTTTAGTCTCTTAAGAGTTTAGAGCCCTACACTGTATTTTCTGTAGTTAACGAAAACAAAAGCAAGTCCATGTAGAAAACAATTGTAAACGTTTGCCATGGGATAGGCCCAAAAACTGAGATCATTCTGCATTTATGTCTTGGAACAGACATAATTGTGCTAACTTGTAACTCTGCTCTTCTTACTCTTGAAAGAAATCTGTTCGGTTTGTTCTAACACAGCTAACATGGAGGATAAATAACGGAGAGAAGCAAACTTCTTGACACTTTTGAACCAACACTTTTGAACACCATTTTGGAGGGGCTAGATGATCTATGACAACTAGATGATCTGTCAATGATCAATTTATCTGTAGATCCCTCAGTTCAGTCGTGACAACTCGTCCAGCTTCTGGCTTCTCCACTGAGGCTGCCGATCAGAAACACAGCTCTGTGAGAAGTAATGTCACAGATGCCACAATGTCATAGAAACAAACGGATACCAGAGAGCTGCAAATTGTAAAATTGACCTCCAGTTGGTACGTTATTCCCCATAGCTTGACATCCTCGATAGTTTCATACATATTCTCTCTGGTTATAAGTCCTTTGTGAAAATACTAAGTACAGCAAGGTGCAAAGCAGACTTCCATAGGATCTGGTGGAAATGTCTTTTGACTTCTAATTTTGGTAGCAAACCAGTAATAATTACTCTTTCAATGTGGCCTTGTTTTTGAACAAGCCATGCACCCACCTCAACACATTTTGACCATATTTCTCTTATTAACTACTGAGAATATCATGTCAGACAGGAGAAAAACCTTGAGAAGTGAAGACAGGAGCTATAAACAATAGGCAAGAAACTTCAGGACAAACATATCTTGAATTTGGGGGTTGTTGCTATCAACAATCATTTTTTCTTGCCTTCTATTTCCTTTCTTCAGGCCAAAAGGAAAAAAAAAAGACAGATGTCATACCCAACTTAAATAGCTTCCTATGATAGCTAAGGACAAAATTCTCCTTTCTGAATTTCACAGCCTGTATTAATCAACACTTACAAATAGACCCTTTGTTAGTGAGGGAAATTATTGAGATTGCATTTTGCTGCAGAAACTACAGAGAAGCTTTTTTTTTTTTTTTTTTTTTAAATAACAGAAAGAACTGCCAGGACCTTGCCACCTGAATACATCTAGTCTTCTTCTACCACTGGATAAAATGGAACGTAGCCCCGTCCCAGGTATCACTGTTGCAGGACGTACAAAGTAATGTGTTGCTCTTCAGTAAATTATTTATTTATTCAGCTCCAACAACGTTAATAAGAGCTGTCAGGTTTAGGATCTGCTTTGATGACACATTTCAGCTGAGTCCAGGGGTGCTTCCAGAACAGTTTACAAAGCAGAAAGCGCACATGGACAGAACACAGAATTTAGACCGAAGTCCTTTGTTTTTGCCAAACATTTCACAATTCTCTTTCTAGTCCATGAGAAGTACGTATGGACAGATGAAAGCAAATGTGGATTTAAATGGTTTTGTTTAAAGCATTAGGGGATTTCTACTTGTTAATTATTGGTACCTACACTGCCAGGAAATTCTTACAAGTGGCCTCGGATGTTTCTTTTGCTTCTTTATCCTGTTTACAGAGACAAACTAGACTCCCTGTGGGTCTGATCCTCCACAATGAATCAAATGGAAAGTTTTCCAGTTACTTCAAAGGGAGCAGGATCTGGTCCTAAGTAAGATTCTTTGTTTGGCATAATGGAGGTTACATAAGGTAAAACTTGTTTTTCTACAGCAATTTTCTAGGTGACTTGGCTGTCGTATCCCTTGCAAATATTACCTCCTCTTCAAATATCTTGTGTAGTTCTACTGATAATCCCCAGCTAAGTTTTCACATTATCTGATCCAAGCCGTGCCAGTCTGTATTGATGTCCAGCACGCAGAGGTACAGGAGGTGCTCTCTGTTGTAGTTGGCAACTCAAAGAGTGGGTTTTGTTTAAGAAAAATTTATTCTGTGTCCATCAGCTACGTGAGCAGCATCAAGAATGTTAAGAAAAAAAATTACAAGATCTTCTCGATCACATCAGAATAAATTGTAGAAAGAGATCCTTGTGCTGATTTTTTCCCAAAAGTTAAAACTGAATATGGATTGAGCTCTGCTCACAATGGTCTAAAAACACAGAAGAAGATCATATAAACTATGGAGCAAAAAGTAGTCATGAATTACATGAACTACGTGAAAAGACAGTGGTGTTGCTGACACCTTTGCTACCCACAGTGGGCCAAAGCGTTTCACAGGAATCCTTGTGGGAACTTGCAGGTGGATAAGAAAGTTTCAGATATTTGTGTTCAGAGATGATAAAGAAGCTGACAGGGGAGCATCATGGAAAGATTCTCTTTAATTTTCTTTAGCTTCTCTTTAATTTTTGTGGACAGTTTTAGTGAGTTCCTAGATTCCGAGGGCAAAATGTGCTTCAAAACTGTGACTCTAAATGACAGTGAAGTTCTCAAACAATTACTTGGATAAAAGTTGGAAAAGAATATTCAGACTTGTAGGTATATTGTATCCTCCAAATTCAAGCACACCTCTGGGTTGGTGTCTAGGGTGTTTCCTTTCAAAAAATGAGTGCATTCTGCATGTTTCTTATAGTTTCGACTCGGATGCTACATCAGGTATCTCCTAGAATTGCACAGAAGCTGTAGTGGTAGTCCTGAGGAAAAGATCTTAAAGGTTTCAGAGTCCTGTTCAGTGCAGGGTTAGGCTCTGTAATCTGGGTTCCTCTCCATAGTTTTGGTGAACATTTCTTGTTTTGCTGGCTCTCCAGCACGGGACTCTAAGAGGTTGTCCCCTCCCAAGAGAACCAGCCCTCCTTCGCAGTACAAGGCTTCTCAACACCCCAATAAATCTCCCAGTAATTTAAGCAAATCTTTAGTCTAGAGCTGTACCTTGTGGGTGCATGGAGTTTTGACAGCAGGTGCACACAAAATATGGAGAAATCTGGCACAGGATTATAAAAAACTCCATGCTACTCAGTGCAAAAGTTATAAAATCCTACATATATTTCCTCACTGTGGTTCACTCACTGTGCTGAAAAGGTCCTGGGGATTACTCCTGCACCCTTTAGGTGTTTACAATCCTTCCCTTGCTGTGCACAAGTTTTATGCTAAATCATCGACTTTCTCACCCTTTTTTTCCCTTCCCAGATTCCTTATAAATTTGGCTGGTCCTGCATCTTTTTCAGCCCCACCCTTCCCCCACTCTCCAAGCTCTAGCCATCTGCAGAGAAGTTGCAGAAAACCATTTTTTTCTCGGCTTCATCTATTCCATTACTGAACATAATTTCACTTGAATGGGAGCTATGCATGCTGCCAAGTTCCCTCAATACAGAGGTAAAAATTCAGAGAAGAGCTCACAGGCCCACTTCGGGAGTGGATTTTTGACCACACACCCCTAGAGTGTAACCAGTAGAAACCCAGATAAACTGAGAGATGCTGGAGTTAACCAGGGGTACTACAAAGCAAATGACAGAATTATTTTGCCTGTTGAATGAACAGGTCATGTCCAAACTTGCCTGAACTGTCCACAGTGTGCTAACACATTATGCCTGACCTGTAAACCCACAAATCCTTGTCCATGTATCAGAATCTAGAGCTTCTCACATTTTCTCCTCCCTGAAAACTAATTCTGGGTCTTTCTGCAGCAAAGGCTGGCAGTCAGGCCAGACTGTTCAGTAGCATCAGGAACAAAGCCTTGAATGAGACCAAACTCCCTTGTGCCATTCATTTTCAGGAGATCTGACCAGTGGTATTTACTTGTTATGCTGTGATTCAGGAATTCACCTATTAAAATACTGAGCCTTGCTCCCCTTTTTGCTTCCTCCATTCTTAAGACACTCACCAAGAGCCGTTACCTGCTGTAATTCAGGGGTTGCATTTCAGTGTGGCAGCTGTTATACAAGTCACAGCAGTTTTTTACAGATTAATAATAGAGTTGTTGGCACGGTAGGTTAAAAATAAGCGGGTGGCTTAGCCCTAAAATTAACAAAAAATCAAGCTAGCATTCAGAAAGAAAACTATAAGAAAGCAGAGTGAAATGTGGGCTAAGGCACGGCCAGATGTGTGTGTAAAGATGGATGGAGGTGAATTCAGGCAGAGGATGGAGCTGTGTCTTGAAACTGTCACAGACTGAGTTATATTCTCTGAGATGAAGCATGAATTCTGTACCTCTTCTGGTCTCTTTATCCTGCTCTTTTGTTACTGTTCAAAAAGGTCTTAGTGATGCCAGTCTGAATACTCAGCTAAACACTATCACTGATTTTTCTTAGCCGTTACTTATTCAGTGAATTTGGGACCAGCAGCTGCTCATTCACTCACTGCTGTGGAGACCAAAACCTGTATGCTCAGGTGGATCTTGCCACAAGAGTCCCAGCTCTACTTATCCCTGCCACATTCCCTCAGACTTAATTTATCAAAGTGACCAAGTACGAGCCAGAAATACAGTTCCCCCAGAAAACACCCATATGTGTACTAGTTTTTAGACACACAGACTTACTATACCTTTTCCCAGAAACCTGCAAGTGACATAGGAAAATAATGGCTTTTTTTCATTCCTGATTAGAGGAGGAATTTGAACTTTCAATCTACCCATAGCAGGCACTGTAATCTGGGACTTACTCCCAAGCCATCCATTGTTTTAGGTCTTTGCAAATTTGAAAAAGCTGAAGGGAATTTTTAATTTGGCCTTTTAAAAGTCATATGTGCTCTCCTCAGGACCTGATAGTGAAGTATTTATTATAAATCTGCATGGATACATCTCTTCGTTTGGAGAGACAACGGAGCCCATTTGAACTGTAAGAGAAACAACGCAGTATAGCAGACACTGTTTTGTATTTAACCACTCAAAATGACCCAGAAAGAGTTGGTTTACTAATAGCAGGTAAAGGACTAGCCTCTGATGTCATTGCAAACTGCTGTATCCAAAATTTATCTGGCGACATTACAAAGTGAATACAGAGCCCAAAGACAAACATTTTCTCTGAATCAGCAACAGTTGCTCTGTTCTGGAAGGCTTCCAAATTTAACCTTCATTCATTAGGAAAAAAGCCCCAAAATAGACTGAGAATAGCCCAGGAGAAAGAGCAACAACCACAACATTTACTGAAAGGACAAAGGTAAAAGAAACTAAATGGGCAGAAAGAAAGCAAGAGGCTTCAGGTATTATACAAAGATGAACAAGAGTTCAAAAAAATCAAAAAAATTACAGGACAAACAGATGGAAAATTTCCACTCGCTGCCTCAGCTGCAGATTAGAATTCAGGTGAAACAACTTTTGCAGTCAAAGGTGAATTAAGTATCATGTAATTTCTTGGAACAGCTGCATGGAAGCAGGATATGGTTCTACACTATTTGCTATAAATCAGCCAGAAGTTACTGAGCTCTGTGGAAGAACTGCTGGATGAAATTCATGGCTTAGTATAGCAGGTCAAGCTAAATGATTGGAACTGATCATCCTGGCATTAAAATCCATGAAGCTATAACCTCCTCTGTGTCCTGATTCAAAGCTGCTCAGGTGGTAGATGTACAAATCAAAGCCTTTGGCAGCAATACTGGACTTGTAACAGCACGACTGTACTGTGAGGCAGATGAGGGAATTAATCCAGATTAAAAATACTAGTGCCAAGGGAAAAAAAAAAAGAAAAAGCAGTTTTAACTTTTTTTTTTAACGTGGTTTAGTTTCATGGGCCAATTTACACATGACTTAGGGCATGATGCAGAAGGTGATAGCATAGAAAGAAGCAGTAAGGAAAGCAGAAATGTCTCAAATGAAGAATGCCACCAAAGGTTTTATTTACATCATGAAACTACAGCCTGAGAACATAACCGCTATACCAAACCACAAAAGCAGAGCTTGCTTTCACATGGCTATTAAAGCCAATATGATGGTGACTGAGAGTACAGCGTAACATTTTTGTTCCTTTCCTGGACTAACAATACCCTCTAACTGCAAGTATGTCAGCCTATAAACTTGTGTGCTTTGTAAAAGCTGATTAGAGAACTGGAAGCTTGACGCAGCCAGAATATCAGTGTTTAAAGCAACAGTTTTCATCTCTCAGAGCTCATAGAATGCATTAGTGACAAGAGTAACCACCACTGGACGCACTCAGAAAGCAGGACTGCAAGAATACAAACTATTGCACACAGTACTTCAGACTGGTTTTATGAAATGGAGAGGTTTATATGATCACACAGTCTGCCTGTCTGCCAGCGTATCTATTTTCTGATCCATTCCCCAAAATAACTTTGGAAGGCACCATCCAGTTTCAAAACAATCTGTCAGAGCCACTGAACTTTCAATACGATGATGCTCCAATTAATAGGAAGGATCCTTGGAGACAACCAGAGTTATCACAGTAATGAGGAAAAGCAGATGAAGGGAGGCCTCATAAATTCCGTAATATTTCTGTGGTACTCAATTATTGCAGCAATGAGCACTGTGGAAAAGCCCATACAGGCTTAAATACGTCTGTATCTAAGGATCAGTTTCTGTCAAGTGATGTAGTGTCATGTGTTGAACACTGAGGATAAAGTGAAATATGAGAGATGTGAGACAGAAATCTCCTAGATCTCAATCTTTCTCCTGCTGTGCCAGTACATTTATATGTATTAATATAAATTCATGTCATAAACTAATTGGGCTTTAGCTGAAAACTGGTTAGGTTTCCTAATTGATGGCATGAATCTCATGTAAGCCTCTGTTCCTCACCTCCTGCTTGAGCTCCCTCCACCCGGATTGCCAGCTCTAAATTTCAAAAGTTGAAGTATTTTTTCCCTCAGATGCCTCCTAGTAGTCAGATATCCTAAAGTTTCCAATGACATGAATTCAGTAGCAATCAAAGTGCTAGTATCAGCGTCCTGAACGCACTAAAAGGATTTTATCAGCCCTGAGCAGCCCCACCTGGGACATCCCTCTCTGTCCATTGGCTGGGGGGGTCCACTTAAGCTCAGCCCTGGGCTATTGGTCCCCATTTGAGTTCTGCTGTAGAGGTGTTTGTCTGCACCCCTGCCTCTGGCCCTGCCTCCTGGAAGGACCTTGGGCCTTATGCTGTAGGTAGCTTCCCCCCTCATGGACCCTCCTCACATGTGTTGTAGCTCACCTCTCATTCTGACTCCTGGGTGGGCTTTGAACCCATGTTGTGAGCTTGTTTCTGGGCTTGTCTCCTCCTGAATTGCCCCTGGTCCATCCCCTCGCTGTGTCTGGGGCTGCCGAGGGACCATGGGACCAGGTCCCTGCTGTGCTCAGGATGGTGGCCCCTCAGTGAGGGCACAGTCTGTGCTGTGGTCACCCTCAGTTTAGAGCTCTTCAACCCTTAAAGAGCAACTGGTCCTTGCTATTCCCTGACAACCATCTCCTTAATTATTATTATCTCCTTGCAACTCTGACCCTGCTTTCTAGGGCATAGAAAAATATCAGTGTTATCCCCCTGAATCTATTTTTCTGACTATTTTCTCTGCCTTGGCACAATCATCTCTGTGTTCCACTGAGATCTGGTGCATTCTGAGGTCTTGCATTTGCTAGAGAACACAATTTTCTAGTTTTTATGACGAATGTTTGTGAGAGAGATGTGTACTTATTTCAGCAGTTAATAACAAGTCAGGGACGTGCCTGCTCTCTGTGTTGATGTTGAGTGCCACTCTCGCATTCTCCCTTCCCTGAGCAGATATCCCATTTCCTATTTTATCTGACAGCTTCCTGTATTTTATTCTTGTTCCTTCCTGGACTTTAGTCTCTGTCTGCCTCTCCTATTTCTTCCTCTCTAAGAGAACAAATTGTTTGTCTCACCGCTTGCAGACACTCACCTACCCTTATTTCACCCCATGCTTAAGTGTAACGGGCATCTTCCACAGCTGTTTCTCCTGCTTTAACCAGTCTTTCTGCAATGGCCACTTGTATCCATGAATCACCTTTCTTGTGTGTGTTCTACTTGAGCTGTTTGTCTCTGTTCTCTTCTCCTATCTAACTCCTTCCTGTACTTCATTGTCACCTCATGTTGCACTCTCCTCCTTAGCTGTTTTCACCTTTGGATGCTGTCTGAGATTACTCTCCATGGAAAAAATCTTCCATGAGATACCCATCCAAGATGGGACACTTCACAGACTTGCTTCCTCTTCCGTTATCCCTTACCTTTGCCCCAATACCCATCAATTCTCTTTTCCTTGTTCTTAAACCTATACAAAAAAGGTCAGTCCTCAGACCTAACACTTTCTAAAAAAAGCTCCATGTCAGCTCCACTGCTTACTTCTGCCTGCTCTGTGGCTCTCCTGTCTGCTGGCTGCTTGGCTTTTCAACCCTTTTGTCTAAGCCAGTCATCCTTCCACATGTATTTGGTAAACTGTTCAATAGCAGGGATCACAGGCAGGAAGCTTTCTTTATGCCTCTGTCCTACTCACAACATGCCATTCCTAGATAGCCTCCACAAACTAGAGTTTGCAGCAAACCAGCGGGCAATGAGCAAACTGACATGTCTACTTACCTCCAAAGAACAACTGGACTCCTACTTTCTCACTGAACTGTTCTGTTTGCTTTCTGAATTATTGTTCATGAGTGTTCACACCATCTGTGCTGTGCACTGTAAGCACAGGGTCCTGTGGAATAATGAATATTTGATCATGTTGTTCAAGGCTAAAACAAGATTGTATGGTTTAATTCTGCCATCTCCCAACTATACCATCTCAGCATTTATTTCATATAATTTTTTATATATAGTGAATGCACAGTTTCTGTAGATATCTCTCAAAAAGCCAGTGGGTCAACTTTACAAATTTTGCATTGGAATACACTAGCATTTTCCTGTGAAATGACAGGATCTAAGGTTTTGATTCTGATCTGGTTTGGAATGAGCTGTGAAGTTCAGATAGTCTGGAGCTTGGGGATATTAAAACCTATGGTTCTGGGTCAGGCTCACTTTTATATTTTCTCACTCCTGGTGGTTTTCTCTGTTCCATAGCTTCTGAAAAGCAGTCACTGTGTCCACAGGGGGGGATGTATAAGCCTGAAAAGCCAAACCCAAACAGGGAGAAGCCCAACGCTGTTGCTTATTAGTATTTTTGTCTTTGTTTCTGTAATTTGTCATCCCATCTAACACGTTGGACATGGATGGCTGTCTTGTACGGAGCTCTGGAGAGGCACCCCATAATGTGCTACATGCTGTATTCTCCTGAGGTTTGCTGGTGCTGAGCTCTGACAGAAATGCATACCCTGAAGTCTGTGCTCAGTCTTCCGTGAGGAGGCAGCCAACCGCTCTGTGCAGCAGCAAATCTGCCAGCTGGCCATAGAGGGGCAATGGCATCAGCTGCAGCCTATCCCCTGTGCTAGCTGCATGACATATCTGCTCTGGGAGGATTAGAAACCAGGGGAGCGGAGAGCAAATTGCTGCAGGGAGATGAGTTTTGGGGGCAGGGGAACGCGTTCACACAACTGCTCTTTTGAACATCTCTTCTCTTGATCCCAAGCTACCTGCTACATGAGATGGGGGAAGGGGGGAGTGCAAAGGGAGAGTCTGACTTTCAGGAAGGACTGTGGAGAAACATAACTCACATTAGTGGTGAGATTAAAGGATTACATTCAATTCACACCCCAGTCAAAATGAAATTTCAGCCTCTGCTTTTTGTGTAACATGCAGTGGGCCGGAGCTGTGACATGGTGACAGAGCCTAGCATCCTCAACAGCACATGGAGGGAGAGGGGTCTAGTCCCGGATCTCTGTGCATTTCCTGCTCTAGTACAAGTGTCTCCTTGCATGTGAAATACATACCACTAACTAGCAGCTTCTCTTGAGTGTAGAAACCTGACTTATAGCACTGCCCTGCCCTTCCTCTCACTCCCTATGCTAAATATTTATTCTGGGGAAATCCTTTCTCTGAGGCATTGCAAACAGATATTGGAATCCTATTTCTTAATTAAAATTAAAAAAAACCCAAAACAACAACAACAAACAACCCCAAAAATCAAAAACGATAACATAAAAAGCCCTCTTGTAAAGCACTTCATCGACGTGGTTTGATATTAGAGAATCCTGTGCCCCAAATCACAGTCTACAGTGGAACTGGCTATTATATTCCTGATGTGTGAAATTACTTTAGAACAGAACCAGTTTCAGGAGTAACTTTCGGTTTGAAAGCTGGACCGGCTCAGTTTCTAAGGACAGGTTTCTGGTGTGAATACCTGATTCCAGAACTGACATATATTAGAACATTTCCATGACTAAAAATCATTATTGTCTTCCAGTGAAAGCAGGTAAGTACAGAGGAAGCAAGTTCTTTTTTCAAGTAAGTTTTAAAGCAAATAGCCACAGAGAGACCTCTACTATTTAGCCAGTTTTAGTCAAGATTTTTGCACTTCTTTCTTTGTTTTGCCCTCAAATATTTTGTAAATTTTTGTTTCATACCTTAGGAGGATTTATATGCTTAGAGCTTGTAGATCAGACCCAGTCTTCAGCCATGCCAGGTTTTGCTCATTGTTGTTGAACATCTTCCAATTTCTCATTTATCTGATAAGATGTTCAAAACTGAACTCAGCATTGCAGGCACAATTTCCTCTCCACCTGGAGTTAAAGTGCTCTTAGTTACACAGACCAGAATTTTACTGGGCCTTTACTACTAACTTATTTTTAAAATATATATATTCATATGTAGATTGGTAGCTTAGTGCTTACTGTACCTAAGTCTCTTCAAACACCAGGGCTTTCCTCTCACAGAATGTGATAGGGATTGTATTTCTGAGGTTATACTGGTTGGTATTTTTCCAGGTTTAATATTTTTGCTGCAATTTCAACTGTGCTAGGAGGTGCAGGATTACTTGCTCATAATTTAGTAACTCATGGTGCTTTCATTGCCCTATCTTTACTTTCTTTTCCAGACCACTGTTAATGTCAAATAAGACAGGGTCCAGCATCCTCTGTTAAGACTGTGACACAATTCTAGAGGCTCATCAGTGTGGTAGGAAAATAGCCAACTGGAAAGTTAAAAAGAAATTGTTGCCACATGTATTTAAACTGGAAGATAGAGGAAAAATCTACATTGTTAGTGACTGTGTGAAGAGATAAAGCTACACATTTAAGCTCCAGGCTCTGTGGGTTTCTTAAGAGAGCCCGAGAGCTGTGTGGGAGTTGTGCAGAAGTCCCACCTCCTCACGAGGCTGTTGGGCACTCCACTATATTCTTGCTTGTAACTGTCTGAATGTATTCTCTTTCCCCTGACAGGTCCATGGGAAGTGTGTGTGTAGGCACAACACAGCAGGGGACCACTGTGACAAATGTGCACCGCTATACAATGATCAGCCTTGGAAGCCAGGAGATGGAAAAACGGGGGCACCAAATGAATGCAGAAGTAAGTGGGAGGGAGTTTACAAATCCAGGCTTTCAGGATGAGCGCTCACGGTGCCAGCAGGCAAAGTCCCCTAACAAAGACGTCTGTCAGTTTACACTAATGGTACCATTACAGCAACTGGGGATAAGTTGGTGGTCACTGATGGAAAACTTCAGTCTGCATGTTGTTCTACTGCAGCTGGCCTGTCTGGGCTATTGGGAAGTGGCATTTGCAAGGCAGAAATCTGTTCTTCAGGCAGCTACATCCCCTCACCTGTTTTAGTGTCCCAGGGGTTTGTGCAGGGCTTAATGATACCGTTCAGACTGGTTTGTCTTACTGTAAGAATACCACACAGCTCCCAACCACCCAAGCTTCTCAGACCCTCCTGGGACTCTCACCCTGTGCTGCAATTTCTAGTTTTTATGAAAATCAAGGATTGCAGGCAGAGGAAGTGTGTTACATTCAGATATTTCCGCCACGATTTACAGTAGGAAAATGAATAGTATTTTTGTTTACTGTATAAGCCTGAAATATCTTCTGTTTCCCACCAGAGTGTCGCTGCCACAACCATGCTGACAGCTGCCATTTTGACCTGAGTGTCTGGCTGGCATCGGGAAAGCGCAGCGGTGGGGTCTGTGACAACTGCAAACATAACACAGAGGGACATCGGTGTCAAAGGTGCAAACCAGGGTACTACCGAGACAGAGGGAAACCCATGTCTTCTACAGAGGTCTGCAAACGTAAGTGACTACTGTTATGTAACGGGGAAAAAATCATTAAAAGAATGATTAAAAGAAAGAACTTGATAACTCCTATAGAATCAATAACTCCTGTAGAAGTAACTCATGAATATTACTACCCTTTCTTTGTATTCTGTTCCTAAATTAGAGTTTTCTGATAAAAGGTCATATTCCTGATTTTATGTGTCTAATTCTCCTCCTGGTATCACACATTTTTTTTTGGTGATAACTGCTAGAGTTCTCCAAATGCATTGCATTCTGGGGAAAGCTACATTCTTCTTGTGCTTGCATTCGAAATACTATGGTACTTTTTTTCTTGAGGTACATTTTATTTAGCTGCTTTTTTTTTTTCTGCATCTCTCAAGACTGTGTGCCTATGTGTAGGCTATTGTTAAATTCCATTTGATTGTGCAACATCTGTGCACATAAATATATATAATAATGGCTGCAGGAGCTGCATATCCACTTGGGAACACACAGATCAGAGCTTACTCAGATTTATCTCTGGATTCTACAGCTGTATTATGGGGTGCTCTGCCCAAATTAATTGCCTCATTAGCACTTCAGCAGGATGTGTTAGGAAGTAACTGGGGCATAGAGGCACTAATGGTTGTACACCCTCTGTGTACAACCTCTGGATCAAGGTAGTTTGCACCCAGCCAGTCTGGAACATAGCACAAATCTTCCTTACTTATAGGGTAAACATTTCCTGAGTATCCTGCCAGGCTTCACACATCTGATTCCATCTGGCATCTACTTGGGAGGTTGCTACATAATTTAATTTCTCCCTTTGGATAGTTTTCCCTCCCCACAGCTCAGACATCAGTTGCCAGCACAGAGAACTTCATCCTCTGTCATCTACACTCATGCCCACTGGCATCCTGTGCTTTTGAAGCTTTCCTGACTCTTTGATGTTCTTCATCAAGGTCTCTCTTCAAACACTCAGGTTACACACACTCTTCTCCCTAGGCCTGCATGGCCTGTGATAGTGCTTAAACTTTCTGTGCGTGACACACCCTATGCTTCTGCTCTTTGTTATTCTTTCCACTGGATCTTCGGGCCAGTGCAGACTGCTTCCACACAACCCCTTCTTTTTGATTTCACAACGTTCATCACAGAACACTGATCAGCTTATCTACCTCACCCTGTATTCCATAGTGTTCTACATTTGCCCCTTTCTAGTCTTGTTTCTACTCTAAGCAGATTTGCTACAGGGAAATACTGTAATGAGAATAAATTGTTATGCCAGAATATTAATTTTCAATCTCATAGGACCTGAAAGAATCCGTGTATGAAGTCTTGTATCTAACAGCAGGGTGATGGTGTAGTAACCAACATCATGTGTAATTTTAGATAACCACTAAAGTCAAGGAGCACTAGAGAGCAGTGAAGAGGAAAAAACATTGTTTGAAAATACAGCCTATCTGTGTGGAAACCCTAGAACAGTCTGCCTGGATGAAATTAGACCTTGACTCTACCTCTGTGTCTTTTGTCTGGTCTGGTTACAGGCCTCTCAGTACCTCCTGCCAATACTCTGCATAGCAAAAGAAAAACTGCTCAGGAATTTACTGTGAAAGAGCTTTATTCCTATCGTGCCACTCCAGCACAATGATGTTCTTTTCACCTGGGAACATGCTGCTGCCAGCAGAAGGCCCCCACATGGAATTGTTTCCACTCTGACTTGCACACTCAGGCCTAGGTAGCTGCCATCCCACTTTAGCCACCTGAAAGTTGCCTGTCTTTTCTAGACTCCCTGTAGTCAGTGGAGAAACAGTGGGACCTCTAGGGAATGATTTAATGCAGTCTAATGTAGATGCCCAGCACAGATGAGATGAATTGCCGTCTAGAGGATATCTATATCTCTTCCTTGACTTAAGAGGGGTTCTGGATCGCTAGCCTGCACCTGAGTTTCTGTTGGTTGAGATGAATCTAATGGGTTTAACCCAGCATTACTGCATATAGGTAGGCATGACCCTATCTGTGCATGATTCAGGTCAGTGGGATCTTTCACAGTTAAGAGAAACCTGGGAGTGGGGTGGTTAGTCTGTGCTTTTATTTAAGGTGAGGAGGAGAATTCCCACAATGACATTTGACAAATTACCTTCATAGGGTAGTGTTTTGTATGATGAAAGAACTGATCCCAGAACACTTCCCCATGTGGTCTGCAGGCAGTGTGTAAGTGTGCACTTCATCTGTGCTGTACCTCTGAGAATTTTCAGGGAGTGTTTCACTACCCTGGTTATTATCAGTGACAGCAAAACCAGAAACACCAGTGCAGACAAGCAGAGCTGTTTTGGTTAGAACAGACTCAGTTTGACAGAGGAAGATTTTGTCTGCAGAACCGTCATCAGCTCCTTATGCCTCGAGCTGATATTAAACTGAAAAGCCTCTTGCAGGATGTAAGATAGAGACCCTCTTCTCCATCCTTTAGGTTGCAAAACTTGCACTGCTGTTAAATGTAATCTGGTGTAAATTGTTCAGGTTGTGTGACCCTAAAACTAACCCTGGTTACTCAGTAAAAAAACAGTTACTGTTTTGAGCGTTATTAATATGTAAGACACTAGACCACCAGGTGCATTTCTCCCATACCTCAGCCTGCTGATCATAAATTGAAGAGCTGCCACTTCTGGATTAGCATGTTTGTGAGGATTTAAATGTACCAATTCCAAGGCATCATCTCACTTTGAGGAAACAGTGCCAGACTAACAACACTAAATGAAAAACCCACCCACTGGGCAAGTGCTGAAAAGCAGTAATAAACTGCAAATGGATGATTTTGGTGAGAGCAACCTGGTCCTCAGCTTCCCATTTGAACTCAGAGGAAAAAAAAAACCTCAATGGGAGATCAAAACTTGACCCTTGTGTACAGTAGATACTGAGCTGGGAAAGGAAATCTGATGAAAAAGCTGAATGAAATGCTGTGCTAATCCCTTTGAGAAAGCACGCTTGAAGAGTGCTCTGCCATCCAGAGCAAAGTCTATGTTCAGCTGTGACATCCCCCTCAGGCTCCCAGAAAGTTAACAGGACACTGCCCAGGCCCAGAAAGAGTCTTTAAGCATTAGTCATAATAATGAACAGCATTCTCTCTTAATCACTGCTAGAAAAAAAGAGTTGTATAACAATTGGATGTCCTGGCACTATCCAAACCACCCTTTGCTGACCCTCCAATGTGAGACTGCAAAGACATTCCCTTGGAAAAAAACAAAAAAAAATCTGTTGAAATTTGACATGTAAGTGTGAATCTGCTATTTCTTTTTGTCTGCAGAGGTAGCTGCCTCTGATCCCTTTGCTTCTCCTGTTCCTAGCAGCTGGGGATGAATGAGAGCCAGGTTGTGTGCAGAGCCTTGTTTTGACACTACTTAGATCTATATTATAAAAAAAAAAGGAAGGCATGAAAAGAGCGAGGCACACACCTGCCTGTTATTGGGGGTGACAACACAGGATTAAGTAGTTTGGATATAGACTTGTATGGGAGCTTTGACTCGGAAGCCTAATCGTTTCCTAACCAATGGTTAGAAAAGCTGCCGTATCCTTGGCTCTTTCCTGTGGCTTATTTGAAGGCTTAAGGGATCCTTCTGAAATGGCACCCTCTTTTGTACTCACCCTTTGCTTAGCTTAAAAAACAATGCAGGCATGTAGAGCCATTTAAATGGGTCTCCAGGAAAACAAGCTTTTTTTACTCTAAGCAGAAGGGTTAAAAATTAAAATGTGCCCAGATGCACATGCACAAACACACACTCTGAAAAGCTCTGCTTCTCGTCCTTTTACTTTAGAGCAGAGGGAGTGAACTTTTAATTGTAATATCACAAAGGCCTGATCACATCTTGGTTCAAAGTCTGTCTTAATCAGCCCTGACCACACACACAGCTGTCTATCTTATTTCCTTCATTTAAGAAACATCATCGGCTGAGTCAATCCCCACATCTGACATGCTTCAAAAATTGCCCTGATTCAGTCATATGCTCCAAAGATGCACATGTATATATTTCAGATTCAAAAGGCTTTGTTTGATTTTTCGTTTTGCCTGTTTTTCATCAAATAGCCAGAGTTCTCATAGCTGTATCTTATGCAGCATTATTAGACAGAAGTTTAAGGCAAGATCTGTCAAAGTCCACTGAATTACTTGGAGCACTTGCTATTTTCCTGTAAGTTGGGACTGTACTGTTACAACCAATACTATATTTTACAACTGTGTCTAATTACATGGGAAAGACAGCTGTGCTGAGGGCAGACAGATTTATTGAGGACTTGAGTGGAGACTGCTGTATGAATTATTCATTTATCATTATTCTTTGTCTCCTCCTTTTTACAGTAGGTTCTGACAAAACAAACTTAGTATAGGAGTGAGACTAAAAGGCAAGAGGATGCTTTGTGATGTTTCATGACTGATAGCCAATTCTAAAGTACAATAATGAAATTTTTCATTACACTGCTGTCAAGGGGAGAACCCAAATAAACCAGCCATCTCTGAGCCAAAACTGTCTGCACACCGTCCCTAACATAATTGATGATGCCTTTGACAAACAAGGCCATTGTCATGTCGGCTGGTGTTTTGTTAGACAGGGAGGCGGATAGAGAGAAAACTAGGGTTTGCCAAGAGAAAAGAAGCAAAAATCAGCAGGGAAAGATGCTGTGTTGTCAAATATTGGGAAATGTAAAAGGGTGAGGTTTTAGAAACTTGCTTTTATGCTTCTTTAATTATGAGGTTTATCTGCAAATCTGGGGTACTATTAAACAGATAAAACCCAGTCATCAACAGCTGCCCTTTCAGCATGTGACATGTGGGCTCTTATTTTGGGAGTTACCTTAGATGCGCAACTGGGATTTTGGCCGTAATACTCTGGAAGCCAGACAATGTACACACCCAAGCTGAAATGCTAAACAAACACAGACTGAGTAAAGCGTTCGCAAGCCACTTGTATAACTCATCTGAAAGTGTTGTACATGTATTGATTCAGCTTGCTTTCTGATCCACCAGAAGCTGCCCCACTTTCTAATTGGGGAATATGTCTCACAGCTCATTTGAGAACATTAGTTTTACTGAACTGTAGCCCCAAAATGAGGAGAAAAAAAAAAAAAGGCACTTTTTTCCTACCTCCTCCTCAGCTTCTGCCGATGCTGTCAGTCATTGTCCTGTAATACTTTCCCTTAGGGATAGGATGGGAGAAGGTCTCATCTTCCTGAACCAGGATCTAGTCTCAGTTGGTGATAGGTAGTCTAATGATGCTAATGATTTGCCCATCTGTTATGTGACCCTAACTGATGAAACCTGAAAACCAGAAATAAAATGGGAATAAAGATGGACCCAGATGTTGCAGAAATGTAAGAAATTTAAGGTGAAAACTCCACAGGTAGATCCTACATATGGAGATATTACAGTGAAATCAGAAACCTGGATTCAAGCCAAACCAGATGTTGGCAACCTCTTAGTTCTTATGGCTCAGACCTGTCTGCAGTAAAGGAAGCGTGTGTTTCCCATCCTTATCCCCAAATCTATTACATCCATTTTTTTTCACTGACAGGTAGAACTAAGTGTCTCCTCTTTTAGGGTGATGTAGTCAGCCCTACAAAAATCTGGGCGAAAATAATTCAAGCTGAGCAGCAACAAATCAGAACTTGCCTTTGAAACTGTCAGTGCTAATGAGCACTTCATTGTTACACCTGCTCTCCAGAACTGACAGCAAAATCCCTGGGTTTGCTCCCAAAGTCAAGACTGCTTTGTGGCAAACAGGCGAGCCTGCTGCCATCCGCCAACCAGCTCATTGTGTTGAGTACATTGCCCATGACAGCACGCTTATTTTCTGTCCTTAGGCTATTGTGCTAGTGTCCCTTGAAAACAACGGACGGAGATCCGTCTACAGCAGAGTGTAATAATATTATTAAAAATACTGGCATAAAGAACATAGGGCATGGAGAAAAAAAATAACTACGTAGTAAGCAGATCGTAAGAGAAATGCCCTTAAAACAAAATTGCTCAGCCTTTTTCTTGTGCTATTTTCAGAAGACATTTTCTTTTCTTGACCATCAAATATGAGGTTGCAGATGAAAAGTGATTCTGTCCCTGCTACACTTCATAGCCATATACTTTGCCCTTCCCCTTGGAAAATGATGTGTGGAATCAGAGTGTTCATTTGGTATCTTATCCATGAGCCCATGAAGAAAAGTAGTTTGATTAGAAGCAATGATGGGCAAACTTCAAAAGCTCTGGAGATCATGTCTGGTTCAGATACGCATCCAAAAGGCTGGCCCCCGATCCAAGCTATCTAAACACCTTGGGTGTTCAATATTTAACTGAAAATCTCTGTTAAAGCAGGTCTTAGCCACAAGATTTTTAGACCTGCTCTCTTCCAGATGGATGAAGTAGTGATGCATTTCCATTTTGGTCTCTGCTACAAGCAAAAGCCACTTTGTTAGTATGAAAAAGCTGCTTTGTTAGTATGAAAAAGCACTGAAATATGAAGGCCTAGAGTTCAGCTTAGTTCTCATTTTAATCATACTTGTTTGAATATCAGAAGTGGGTATGTTTATTGCTTGTATTTTACCTTTACAGAGCTGTTGGCACAAGGCTTGACCATCTCATCTAATCTCTGCCCTGATGGAGTCAACTGTGTTGGCTTTGCACCACTATCTATGTATTCCTTTCCACCCCACTCCCTGATACTGCCACGCTGGGAACGTATTGGTG
Source organism: Athene cunicularia (assembly GCF_003259725.1). Taxonomy (NCBI): domain Eukaryota; kingdom Metazoa; phylum Chordata; class Aves; order Strigiformes; family Strigidae; genus Athene; species Athene cunicularia. The sequence goes on from NW_020799116.1 coordinate 2,360,540, forward strand.
GTGTGGGATTATGACAATCCATTGCCTGTGAAGGCAGAGTTGCCCACAGGAGCTCTAATTGCCTGTTTTACCGCCATGTTGCCTTGAGTTGCCAGGCTGGTGTCAAACTGGCAATAGCATTAAAAAGATCTGGGTTTTCTTCCTCCTGTTTGCTCATCTCCATCTACATGCAAAATATGTCTAGTGAGTTTAGAGATTTTCTCTCATTCTGTCTACCTTCCTTACAACAAATCTGCTCATGTATCTGTACAAAAAATTTCATCAGCTTCCTTACACACGTGCAGTACTTCATGGTGAGATATGTCCCTTAGAACTTCTACTAAAGGAAATTTGTTGGACTCCTTGGAGGCAGAAATCGAAAAAATGTTTCAGGTCACCTGAACCACCTGTATAAGCTGTATCTAACCCCAGAGGAACCAGTAGTTTTGTGATCTCTGTGTTCACAGGAAAGACAATAGCTTTCATTTTCTACCTTGCCCATGCTAGTAAATTTTTTTGCAAAACATTTAAAAGTGAATCACCCTTTAAAAATCAAGACACAGTGGAGACTTCCTGTCACCGCTTCAAAACCCCGTATAGTCAAGATTTGTGTAGCAGGGAAGAACTGACTTTCACACAAAAATGGGTCCCAGTTGTACTTGGTTTGTTGTGTGTAATGAGTTAAAAAGAAACAAAAATAATATTGCAAATGTAGGCTGACAACACCGTGTTTACTGGTTCTGACTTAAATCTACTGAGCGTAAGGAAGAGGGCGTGAGTTTATCGGGCTTGCAAAAATGTCACTTAACCAGATGACCCCTGGGCACATAATCTCAGTCACCTCTTACCGTATCTCCATAGCTTGCGCCTGCCAGCCAATGGGTTCAGCCAACGCAACTTTCAGCAGAAGCTGGCGATGCCACCCCAAGACGGGATTCTGCTACTGCAAGCCAGGTGTGGCGGGCCCCAACTGCGATAGATGTCTCATGGGCTACTGGGGCTTTGGAGAAAATGGCTGTCGCCCTTGTGACTGTGCCAGAGACTGCGACCAGCATACTGGAAACTGTTTCAATGGGTAAAGCAGCCCTCCTTTGGGTTCATTTTGAGATGGGATTCTGTGAAATGAAACAAAGATTAACTGATATATTGCAGCACTGAAAGTAACTGGAGGACGCTGGAGGGTGCGCAATCGTTTGAACAGGTGGCTGTAAATCATAAAAGGTTTCTTAGATTCCATTCAGTGGCTGGCATGCTCTGAAGTCCAGCGTATTATCCAAGGCAATCTTGCAATGATGACCTTTTGCAGTAATAATAGGCAACTCCACAACCCCATGGAAATATGTAATAGCGTACACCTGTTCGCCTTGGAAATAGATGGAGGAGTCTGGAGAGCTTGCCTTTCATCTATGCCCAGGGTAGAATGAATTACAAGGTCTCCCTCTTGTTCTTAGAGGACAGGCATCTGTACCCCAAACATGCATTAATCAGTGCAGAAATCCTACGATGTGCTGAGTGACTGCAGTTTTATGGGTCCTGCAGCTGTCCTCAGTTCCTAGTGACATCAACAAGTAGTCACTAACTTTGAGTTACTTTTTTTAATAAAAACAAGTAAGTAAGAGCAAAAAAGGCCCAATACGTAGTTACTTTAAAAATACCAGGTCAGCAGTAGTAAGGCCTAAATAAAAGCCTAGATCTTGTGATCTCTCCCTATGGCATGAAGTTGTGCTCTCATTTGCACTCCCAACCCGAAGCAAGCAAGCTCATCTGTGGATACAGACACGTGCTATAAACACCTGCTTCCCACCCATCTCGTGTCCTAAGTAAGTCTTCTGTTTTCCGTGTCCCTTCAGCTATGACAATGAGCCATTCTTTAACATCCCCATTGGGGGACGAATCCCTGACCCTGTGCAAATGCCAAGCAACGAGAGCGAAGAGGAGTGGAAATGGAATGACCACGAGCAGGGATTTTCTGCCCTGAGGCACCCAGGTACAGCCCAGAGTCTGGGAACATTTAGTAACTTCACTCGGTGCCAGTTCTTTCTTCTCTCCACCCCAACGTAAATTCCCCCACTCATCTCTAGTTTGCCTGGCCCCATCTGCTGGCAACATCTGCTAATCAGAACTATATAGGTTACCATTACACTTACATTGCTATTTTCCAAACCACCTGTACTGTCCAACTTCGGTTTGGGAAATTGATGAGTCATGAATAAGACTGTGTGGAAAAAATACTCTCCTTTTGTTGTTGTAATTACAGTCGTAATGTTTATGATTTTACACAGCTCCTGCTCAGGCGTTCAGTTGCTGTTCAGAACTTCAAATGCTATTTGTAAAAAGATCACGACAGCTGTCACTGAAACGCACCACCTCTAGGGTGGAATGCAAATGATTTTAAGGGTAAGATATTCTTTGTGGCACAACAGCTCAGGAGAGAAAGTCAGGCATACTGTATCCAGCTAAAGGTACAAAGGAGGCTTACAGAATGAGGTGGAGCCTTGAATACCGAACTAGTTCTCAGTTTTGCACGCCGTGCAGGAAGGTCGGCACTGAGCAGCATCCGTGGCTTTGTAAGACCCAGAGGTAACACTGCCACCTATTGCAGAGCTTGACTTTCCTGAGAGGGCTATTACCCTAATACCAGCAAGGATCAGAATTTCTTAGCTTATGGGATTGAACAAGGGTATTAGTACTTACATGATTTACACCTGGATCTTATTCTTACAAATCTCTTTATTAGTATCAGTATATTAACTGTACAATAGACCCCATGAGGGCTGCATTTTACTTGACATTACTGATCAGATTTCAGAACAATTATTGTATCATGTAACAAGAAACAGATGTGTAAATAATTGAGCTCACTCTCAAACTTACTTTTAAGGTCTACCAAATGATGGGAGTTAGATATCTATAACTTTATAACCAAGTATCATTTGCTGCTGCTTTTTTCCCATTTGCTTCGTGTCCTGGCTCTTCTCCAACCCTTTGCATTCTGCGGTTGCCCTGCTAGAAAAGTGTGTGTGCAAAGAAAAGGTGCTTGGAAGCGTCGCTGACTTCTGCCAAATGAAATATGCTTATGGTAAGTGGGTAAGATGCCCTCAAGGTACGATAATTTCACAGTGTTCTCTCTATTCACGTTATTAGCTGATAGCTATGCAAAATGACAGGACTGGCTAAGTCATGAAATAAGAGGTAGGATTTCTTCTGCCTTTTTTGTCTAGTGATGTGTTCAACTCCTGATCAGAACTGAATAGCATTTCTCATGCAAGGTTCCATGGTGTCTCCTCTCCAACCAGTCAGCTTCCCCCTTTACAGCATAAAGAGTGTGAGAATTATAACTCAGGGGAATGGTTGGCCTCTACATCAAGAATAAACGATAAAAGCCTTGCATCTAAACTGCCACTGGTTTTGCTCTCATTATGCAAGTTCAAATGGCCATGTTCATTTACCAAGAAGGTATTTAATACTGTAATTTATGAACACCTGGTCCACACCATCCCATGAAGCAAGAAAGGAAAGCTCTGGGATCCAAAGGTTTGATGTGCTTGTGTCACGACACAACAAAGCCTGCTTGTGGGGCTGATCTAGATGAGACTACCCTGCCAAAAAGTTATGGGATCCTATTAAAGGAACTGAAATTTATCATGGTAACCAGATGTTGGGCCACAAAACAAAAATGCCTTTTCTGGTTATTTGTGCAATCATGGAATTTTAGCCATGTGACATGCCTGCAGTCTGACGGTGTCACGTCCCGCTCAGACAAGGGAGACAAGGGACTCAGATTCGTAAATCCCCAATGGAGCAGACAACAAGTCTCCAAGTCCAAACATTTATTAACTACCCACAATGTACTAATTGGACACACGATAATTGGCTTAAGTATATAGCAAGTTGTGGTTAGCAATAGAATATGCCCTGCATTTCTGAATGGGAAAGTGAAAAGAGGGAGATAGAGGGGATGGGGAAATACAGATCACGGGTCTGGGTTTCTGCGCTGACCCCACCAGCGAGGGTTCCAGGAGGCAGCCATTGTCTTCACTTGCATCCATCTTCTTTGCTTCACTGTACTCTCCTGGCCCCTTCACCCCTCTTTCTTCCCCCCGTCTTGATTTAGACCCACTTTCCTTGGGTCCATCCCCTAGGTTGACCCACATACCTACGTATCCCATGTCCAGGGAAGGGTAAGGTGTTTCATGGGATGATGCAATTAGCATGATCATGTCAGCCTTCGTTAGCATACTGAGGGGTGTTAATTTTAATATGCATTTCATGGATAATGAAGCAAAGGTCATTCACTGGACAGATGGCTCTTGAAATGTGCCCAGGTGCACCAGAGCAGAGCTGTTCTGCCTCCACAGGACTCCCTCCTCTGGCTGCATCTTGTGTTATTGGGGCAGCCTTATCAGCTTTGACCTCCATACCATGTGCCTTGTGACTCATAGTTTTGTCTTGCAAGTGTTTGAGGCATTTCTCCTATCAGCTTTAACTTTTGCTTTCTCAGGCTGCTTTTTTTTAGTTTCTCACAGGCCTGGTTTCTCATCTCTCAGACAGGAAACTTCTTGACTTCCTTCCTGTAGAGCAGACAGTCCCTTCCCACATGACAAAATTTTTGAGAGGCCAGTATTAAAGTTCAACACAAGTTTTCAAACTGCGAAATATAAAGCCTAGAATCAGTACGCTTAAAATCAGACTGTTAGCTGCTGATCTGTTTTTTCCACCCTTCTTGGATGTGTATACATACGTATACACATACATGTGCTTTCCTACAATTTCCAAGCATTTGACATCAGCCAATTAAAAAGTAGTTGCTAAATAACATGGTGAAAGGATCAGTTAGCTACTTCCATTGAAAAATGTAGGTTTTCTTCTCCAAATTTTAGAACCATGACTGAAATGGACAAGCATTGGAATGCACTTCCTGTACAACTGCAGTGTTTTTTCATGTCTCCTTTCAAGGTGTTAAAATTCTACCTTTTTAGCAGTATAACACAAAATTCATCTAGAAATTTGTTGTTGTTCTCTATCTTGATGTGCTTTCTGGCAGTGATAAAAGCAAGAATCCTATCAGCTCATGACAAAGGGACCCATGCAGAAGTTGTTGTGAAAGTGAAGAAGGTCCTGAAATCAGGCAAAGTGAAAATTGCTCGGAGCAACAGAAGCATTTACCCAGAATCCTGGACCAACAGGGGATGCACATGTCCCATTCTCAATCCTGGTAAGGACAAAATGCTTACCGTGAATATTCCTTCCCCTGTAAACAGTGGTGACAACTCGGTATGAACATTAGCTATGGCTACTCAACACTTCCCATCAGCCTTTCTGGGGCAGAGTCCTTCGATTCATCCACACCAAAGAGGGAGACAATAGACAGCTGCAGTAAAAAGCATTTTCTTATCAGAGAACAAAGTTTTACCAAAGCCCTCCAGGAAATTTTTTAATTTCCGTGACTTGTGACTAGAATAATGTTTGCGAGGAAAAAAGAAATCCCTGTATTTTTATGTCCCTGTATTTCTATGTTCCTCACTCTGCATTTTCACATCATGCTTTACTTCTTTGATGCTACATGCCAGATCTTTATGAAATAGAGAAATTCTGCATTTAGTTCTGTTTTCTTCTATTTATTGACCGAAGTTTTTCTTTTTTTTTAAAAAAACTAGGTACTGACTATCTTATAGCAGGCCAGGAGGACTCTAGGACCAGCAAACTCCTTGTGAACATGAACAGCCTGGTGAAACCCTGGAAAGCGTATTTGGGAAAACAAGTATCAGATATTCTTCGAACTGGGTGCAAATAATTTCTGCTTCAGAAATTACAGTGCTGAACTTTGCCTTTTAGTAACACTGCAGTGAAAGGTGTAGTTAGTTCACGTGTTTCCATTCAACATGCTCCTTGCTGAAGTGATGAAAGCAGACTTACCATCCTTTCTCCTTTCACTGCTTAAGACAGGAAACTTGGGACATGGCTACTTTTTTCAGAAGAACACACAGCCTTATCATACAAAATTAACTAGTGCATCATACATAGGTTACAAGTCGGTTCTTAATTTGAGCTTGATTCCACCCAGAGAATCACTTTACAAGGCAAAACTAAAGATATGGATTAGTGTTTCCACACTCCAGGTCAGAGCCTGATATTAATATGTAAAAGCTGCTTACATAATACATTCATTACTTGGAGTTTTCTTTATAAGTGACCACTAACAGGCAGCAGTTTATTTCAGCTTTACAAGTGGCATAATACTAAACAAGCATGTCAAACAACATGTATTTAAAAGAGCTCAGATTGATTTAACATCAGAGTGTAATTATGCCAATACAACAGGTTGCTTTCTAGAAGGCAATTATAATCCCATTGCTGAACAGAAACACACTAACATGTGACTTATCTTGGGACAAGTTCCTTTACAGATGTACATTGCTATCATCAATGCTTAGTGCTGAGGTCTGCTGCAGAAACCACTTTGGCTCAAACTTGATTCCAAAACCAGCCCTTGCTCTCTAAGGTCATTTTGCTCTTTGCTCTAGTACTTCAGTCTGTAACACAACAAAGGTTTCACAGTAATTACAACTAAAAAGCCTTAATGCTAAGGGAAGGGCCAAAACACGAGGAACTAGCAGCTGCTCTAATGTTGAGTTTCTAATGCTACAAAGGCAGGAGGTGGTAAATGGATCGGCTGGACTATGTACTAGATGAGGTAGCTGTAGTTCCTGTGAGAGCAACCTGGCTATCTGAACTGTCCTCGGACCACTGGCATTTGATTCTGCTTTATTTCTCTTGGTCACACTTCAGGTTGATATACTGAAGATAGGCTTCCTTCCCCTTGTGCTTGAGGATTATTTGTCCCTCCACAAAAGCATAGGAGTGGTAATATCTGCACTCTAGGTAAAAATAGTTCTGTTCTGCAAAAGCATTATTACTAAATCAATTTTACCCTACCCTATAGTAATTAAGAGGTAGCTACTTAAATCACTCCCTAACATGGTATTTTGAGGAAAGTGTAGTTTAAGACCTGCATCCTCTGTTTAAGGACTCAAGAGCAAATGAAGCTGGTTGGAACACATTCCCTCTTCAAGTAAAGCAGGAAGAGTCAGTCTATTCTTCCAGGGGATTATGGAGAAAAAGCATGTATATGTGCTACTTTTGCATGTTTCTATTCCATGTCTGTAATTTAATGCTCTCAGGAAAGAGGAGATATTTAGCACTGAAACACATAGAGTATCTAGAAAAACCTAATACTAGTGCAGAATGATGGAAGTCCTAGTCTACAACTTAGGCTATCAGATCGTTCTCTATCACTGGGAACTGGAAAATCAGCTTCTTTCATTCCATTTGTTGCCATTTTGCTTTTAACTTCATGTTGGCTGAACAGTAGAAAATTCCTCAGCTCATTTGGAAATGGATGACAGGCAGATAGTTACAGAATAAAAGCCCCACTTTTTTCCCCAAGAGTGCATTAACAGTGTTTCTTCCTTCCCCCCCTTTTCAGGAAGTTTCCCCTTCTCCATTGCTTTCCCTCTTTCACTTCATTATTTATTTGTTGTTACCTAAAGTGGTATCCAACAACGTGGCATTTCCACCAAGCCCTTTAATTAACGCAATAAAACACTTTTTAACCGAGGAATTTGGCTTAATTTGAAATGTCAGTTTACAGAAATTAACAGCATAGCAACTGCTTTCTTTACTGTCTCCAGAAATCATCTCACAACAAAAAGATTGACAAGTTCTCTTTCAAATATCAATAAAGATGTGTACATGAATTTACAGTCTGTTCTCAAAGGACCTCTCAGAATAAATGAAAATCAAGTGTAGGTTTAGAACGAGGCTGAGGAACATGCTTTTCAACAGAGGCCATTTTACCTGCAGGGGATCTTATTTAATGATGAACATAATGCGTTGTGGTTATAGTCAGTATCATATTAAAACAAACTCCCATATTCCACTTTTTGTGCCAGATTGGTGATTTTGTGGGGAGGGTAAATGTCTGTGTAGTTCCTTTCTGTGGAGGAAAGTAATTTTTTAACATTTACAAGCATTTCTAGCTACCACTAGTAGAAATACTATTTGGAACTAGAATATTGATACCCTGGTGTGTTCTCTTGGGGCCTGCTATAATACAGTGATTAATGACTACTAAATGCAAACACTGTTGTATGCAAACAAGACAGCCATCAATATATTACACATCTCAGATATCTCAAAAGGAGGCAACGCATACACACGTTACAGAAAAAGCAAGTAGAGTGGGGGAACCCAAAAATACTCAGCTAACTTCCTTCCCTCCTTCTATTTCCCATTCTTTTGGAATCTCTAATTTACTTGCTGGTACTTGTATAGCTAACTACTTCATTCCCTCCATTAGTTAGAAACATTGCACATTTTGTTTCAGCTACTAGCTTGTGTTTAATGGTTTTGCTCAACAGAGCAACGGGTATTCTGTAAGCATGGAAATCAATTTTAAAGTGAAAGCACATTAGTGCAAGTCAACACTGGAAGTTGATTTTTTATTGGTATCACTACTTCTGCTAATCAGGTATCTCTGAGTTCACTGAGAGAAAAAAAATAAAACAATTCCAACTCACACAGAGTTAACCATGTTCCATCTTTGTTCTGCAGTGCTACAATCCAGGTAGCCTGTCTGAAAATAAGTGTCTCAACAGAAATGAACTGCATAGATCAAGTTAGAACAGCTACTGATTAAAGAAGAGATGAGAAAGTTTAATTTGATCACCATGAGAATTTGGCGAGGAAAAAAGTTATTTTCTTGTGTACTGGTACCTGAAAATAAGATGAGCACAAGACAGTGCAAGATGACAACTGTGTTCTAGTAGAAGCTGTTACATATTCCTCAGAAAAAGCAAACAAGGTCATACATAGTAAATTAAAAGCACTATCATAGAAGACATGGTATTCCTGTACCAAACCACAATTGTTTTGTAGGCCCGTCTACAGTATCACATATCTTGTGATCTTCTCTGGGACTGTGTGTCTTAGTGGCACAGCAATACAAAGAATACCAACATGGAAAATAGGATGCATCTGCTCAATACAGAAGTGGCTGGACAGCTTCTTTTAGTAGGTCTAAAATGGGACCTGTATTTAAACTGGCCACATGAACAACCCTACAGCACCCAAACAGATACGGCGTTTCACAAGCACTAACCACCACATATCAAGCAGTAGCAATGATGTATCACTTGGAAATCCTGCATAAGGATCAAATAAAAGCCTTTACCCATGAGAAAATTATCTGGAAAGCTGTGGAAAATTTGTAATAGAGCAGGTGATAGTTTGAACCAGAAGCAACTTTTTAAGATGGCAGCAAACTCAGGATTGCTGGAGGTCAAAGTAGCTGTAACAGCTGTGCAGCATGTGTATCCCAGACCACATGAACACTCTGCAATGTGGACCCTTAGGGCAGCAAAGGAGTTCATTAAAGGGTCATTGTTGAGTGCTGAGCCCTAACTCCACTGTACTGACATATCGCTACTAATGCTTCTCCAGCTTCTGCTCTTGGCAAGCAGCTAAGAAGGAAAACCTAGCTGTGCACAACCTTTGGGCATTGCTCTTCTGAGAGTGGCTCACTGCTATAAAGAGTAAGTTTTCTCTGTAGCATTTACCATGTCTCAGTTTTTCCATGCTGCTTGATGTAAGCTTTCTCTGAATTGATATAATTCACATGATGTGCTCCCTCAAGTCCACCAGACTGAAAAAGTTAGTGTGTTATTTGTTATGTGTTGTAGCACCTTTTTTTTTTTTGTACTTAAAACTTTAATTAAAAATACTCGGACACTTCTATTGATGTGAGGTTTGGGATCTGTTTTTAAATTTTAAACTATGGAATCCTCAAACCACATGTACATTAATTATTTTTCAGTTAATAAACCAAAACCACTCCAAACATCAGGTTCTTGCTTCAACAGTGTTATCACAGTCAGGCAAATAGAGAAAAGCATTTAGCTAGTAAGGCAACTGTGATACATGTTTTCCTACTGAGCAACTTACCAAAAAAAAGTACATGTGGTATGAGAACATGTACAGATTAGAAACACAGAACAGGTACAGTTAACATATGTAAGTGGCATGTTAATTTAATAACTGATCAAACCCAATCCTGCAAAATCTTACATGTAGGTACTTGCATGTGCTTAACTCCCCTAAGATACATACATATGAAGTTTTATGATGTGAGATCTAAAAAATACTTACTAGGACTAGGTCCTAAAACTGCTCCTTCACACAGAGCTGATTTGTAGGATGCAAGGCACGAAAACAGAAAAACAGGTAGGCCTTGAGAACCTCATACTCTAGCTATGAACTCACAGCCAAATTACTTAGTTTGACATTTTAAATAACTTCACACTGATCCATGAACCGGATTAGGTACTACCTTGCAATACTAAGAAAGAATTAACATTGGTGTTATAATTATTGCTGCACCTCTCCACTCCTCCTCCATTGCAAGGGTCTTCTCTCAGGTTCTCAGTACCACTAACAAACCATCAGCTCCAGAGGGGTTAAAAGCAGTTGAAAAACAACTGCAGACAGGCTGGTGCTGTTCAACAAAATGAAGTCATGTCCAATGAATAGAGCTGATTAAGAATAAATGACAAACTGCTGGTAGCTTCTCTACACTGTCCCACACTAACACTGCTAGAATTTTAATGAGAAGTAAAACAAGAGTCTAAGAAGCATATAATATCCTTTTTCTTCTTCCCTAGGAATAAGAAAGTAGGTTCTACCTATTTAGGTAACAACTTTCCTCAAAGAGATTCATTAACATGTGATCAGATAAGTGCCTTAGATGAACAGGAGACATCGCTGAAAGTTTAACAAGGACATTCTCAATAAAAACTGCATAGGATATAGATCTTGTTTCCAACACACCCTGCCAGATCCCCAGATCTAACAATCCTTAGAATAAACTGCAAGATAAACATCTCCCTCCAGACACCATTGCGTACATCATTGCTGTTGCAGGGAAGAAGGGGAAAAAAAGGTCATTGTCATATCTGAAGCAAGATCACATCTTTAGGAAAGTTACTAACCATAAGTTAAAGTTAGGTCTTTGAAATGAAGATGGGCTGTACTGCAGAGAAAAGCAGAAAAAAATCAATGAGTAACTTTTAAACACATTCTGTAAATGCAACTTTTATCTAATTTAAACTACTTTTCAGTAGTTCACTGTATTTTAGAGTGTATTTTGTGTTTAAAACAATCACCTATAAGAGACAAGTTTTATAGGCAATCTTTACCTGCATCAGGACACATGCTCCACTGATTCAAGTTTAAGCTGACTGCAGGAGCAACCCCACCCTAACAAGGTATCAAAACTTATGTATGAATTTGTGGCCTGCATTGTACAGGGATTCCAGCCACTTGATAAGTCCTACCCAGCCTTCAAAGCTGTGCCTTGTTTCACCACTGCGCTAACACCAGAATTACAAGGGTGTGTAACAAGTAAAGAATGATTAAAACTGGAAAACGCAAGTATTACATAGAAATATTGTACAAGGCAGTATTTTAGGAGCAATGATAAGAGTCTGTAGGACAAATACAGTTAAAACTACCTTTGTTAATTCTAAAAACTAAATGGACAAAATCCAGTTAGGTCTGTATCTGCATGTCACTGGGCTAAGTGATTTGTATTAAAAACTGTCATGGTTTAACCCCAAAGCCCTACGCAGATGCTCGCTCACTCCCTGCCCGGTAGGATGAGGGAGAGAACGGGAAGAGTAAAAGTGAGAAAACTCATGGGCTGAGATAAAGGCAGTTTAACAGGTAAAGCAAGAGCCACGCGCTCAAGTTAAACAAGGAATTCCTTCCCCACGGGCAGGCAGGCGCTCAGCCATCTCCGGCACAGCCGGGCTCCAGCACACCCAATGGTTCCTTGGGCAGACAAACGCCATCACTCCAAACGTCCCCCATCTCCCTCCTCCTTCCCCCAGCTGTATAAGCTGAGCATGGCACCCCAGGGGCTGGGACGCCCCTTTGGTCAGCTGGGGTCGCCTGTCCTGGCTGTGTCCCCTCCCAATTTCTTGTGCCCCCCCGCCCAGGCCCCTCGCTGGTGGGGTGAGGAGCAGAAAAGGCCTTGACTGTGTCCAGGCTGCTCAGCAATAACTAAACCGTCTCTGTATTATCAACACTGTTCCCAGCACAAACCCAAAGTGTAGCCATAGTAGCTACTGTGAAGAAAATTACTTCAGCCAAAACCAGCACAAACCCATATTCTGTTATATCTAGAAGTGCTTCAAACCTTGTTAACAGATCCTTTTATCTAAACTCTAATAAACATTTAATCACACTCAACACATCAGTTTTTACAGGACAGAGATCAAGCAAAAGGCACAGAATTAAATAAGAGCAATTACTTCATATTGAAAGCTTTCCTTCTCCTCACCGATCACTAATTTTGACTTGACATAGAAAAGCACCTGATATACAATGCATAAAATCATTACAAAATTATTCCACGCAGGAAATTTCTCAAACACATTTGAATCTACTATTCCCCAAGAATCATTATTTATGAAGAAAGAGAGACACATTAGAACAAGACAGCAACATGCAGCTCTAAGTTTTGTATCCAGACAATTCTTATCATCTGCTTATTCCACATGCCTGCCACATATTACCAGGGATCATTTTATCATTGTTATTACATACTAAAATAACCACCAATTGATTTTAGATTTAAAATGGGAGCATGCAACTATAAGAGGAAAATCATGTAAACAAAGCAATGGTGAGAAAGGTATCATCACATAGAGAACTGCATAGCAGTTTACATAGCAAAAAAAAAAATTCCAATTTGTTTTTTTTCGCCATACATCTAGACTTAAAATAAGTCTACTTTTACGAGATAGAAAAGATTCTCCATGTAAAATCTGTAATACTTTCAAGGGATATATAATGGTCAAGAAAGACAACTTGACCTTAAAATGGCATAAAAATCAGCTGCAGAATCCACACTGAATAGCTTCTCTTTCTTTACTTTCATGGGTCCAAGGAAGTGGCAATAGGTATTTAGTGTTGACCAACCCTCCAATTCCTAATTTTTCTCTAAATTCAAGCTACATTCCATGGTTGTCATGAACTTAAAATCCAGAAGGAGGCTGACTGCCTTTTACTTCTCTTAACACAGCAAAATACAAATTCCATGGCAAGAAATGTACTTTAAGAACTAAACCAGCAAACAGAAGTGACTGGACTCTGTGTTTCACCATATAGCCCTAATTCCTTGTCAAGCAAATCTCTATTAATATTTTAAGTTTTTAATGGTAAAAAAAGGCTGGCACAGCAGGAGTAGAAGCAAAGGGGGAGGGGGGGAAGGAAAAAAAAAAGCATACATGAGGAAATGAGAGACTTGATTTTTTTTTTTTTTTTGGTGCAAATTACATCACTTCCACTTTTAAGGGATTATCCAGAACACAAATGCAGTGATGACAGTTATGCTAGTTTCTAATTTGACAAGGTTAGGAGGAAAAGAAAGTGATGATTTCCACAAAGACCTCCTTAGGATTAAAGCTATGACTGACTTTCTTCAAATACCTCAAACACATTACAGGGTGTTTTTCAGTTTCTGATGTGAGGCCCTTATACATATTCCATATCTTGGTCTAGCACAACACGTTACCAAGCCACAGGTGAGTCAGAAAGAAGCAACTCCATCCTAAACACACCTTCAAATATGTTACATTATATGGTGCGAGTTCCCGCTGTCAGTATTAGGTTCAGGTCCCTAGCTACCGTAGGACTGGGATTCTTGCATTTTATGTTTTGTACACATATGCTGTAAATACTGTTACAGAGAATAAATTCAAAACCTGCAGAGCATTGAGGCAACGTGGGAAAGAAAACCACAGCAGAAAAATAATAGGAGGCAAACCATTCTTAGAACAGAGCACTCCTTCACAAATGGCTCTTGCTTCTTCACAAATAACGCATTGGATTTCCATTTAAACAACCAAAAGCCCGGGTGCATGTGATTTTTTTTTTTTTTTTTTTTTTTTTTTTTTTGTATTTGGTGCCCAGTGTTTATCTGATTGCCTATCTGATTTTCATGGTCCAATTGCCTAAGTGCCAAGGTTTATCACTGCTGCTTCTGTGCCCATTTACTCAGGTTAACTTGGCATTTGTCTTCCTATGCCTGAAAGAGTCACACTTAGTTTCTGTTAAAAGCTTGCCTTTTCTTTATTTTGAGAATCCAACAGCTGTACTGAAATATAAACAGCTCAAACATACTGTAAAATTTAACAGAAATTGCTCTCAAACATTCAGAAGCATCATCAATAACACTGAAATAACTTAAACAAAATACCAAAACATAATATGGAAGCAACCATGCTGAGCACTCAAGACTGCTGCCCAGACAGGCAACAGTTTACTGGACTGCATTATTGCCACTACAACTTTGTATAAATTTAAGTTATCCAACACAAAGAGAGAAAAAGCCAAACAAGCTTGTAATGAAGAGTTACTGAAGTCACAGGTACAATTTGTTTTGTAATACATTTTTCACAGCCCACGTTTTGCTAGGAAAGAAAAACAGTGTAGCATTCCTTTATCCACAGGTATTAAACTACTATGAATATTAAATTACTTGTACCTTGAAAGTAATTTTCAAATATTTTAATAGCTGTTTAGGCCCTCTGTCATGCTGGTTCATGATCCAATCTACTATAGCTACTAAAAATGCTTTACATTTTTTATGCCTTCTTGCTTGAGGCTGCGGAGAAAAGAATGGGACAAGAATAAAAATCTGACAAGCTGTAGCAACCGATCTTCACAACCCACAAATCGATTCAAACTCTGCTTACAATGCAGAGGAGTTATCCCAAATCCAAACAGTATTAAGAAAAAAACCCCACCAAAACAACAAACAACCACATCACAAAGACACAGAAGCTTTCAATGAAGGTAAAAAGTAATTGCTTTTTAATATGCACTTAAGTCACAGTATCTGTTTTGTGATCATTACACCAGGTAACATTTTCATTGTATTCTCAAAGTATTTTACAACAACCTGTGTATACACTGAAGGAGCAGGCACTAAAGGAACCAAAAACCTGTGGTTTCGGAGCAGAAATGAAGCCAGTGACCAACATTCCTTCCATTTATCTACACACCATTTTTAAAAACGCAAAAGCCATCACAGTAAGTAGATGAAATCAAAGGAGATACACATTTCAACATTTTTCTGGCACTCCTTACCTGATGTCAACAGTAAAATGCAACCATAATCCAATAAAACTATTTGAAATTATTTTACAAATTCTAGACTTAGGCCATTTTCAATGTCTTTTATCACTCTGGCAAGAAATTTAAGGAAAAAAAAACATTTGATGCAATTTCTATTAATAGAACAGAATTAATTAAAAAAAGAGCAGCTATTGATCAGAACATACTGAAATGAAGACAGACCTGGTGTGCTAGTGGAATTTTAGTGGAAAGCTCTATCTTTAAAGACATTATTCAAGTAAAAACTCAATGAGAACTTGAAGGTAAAGAACAGTTGTTAAAGTATTAACTGTGTCTGATAGCAGATTACACAGTACATACACATACTCGTTCTTTTTGCAGTATTTATTTGCAAGGCTGTAGCACTGAGATTTTTTTCTTCAGCAATAAATTATTTACTACAATACAGTGTATAGAAACATTTCTTGACGACTCAGACATACTGCAAAAGTCCATGTCTTTGAAAATGAGAAACGGAGACAACAGCCTCCTTGTGTCTTCATTAGCTAGATCCCTTCTCCTCTTTGGCAGCAGAAGCCTCCATAGGAGTAGCTTCCAAATCTTTGCTCGACTTCTCTTTTTCTTCATTTTCATCTTCTTGAGGGTAAAGATCTGGGTATTTTTGCATGCATTCCTGCATGGCGCGGAATTGGTCCACACAGTCTGATCCCTTTATTTCTTCTGTGCTATAGTGGAAACAAGAAAAGGCTGACTTGAACTGTTCCCCACAGGGACCACTAGCCATTCCACCCAGACACGGGCAATTCCAATTGATATCTCCATTGGGCAATATCAATCCTGAACAAACGAGAGAGAAGAAAAGTTAAGCGCTCCTTCCAAAAATTGGATTTCAGTCAGTGAAAGCTGCTGGGTTGGAGGTGTAAGCTGAAGTACTAACAACGCTGTATTAGCTCTGTAGCTTCAAGGGTGCTAAACACACTTCACTTCCTGGCCAGTCTGTTTCTATCTCTGCTCTGTAGAATCCTTCACTGGGCACAAGTGAGATTAGTTCTACATCCGTGCTTGAATTAAATCTTTCTCCCTGGACTACAGCCCACTGAGAATATTCTAAGGAAGCTGCAAAACAAATTGTAGTCAAGCCAATCCACTTGCCATACTCCCTGTCAGGAGAATAAGCAAGCCTTAAAATTGTGTCAAATAAGTCTTAAGAATTTAAATCCAGTATTAAGAATAGAATTCTTTTAAATCAAGTTGGATGGATGATTACAGAATGGTTTAGGCTGCAAGGAACCTTATAGATCATCTAGTCCAATCCTCCTGCAACGGGCAGGGATACCTTCCACTAGACCAGGTTGCTCAAAGCCCCGTCCAACCTGGCCTTGAAGCCTTCCAGCTTCTCTGGGCAACCTGTACAACTGTATCCCCACTCTCACAGTGTGTTTTTCTTCTTGTTTTAAATGAACTCTGGAATACTAACTAATACACAACTTTCCCCTTTAAAATTTGAACTGGAAAACCAGAATTATGAAAACAAACCCAGTTTATTTGTAAGACACAGATTAAGTCACATGCCACAGCACACAAGGAATAGTGAGGACATGCCAGCCCATCTGGTTGCCAGAAACCAAACTGCACTTTAGATCACAACTGAAAGTGAGTTAGGTCTCATTTTTTACTCTAAACTGTAAATTTCTGCTCTGGAACAGCTGAAGTCATCACAGAAATACTTCAGTGATGGAATAGCAAGGTGAAGATTGAAGCAGTCATATATTCTTTGAGACATCAGATGATTTGCACAATGAAGTTCAAACAGCAGGCCAGAGAACTCATCTCCTCTAAGTTTTAGAAAACCTTTAAACAGAAGGTATAGAAACATCATGTAATGGGCTTAAGTCGTGTAAGCTTCTAGAGTCTCCATTCCCTTTCTCCACTTTGCACGAACATACACATAGTTATGTTCATCTACTAAGAACAAGAGAAATTCTGTGCTGTGATCCAAGCTGGTTTCTTCTCCACTTTAACAGTTTGTTCTCCTCCTCTCTAGAATTCCCTCACTTCACCTCCAGGTTAAGTTTCTGCAGAAGCTAACATGCATAAGCCTGAAGTTCAAGTACTTTCCCTTTAGAAGCAGGTATGAAAATACCACTGTCAGAATAAATTTGCATTAATTCCAATTCAAACATGAAATTATCTGTAGGGTCTGAGGTAACTTGACGTTGCTTAAAATACTGCCACAGAATTCAATAAGCCTAGTTATTTCCTTTGTCCTGTGGGATCATGAAGTTCCAGGTGTACGTTTCACTCCCACTAGCAATTCCTTGGACATTAGGCCACAGTATCATGTATCTTATGTACTGGTACAGCAAGAACGGTTCAACCATATTTATCGCTATATTAAAAGGAATGACAAAAAATTGCTCTGATTGCAATTCATCAATGATATTCTCTAACTCAGTCAATGCAGTTCAACAGAAAATTACAGTCAGTGAAATCTCAGTGTTGATCAGTCTCCTTTTCATTACAGAAAGCAACAGCTTCCTTAGCATGATTCAGTCACCTACAGTAACCTTGTCATTTTTCACAGATCATGCTTTATTCAGCAGGATGGTTTTGTAAAATATCTGTAATAATCACTGTACTGAGAAGATATGCCTAGTACAGTGCCTCATGGCATCACTACCTGCCTGGAAGAAAAGCAGAACTTCTCAAACAAGGAAACGGATGGCTGGTGCCCGATTCCTTATTGTCAAGAACGACAAAGCAGAAAAATGTTGACTATACCGTGTAGAAAAAATATGGCTTGCTTTGTCACCTAGATTTTGAAGTCCTATGTTCCTCCTCACAGTCATTTTTCTAATACTTCAAAAAGAAAAAAAAAGTTCTGAAATGTCCCTGAAGACACCACAGCAATAAAATGACTTGTAAATAATTATCTTTAAATAAATTGTTCCTTTTAGAAGCAGAACTGCCCTGTAAGCATGCAAACTTAACAATGTAAGAGTTCTCATAAACAATACATTCTCGTATATCATGTAAGCATTGACTTGCACCTCTTTGATCACTGAAATAGCACCAGTTTTGGATGTTAGATGCACACAAACCATTTTTTAAAAAAAAGTAGAACAAAAATACAGATAAAACAAACATTTCCTCACTGATAATTAGAGCAGAATGCACACTTCTATGAGTAAGTGTATCAGCTAACTTAGAACACAATTCAAATGGAAACAGATTTCATCCATCACTCTCCCTGAATCACAAGCCTGCAATAGATGGGATTACTATTTTTAATTAAAATTGAATTAAAACTTTTTAAATGCAGCCTGAACCTCACTGATCCAATGGGTCATAATCTACCTGAGCCTGCACTTGGGGAAGAAAAACCATTCCTGTTTACATCATTACAGCTCAAGGTTTGTGTTAGCAATTAACTGCTGACATCAGATAAGATAACCTCTCTCAGCTGATGGGGTGGGTTAGAATCATGAAGGCAGGTCCACCTGCCTTTAAGGTAAACCCTTGGCTTTGGACTGGCTGTAATTATTCCCCACTGTTATTCTGAGAAAGGTTTCTTCCCTGTTCTATGCCAAACATTCCAATAACAAGTTTATCTGCTAATGAATCACAATGTAAGATGACAGACACATAGGAAGCAGGATTGAAAGGGACATCATCAGTCTTAAAAACAGTCCTCTACATCTGATCATTCAACAGGTTCTTTCTTAAAAGAACTGGGGTTTTTGCTTCATCAGTCCTCTGTGGAAAACACTTCAAAACTGTCTCTAAAAGATGACAAGTCTGGAAAAAAAAGAAAAGGGAGAGGACAGCAACAGCCTGCGTCTGAGGTACAATTCCATAAGCACTTTTAGACAACCCTATCACAGCTGTAGTGTTAATAAAAATTACTTTTCATGCATAAAACTCACCAGGACCTTCTTCATACAAGCCTAATAAAACAAGAAATTATTCTAACTTATGGGAGTAAAGATCTTGATGAAAACTAGAGATCTTTCACATTTAAATTCTTCCATCTGCAACACATAAGACCAGAAACAAACTTTACAGTGAGAATACTATTTCAAAACTGCTGCAAATTAATTCTTAATTTGTTCTCATCAGCCACAGCTGTTAAAAAGGCACACACAGTGAACTGAAATACACTGCAATATGAAACATTACATTGAACCCACCCTGGTTTGTCTGTCTTCCTGTTTCACATGCCTTCATTGCTTTCAATGTTTTTGGCTTAAAGTGAGCCATTAACATTCTGCCTACCAAAATCTCGTAACTGATAGAAATAAAAACAACTTTATTTTCTCCCAAGGGAAACAGAGCACAACTTTTATTGAGTAGCTACTGACTAAGGTAGCTCAAAGACTAACATCTATTAATGCCTGAAGCAAAATCCAAAATATCAATATTCAAAAATACCAAACTACATGTTTATCTTAAGTATGAAAAAGGCCCCTACAGAAAACCAAAGCCTCAGATGAAAGTTTCAGCTGTATTAGAAACTAATACAAATTATGGTGTATATCTATAGAATAAATCTATTCTTTCCCAGATATGACTGTTCTGTGTCTAGCACAGCAGAAAAGATGAAAAGAGTCGTTATAGCTAATTATGGCACAGAAGTTGAACACTGGAAATTGTCTTCTATTCAAAGTAGAAGCTAAATTAGAAAAGCCTGCGTATTACTTTATGTACAAAGCCCTTTCCAATTTTCTTTCAAATAAAAACCACACAAGCCAGAGCTTCTGCACTTCAACGTATTCCAAAACATTGTCCATATGTCTTTCCTGTCTACAAATTTCACTCCCATTAGATGCAGCTACATTCTGTTATATGTCAGTTGTTTCTCTGTTTTGATCTGATGCACTGTAGCCTGAGATTGTTCAAGTGAGTTTTCAGAGAAGCCTTAAAACATAGCAGTAACTTACCACATGCTAAGGGAAAAAAAAAACAAAACAAAACAAAACAGAAAAACGCAACCCAAACTTATTACCAGTATTTAAACAGAGTTTCTTTCTAATTTTGAATCACAGTCACACATTTTCACTGTAAGGTGTCCCTAATATCACTAGCTTCTGGCTTTCTCTCTTTTCTTCCCCGCTCTATAGTTTAGGAAGCAAGTGATCTAACATGCCGTAAACACAGGACTGCTAGGAAAAAATTCACCTCTCCTCACCACGGCCTTTCCGTATCCAGCAAATTACACATAATTAGTGAATATGGCATTTAAACAATGAGGAAGTGGCTCTTTTAATTTTCACTAGTTTATTACCTAAATATATGGCACAAGATATGCTTGTGGTATACGTACAACCAGAAAAATAATAATTTGGGGCAAAGAGGTGGAGTGTGAGACAGAAGGAAGAGAATCCCCTCTTTAGAGGTACCAAGAAAATTGTTTTCTATGTTCACATTCCAAGCCTTTTCAGTATGTCTCTCTATTATGCTAGATCTGAGATGGGCACCCTTTCCTTTTAAAAGCTGGTGTCAAAAATAGAGGCTTTGTTATAGGATCAATACACATTCACATGTTGCTAGACAGACACCTTTTACTAATAGAATATTTAATTATCACTAAAGACCATGAATAAGGGAGAAGATAGGTAAACTTCAAACAACCACATGTAACATCAATACAGACTGCATACATGTATTTACTTAGCTAAAGAGCAAGCTGCTTTGTTTAGCTGTACACCACGCAAGGTGACTTACTAGTTCAGTGAATGATAAAATCTCTGATGTTTGTATGTTCTACAGATGTGGTATCTAGAAAGAGTATCTATCTGGCCTTATTTTGCAAGCAGTCCGCAGACTTTCCAGAGGAAACAGCCACAGAAAAGAGGCTGCTAACTCTTCACATAACAGACCGATAATGGATTATAAATTTGCCTGAGGCAGGAGTTGAAAACTCTTTTGTTTCACTTCTAAATAACATACTGAGAAGAGCAAACACTCTTAAAAATGAGCTGCCCCCAGACACTGTTTCCCACCTTAAAAGGATGGATTACTTTACATGAATCATTTGTAGGTTCCATCTTCCACTCTGCAAAGGCAGTAACACATCTAAGTGCCACATAGCTTTTACTGCCTGCAGGGATCTCTATTTGAAATCTTCAGGGGCTGAAGCACTATTCCTGTGGTGAAAATGATGACAAATCCCAAAGCACACACTGTTTCCACCAAATAGGCAGTTTGGGCATTTGATCTTAGCTGGTGAAACAACTACCTGAAAATACAAGGTAGAAGAATTCCTGGCAGGTACTAAACAGCTGGTTTTAAACACCTTTCTGAAATTCTCTCAT
The DNA here is from genome assembly GCF_003259725.1 of Athene cunicularia. Lineage (NCBI taxonomy): Eukaryota > Metazoa > Chordata > Aves > Strigiformes > Strigidae > Athene > Athene cunicularia. The sequence continues at coordinate 2,382,031 of NW_020799116.1, forward strand.
TGTTCTCATTTGGCTCATTATAAAACTGAAGTTATCACTGCTGACAGGCAAAACTTTTAGATACAGCTACTGACTACATACAGTTGCAAAAAAGTCAAGATACGCAGCTAAATGCAAAAACTTCAACACAAATTGTGTATGAAAAAAGTTATTTTAATGACATAGGAAGATATAGTTCAAGTTAAACTAGATACCAGACCAGCTAACAGAGCAACCCCGTGTGCACCAGCTGCTAAACTGTGCTGTAGTACTGCCCTCTAAAGGTCCCAGAGCCACTTGCATATAACAAAATTTCAAAAAAGATGAAGCGTTTGCTTCAATCTCAGCTGATCTGAAAGCAATGAGATCATTTCACATAGAGTGAAGAAGCTAGGAGACCTGTAGGCATAAAGACAATTAGAAAAAAATGTAATCCAAATTAACAAATGTTGATGACTATTAACCTAGGGCAAAATTTATTTAATCATCACGATCGGAAGATTATTTCCTTTACCCATTAGAAATAACCTAAAATATGCTCAATCAGAATATTACAAGCCTTCATCCTGGAAATATTCTGCTTTCTTAAATCTCCATTTGTAGATTAGATCTACTTCATATAAGAACTGCAATCTTCACTGAAAACTCTAATCTACATCTTTTCAAGGCAAAATAATTATAGTTTTAAACCTGAGTAATCTGAACTTACCTGTCATGGGCCACTGAAAGATATTACTACTAATTATTGATTGTATTGCCACTAGTATAGTACAGGATTAGTTAGATATAATTTATATTCAATCACATATTCAGAGATCACCAAATTAGCCGCACACAGGCAGGTGAGCAACTCACATCAATGACAGTGGTATGTAACACACTTCAGCTTCCCTGAAAATTGCATTTTGCCATTTAAAACAGTGACGAAAACGTCAAAATTTTCACTGGTTAAGCTCTAACTTTGTTAGTAAAAGAAAGGAAGTTTTTCCCGGGTATCTCTGGCTACTAACCAAAGCTACATTTGAACAGGCCAAAGAATCATTAAAACTGTAGGAAGAAACCCATATAATTTGTGATGTCTTAATTTGCAAGTTTAAACTGCTGTTTGTGTGTTTATCTACTGAGTAACCAACTGCCCTTAGTCTTCAAAAATGAATAATTTGTTCCTACTTCATACAAGGTTTGTCTTCTGTTGTTCTTGATTAAGATTGTTAGAACGTAAGTGATAAATCACTCCTTACTTCCCTTTTTCTTACTACTGACCTTGTTCTTCGTAAGGGTCATCTGGGTCATCTGCCACCAGCTCGGCACTGCTTGGTGTCTCATGGTCCTCCTTGGTTGCAAATATAATTCTGTCTTTTCCTACAATACAAGAACAACAAGCAAAAGTTCAGAGAAAGCTGATTCAGGACTCATTTACAAACCTGCTGAACACCACAAGGTAATGCGATATTCAACACAATGCATTAATGTTAACAGAGAATTAATTATGTTGTACTTATCAACCACCTTCCTTTAGAACAGTTGGTTCAGAGGAACACATATGCAACTGAAATTCTATTCTGCTAAAGCTCCAATTTTCACAGCAACATGCTGTAATGGCTGCAGATCACAGTACAGTTCATTGAACTGTGAAGTTAAAAAGCTGTTTCAAAACAAGCTCAAACTACTCCCTTACCACGACTAAGCCGGATGAAGGCGTTAGACAAAAAAAGCAAGAGTGAAAGAAAAATTATTAAATTACAGTCAAGTGTTCAAAGGGATACTTAATAATTACACTAGTATCTAATGAAGAGTAGTGTTATATTTTACAGTAATTACCTGAATTAAATACACAAGAACACCTTAACAGAATAGAACCAACTATATTGAAAGGTGCTGTGAACATTACCAAGGTCAAAAAAACCCACCACAGTGTACTTCCTGCTCTTGTGCCACTCTTGACTTAACAAAGAAATTCTGTAGCAGGGTGGGAGGGAGCTTGGCTAGAAACCCGAGTAAAGTTTCCTAACAACTCTGTAAAACTATAAAAAGCACTCTGAGGCAGACACAAGTAGAAAAGAACAGCTATTTGAAACTCTTCTGAACATGCAACTGAGTATTCGTTGAATGGGAAAAAAAAAAGTTCCCCAAGAACTTCCTTTCATTCTCCAAATTCATAAAGGCCACTATAACAAAACGGCATATTAGAAATTATTCTTGCCCCTCAGTGAGACCTCAAGCAGTTCACAAACTTCCTTTACTTTGCTCAGTAACCAATACACATTTATACATGGCTGAGAAACAGGTAAATGTAACCCTTTTTAAGGGGGAAAGTTTTCTGTCAACTCTGCATTGTACTCCAGCAAACTTTACAAGGTAGAATGTCCAGTCATTTCTTATATAAAAGGAACTAGAAACATATGAACATTAATCCCTGTCACTGAAATTTTGTAGAGTGCCAGAAGACAACTTACAGATCTTGCAGAGATCCAAGTTGTTCTTTAAATAAATAAAAACATAAAGCAAAGAGGTTCATAGGACATGACTACCTCGCCAGTTCATAATCAGCATTCAGCGTGCCAAAGTTTGTAACTTCAAAATGGCATTTAGATCTACTTATTGGCTTTTTTTCCAGTTGGAAACTTTACATCCGAGTCACTTCACGTTACTTAAAGCGAGGAGGGAAATATATCCCCCAGGATATGTAGTGGTCAAACTTCATAAATACCACAACCCGTACAACCTAATGCTTTGTACAGATACAGAAACATGAAGCTCACACTCTACCTACGCTGTCCACTTACCATGTTTTCCTTAAAAAGGTAAAAAAACTCACTTTAAAAAGACCACCTCCGGCCACTTGAGCTAAGGCGGCAGAAACGCAGCCCCTAAGGGAGGGCACCGTTCCGCACGGCAACAGCGAGCATGCCCGCATTCCTCAGCCACAGCAAAGCCTGGCGAGCTAAAATAAGAGCCCCGAGGCTCACCCGCGCTCAGCTGTGGCCGTTTCGCGGGGCTGTTTCCACAACCAGCTGCAGGGCGGCCCTTTCTCCCCGCGCGGCAGGCCGCCCCACAGGCCTCGGCATTTAATAAGTGTGGGAAGGTTTTGGTCCAAGGCAGGAGGTGCTACTCTGTAGAGCAGCAGTATTAACAAAGCTAAAACGCTTATTTGGAAAGAGAATGCCTTCCCCTTTTACACCTATATTGCTTTTTTTGGTTTCTCTCCAACAGTTCTCTGACACAGGCAGCAGAAAAGAACATGTTAAAATCACAAGTGAGTCCAAACCAGGGTTCCTGGAGAGGCTCAGCGAGACTTCTGGAGGCATGTTGATGGGACTTGTGACATTTCTTCTGTCTTTCTACCTTCTTTTTACTAATGAAGTAAGTAAAATACTGTCAGTGTTTGTGCACAGTTTTAAGATGTCACACCTGAGGTGAGATTCAACTAGTTTTGCATTTATAGGCTTAATAAAATGGTCATGTCAAAGCTCTTATTACTTCATTTGTGAGAAGAGGACACTGGAGAGCCTGGTGCTTGTGCTTGGGATGTAACAGAAGAATGAAATCACAGGTTGATCAATAGTGTTTCTATAGAACTGAGCATGGTAGAGGCAGTGGCAGTGTATGATGAGAGATAAGATCCACAACTTGTGAGCTGATGCAGAAACAGGCTGTAGTATTATTGAAGGAGGGTTGTATAAGCCAGCCATGTTCCAGACGTCGTCTTTTCTTGGGATAACACAGGGTCCTCATTGCTAATGTTGTTATAATTGTGTTAAAGGAATTCATGCTCTATGTTGTGAAATGGAGGGTGTTAATTATTCTCAGTGTTACTTTATGTCTTGGCTTTAGATTGAAAAAATAATGGAAGTAAGCAGGGAATCCTAACACCCTACCATTGCAAAGGTACATGCTTTTGGCAGTTATGGAGTGCGGGAGCAGAGTTCTGTGAATTTTTACCTAAGACTTCCTCTTATACCTCTACAAGAGGAAAGAGAACTGCTCCCCGTTTTGGTGACTTTGCAGGAAAAGCAACACCATAACATGATGGTAAGGTAAGGAAAACTTCTGCCAAGTATGTGTCTATGGAAAAAGGACCATAATTGACATAATTTTTGCAGTTACTCATGACCAACGAACAACACAAAGGTGAAGAGCAATAATTTTAGACCCCTGTAGGAATAACCTCTGTGTGTTTGAGGAGCTTAGTGTTAATGGTCAGGCTGCATGGGTTAGAAGTACTGCCCCAAACTCGGTCAGACAGAGAAAGAGAGGTAGAAGTAAAAGCATGTTTCAGGAATATGTCTTGAGGCTGCTTTGTGAGCTTCAGCTCACCTGTCTGCTAACCTTTTTCACAAAATACTGCTGTACCATTGATTCTCCACAACTTGATTTTGTTTTTGTTGATGGCAGGGACGAGCTTTAAGGACAGCCAAATCTCTTGATGAGGGACTTTCTCTTGTGATCCCTCTTGATAGCATCCACAGTGTGTCTCAGCAGAATGAAGGGAGATTGGTGCACTTAGCTGGTGCTCTGAGTACATCTAAGGTAAGTAAAGTAGCATCTTGAGGATAGGAGTATTTCAAGCTTGGGGAGAAGGAAAGGTCTTTGCCAATTAAAATGATGTTTGATGTCCAGGAGGAAGACATGTAGCTTCTCTCCTCCTCTGTAAGCACTGCTGGTTACCAGACTTTTCTTGGGCCCAAATCAGGGAGATGCTCTACAGCCTTGGTCTCCCTACTCCCCAGCAAGATGCTACCTCTAGCTGTGTTTACCCTCCCACTGCCTTTGGTGGGTAATTTCAATCCCCCTTTGTATGGGGAACCCGTTGTGTATTCAGGATATCATAAAGTCTTCGGGCTTTTGCAGCACAGAGGCTCTGCAAGTTCTGAGTTTTCGATAGCGATGTCACTTTTTGTGGTCAGTCTGCATGGTAGAAGGCAACACAGCATGGTATCTTCCCCTGAAATAAAATCTCCCCCTGGTTTGAACAGTTAAGCCTGCATACCATTAGCCAGCATTTCTGGTTTCATTCTTCACTATGGCAATAATTTTGGATGATGATTCTTTAGGTCAGATTTATCAGTGAAAGAAAGAGATGCTCCTATTTGTCTTTTAAAACATTTATTCTATATTCAACTGTGTGTAACGTAATACTAACTTCGTACAGTAAGGTGTGTAAATGGGTTTGATGATGAAAGTACAGTCTTTGAGTTTGTAAGGTACAGCATTTATACTGACTTGTATTTTTTTTAATTTTCAAATAGCCTTTGTTTGATCCCAGCTATGGGCTCACCATCCAGGCTGTCAAACTTAAGCGTAACGTTGAAATGTACCAATGGGTAGAATATGAAGATTCCACGTAAGTGAAAGTAATCTTTAAGTTATTTATAAAGCTGTTGTATTAACAGGATCCCATCACTTTTTTCTCCCCAAAGAAAAAAAAAAAGTCTTTATGGCAGGAGAGTTCTAGAGCTCTTGGCTTTTTTTAGAGTCACACTAATTTCGTTGGAGATGTTAGGTCTGAGATGGTCAGTGCTTCAGAATTTGCATCTGTTAAAATTTGGGTAACACCCAAGGCCTTTTATCAAATGTTTCCACTTTCTGATTTTGTATGGGGTTTCTTGGCCTCCGTGCTGCAGCTGTGGGTTTTTGTTTTCATTATTTTTGTCTGATGCTGGGCCACCTCAGAGCCCATTGATCTATTTTCTATCATATGTGTTGTCAGTGGAATTCAAAGATCTTTACCAGTGTATGGGAAAAAACCACCAACCAAACCTCATGTTTTTCCCATAGACTCAGTTGAATTCTATCCTTTCTAATGTTCCTAAAGCTTCTTTTATTTATTTATTGACGTACTTTCTGCCCATCACAAATTTTGTAACTCCACCCTCATAATACTCCCTCCCTGCTAGCTAGCAGAAGCAAAACCATTGTCTCAAAATACTTGGTCCTGAATCTTTTCAAATAGAACTTCATAATTCATTTTTTTTCCCATGCATCTGCTAAGCCTGTCCTGCTGCCATTCTCTAAAATCTGTTCATGGACTCTCAAGCCAAGTTTTTCCCTGTCCTCAAAAAGGAAATACAAGAAGATTTTTGCTGAATCCAGAAACTTCAGCATGTTTTCCCTTGGCTATCTTCCTTTCTTCCACAACGACCACAGTTTACTTGTTGGGGTTTTTTTGTTGGTCAGTTGGTTTTGGTGGTTTTTTTTAATCTCCCAAAGGGCTCTTTAGCCTTTTTTAGAAAAGTGAACTCAACAATTTCAGTTATGAATTTCAGAATAAGCTCTGATAAACCCATTGACCCAAAAACTGCCTGGCTGATGCCTACAGCCTAACATACACTCGACTATTTTAAAGCAATTAAAAAATCCTACTGGATCCCATTAAATCTAGAAGTCAGATTCTTTTCTCAGACTTGTGGACACTTGAGACTTTTTGGCATGTGACTATGAGGGGAATCTCTTAATTTCTTTGGTATTTCATACATGTGCAAACTGAAACCAAGACATAATTTCTTGATTTTTAGAAGATTGCTATCCTCAGTAATCAAAAGCCAACATTAATTTCTAGCTGTGAAAGTAAACTGCAAAATTTAGTTGCTTGAGAGACGCTCAGATTAGTTTATAATAGGCAATATTGGAGCCTAGGTACCTTTTTAAGGGGATTTTTTTATTAATAATAATTCAGCTGACAGTGGTATAAAAGTTATTAGCTATTATGTACGTCTGACTCTACAGAACTCATGTTCCAACTGTCTTTTGTGTCATACAAAAGTATGTTTTCTCCAGTTTTCTGCACTTTTCTCCTTGTACAGAGAATCTGTGTCTTCAGAATAGGGAGTTCAGAGAAGAGTTACTTTACTTGTAAAGATAAGTTTGTGTTGCCAGTGAGCTGTCTGTGCATTCTATTTGTAAAGTGTATTCTGCCCTGAGCAGGGGTGTGTGTGCACTGTTTTGGTTCTCATCCCACTCCTTTTCTCTGCAGGGAATATGAAGAGAATGGTGAAATTAAGAAAGAGACAAAGTATTCATACAGTAAGTTGATCAACAGAAAGTCCCCTTTTGTTTATGCACGTAACTTTGGACTTTTATGTGTGTGTATTTTCATTTTTGTTGTAAACCCCGTATTTTCCCGTTGGGAAAGAAAGGAATGTGAAGAAATAAGCAAAAATTCTGTTTCCTAAACAAATGGCAGGATCTGCCTTTCTTGAGGTAACTGAGGTGAAAGGAGGTGTGCTGTTAGCAAGCAACTACTACAGAAAGTCTTGTCTTGGAACTGCTGGGGGTTCAGAGCAGCTTTCAGGGATAAGGTGCTCCGGACCCCTAAGGTCCTCAGTGACAGGAGGTGGGCAGAGATGGGAGTGTGTTCAAAGCTACGCCTGGGATTGCTCTTCAGAAGCAGAGTAATTGGGCGTATGTCAGGCATGAGCAGAAGAGAGTAGAGAGGGAAGAACAGTGCAGCTCCAGCCTGTAAGACAGCCTGTTGAGAATCTGTTTAGGTGTTGATACCATCTAATGAAAACCACCAGCACCTTCTGATGTGTGCTGTGGCTTTTGCCAAATGCTTTTTTGGCAGGAGCAGAACTGAGAGCATTATTCTGCTCTACCCAGTGGCAGAAAAATACTCTTGAGTCATCATGTATCTGGAGACTGGTCTCTGTGCCTCATTTATCTCTGCTTAAGGCACGTGGATGTGCGACGTGGGCATGCAGCAGTTTCTGGGTGTGATCATAAAAATCCACCGGGTCAGTGAAGCGTGGGACCCTGCAGCATGGAGATACGTAAGGAGCAAAGCTAGTGGTTGAGAGCTGTGAAAAACAGCCTTCCCATGGCAGGGAACAAAAAAGAACTGCCATTTAAAACAACAGCTGCCCTCTCAAGATTGATGGATTGTGTCCAGTAAAAGTCTGTGTATTATTAGACGTGGTGGGTTAGCCTTGGCTGGCAGCCGAGGGCCCGCACAGCTGCTTGCTTCCTCTGCCTCTCTGCAGGACTGGGAAGGAGACTGGGAAGAACAGGAATGAGAGAGCTTGTGAGTTGAAATAAAGATAGGGAGATTGCTTACCAGTTACCATCACGGGCAAAACAGACTCAACTTGGGGAAAAATAACTTAATTGTCAATTAAAAATAAATATTTAATTACTGAGTAGGCTGTTGGCAAAACACGTTTGCTCTCACTCTTTCCCAAGCTTAACAGCTTTGCTCCAGACTCCTCTCCCCTTGCCTCCCTGCCTTTGTTCTTGCCACAGGTTACACTCACTCCCTTCAGTGGGGCAGGGAGAAGTGCAGGGGTTGGGGTAGGTTTACAGTCAGTACATCGTGGCTTCTCTCTGCCACTCTTTCCTTCTCACACTTTTCCCCTGCTCTAGCATGAACTCACCCCACGTTGCAGTGAATATCTGCTCTGCTGTGGAGCACCTCCTCCTCCTCCTCTTGACTTCGGTGTTTGTTCCCTCCAGTGTTTGTTACTCCTTTTTGTTCTCTCCATTCCCCACTTGGTGTTTTCTGCCCTTTCTTAAAAATGGTTTCATAGAAGTGCCCCAGACTTCACTGATGGGCTCAGCTGTGGCCTGCAGTGGCTGGACGTGGAGTCAGCTGTGTCCAACACAGGGCAGCCTCCGACCGCTTCCCACAGAGACCACCCTGCAGCACCCCCACTACCAGAATCTTGCCATGTACCCAATACACAAGAATATCCTTTACAATATACCTACTCCACTGTTTAACCAGACTCCTTTTCCTTTTTCTCTACTCCTCCATGGAAGCAGAGCAAGCTATATTTAATATGGAAGCTGCTCAAAAAAAGACTCTAGTTTTGTAGGAGTTATAAGGAACCTACTGGAGTCTGTTCTGGGGATATGGGAAAGCTGCTGTGGCCCAAACAAAGGCAGCATTATGCATTTTTGACAGTGGCACGTACAGGTACCATCTTTATCTGTCGCCTGACTGAACTGAAAGCTGCCAGTTCCAGCAAATTTTCCTCACAAAACCAGATTATTCCCAAAGAGTGGAGCCAGGAATCAAAGCCCAATCATGGAAGATGCCAACAGCAAAGCTCCCACTGTGCAAAGCTTAGTTACAGTTTTATCCCTGAAATTCTTTTTTTTTTTCCTAAATCCTGCCATTCCTTGTTAAGATTCTAGGAGGTTGGATTAAAGTGTCAGTACAGACTATCACATACATACCTTGGTGTAAACAGTATTACTAGAAGTGTTACTTAGAACTGATTGTTTGAGAGGTGTCTTCAGTAACTGAGTGGCATTTCTTCCTGTCTTTTGCTCAACCTTTATATCATTTTCTTTAGATACTGAGTGGAAATCGGAAGTTGTGAACAGCAGAAACTTTGATCGAGAAATTGGACACAAAAACCCGAGGTAATTTACCACCTGGTGCAGTGCCTCTGGATTCTGTCACTGTATCTGATCCAAGATGAGAGCTAAATGACTAATCCTCATGACACAGTGAAGTAGGTGGAAACTGTTTGTGTTTTGTTAGCTGGGAGACGTAAGGCATAGGGAAGTTAGAGTTCAGAGGTGCCTGGTGGAACCAGAATTAAGCCATCCATTTTTTTTTTGGATGTCAGGCTGTGATTGTGTAACCTCTGGACCATGTGGTCTCCATGTAGGACACCTTGAATGGTTCCTTGCTGACTTTTATGGTCTGCTAGTGCAGTCTATTACTAATTCTTTCTTCTATTACAACTACAGGGTTAGAATAGCAGGCATCCCATGAGCTTGTCACACCACTTGTATGCTGCTTTTTCTAAGCTAGCATACCTGAGCTCGCAGGGCTATTTGTGGCTATTGCCTGTATATAATTTGTTTCATCTACCTCTCATCTCAGCATTGTAGTTACGCTACAATGTGCCATGTATAATGCTACGTTTTAGCTTGCTTGTCATTCTCACAGCACCTGCTTGGTTCCTTAGGTTGCAGGATGCCATCTGGCAAAAAAAATCACGTATGAGTGAAAAATACAGCTGGAGAAATAATAGGACCAGGATTTCAATAAAAGTTTGAACTCTTCAAAATCTCCAGACTTAGTTTTGGTTCTGTGGGCTCATCCAAATACAGCACCCTTTATTTAGAAATGCTACTTAAGGAAGGAAAGAAAGATCTATGTGTTTTTGATTGTAAGTTCCAACAAGCAGACTTGTTTAGACGAGAGACAGTGGAAAAAAGGACGCACAGATGACATACTGCTTTGTCTCTCCTCCCCGTGCACACCTTTTTGTTAATGAGAATTCTCTAAGCCTTCTCCAGTAAATGCAAATCTCCAACTGAGAGTAAGAAACGTATTTTATTTAGTGCTATTGCACTACCTAATTTAAAAAGTGCTGCAGCTAAGAACATTTAATCTGAGTGTATTGGTACAAACCAAGGAGACTGAGCATAACTCAGTCTGAATGTTCATAACTCAGAACTGCATGTTCATGCCTCGTGTTAATGAGACTGGTTTAAGTGTGCACTACACATCATCTTCCTTCCGTCCATCCATCATATCTATTTATGCAACTTGGACATTTGTGAAAATAAAATCTGTTGTTTACTGCCAAGGAGATTCTAGTAGTACTATTTACGAGAATGAAGACAAGTCTGTAAGTAAAGGATTCCTGAGTTTGGAATTTAATTATCTTGGCCAGAATGTAGAAGTACCTTTATATGGAGAAGGTTTATGATCAAGGTTTCTTAATTTAGCAGGTAAGATCCAGCCGTTGACAGCGGAAGCTAAATAAATTCAAGCTAGAAATAAAGTGTGCTTATGAGTGTAGTAGAAACTCCATTTCAGCCCATTATAGGTTCAGTACAGAAAAAGTGAAATCCTGCAGTGTGAAAGGAAGGTCAGGCCAAGGGATGAGACAGTCATATCTTAACTCATTTTAATGGCTCCAACACTGTGAAGGCTGGACACAGTTTCTTGCTGGATTTTTCACATCATGACAGCCATTTAGCTCTTTGAGTCTCTCCTCATGTTTGACATAGTAGCTTTTATGTGCTGTCTCTTACATGTTGCAAATCAAGAGTTTGATCATAATTCTGGGACTAATCAGGGACTCTCTCTGTTCCTCAGTGCCATGGCTGTGGAGTCTTTCACTGCTGTTTCTCCTAATGTCCAGGTTGGCAGCTTTGTTCTTTCCAAGGGTAAGGATTGCTCTGTGCTCACTTTGTGTCTGCTGCTGCATCAGCAGTGGACTTTGGTTCTTTCCACGGTGTGGTCAGTTCAAGTGATAATCAGGAAGCCAGCCAACAAATTGGCTGTTCCAAGTTACGACACCAGACCTGAGCCTGATTCTTTGTTCTGTTTAGGTCTCGTGGAGAAAATTGATGACTTCAAGCAGCTGAGTTTGTCAAACCTTGAGGATCCACATGCTGATGTTACCCGAGGAGGAGATTACTTTTACCACAGTGACAACCCCAGGCGTCCAGAAGTAAGATGAGAAAGATAAACCAAACCAGTGATTACTATTATGTGGAAAATAAATGTCCCATTTTTATTTAAATATGTAGAAATTGGAGTGCAAACCATCACATAGGATGACACCTTTAGTACAGTCGTTCAGTATGAGCGCTTCTCTTGTAGGAAGCTTCTGATCCTGCTTCTTTTTCTACTGTTTTGTCAAGTCTGCCATGCTTTTAAATGGAAATACACAGAATGGTGCTGGGAGGTGGGTTCTGCCTCTGCCCTGCTGTACTGAGCTGAGTACAGTGAAATAGCTTCTTGTCAGCTTGTGCTGCTGCCCTTCTCTACCACGAGATGAAACAACAAGGGATGAATGTAGGATCTCTCTGGTGTCAGTGTGTTCCTGCAGCTAAATCAGAGGGGGTATTGCAAAACAGCTTTTGAACTACCCTGTTTCAGCCAGCAGCTAGGCCTGAAGAAAGTGCAGCTTGGAAATCATTCTGGATATCCTCTGGCTTTACAAAAATGTTCAGAAAAAGTGTTGATACATAAAGGGTGTTCCCATGCAGAGTTCTCTTTCTTGTGGTTCTCTGCAAAGAAATCTTTCTTGACTTCCAATATTCTCATTTGTAGGTAGGAGACCTTCGTGTCTCGTTCTTCTACGCAGGTTTGAGTGGAGATGACCCCCATTTGGGCTCTGCTGATAAGGTGAGTCTTCACCTCTTTCTGTATTTTGCAAACTCTATTCCCAACTCAGTAAGCAGCAGGTATTTCTCCCTTCCTTCCAAGGTGACTGTGATTGCTCGCCAGCGCGGCGATCAGCTGGTTCCGTATCATACCAAGTCTGGAGATATCCTGCAAATTCTGTACCCTGGGGACCTCTCTGTGGAGGTGAGAGGCTGCACTGTACTACTGAAGGGTTAAAACTGGAGGTGGCAGCGCAGAAGCAGGAGGGGAATAAGCTCTCATTCTTCAGACCTGCTCTAGGGGAGGAGATACCCGATACAAACATGGGCTTTTCTCTCATTTTTCTAGGCCAACACGTCATAGCCTGTTTGTCTTCCAGGTTTCTGCATGTTCTTTGTATTGCAGCAAAATGCTGTGCTTTGCCCACTGGCAGTACATAATTTGGCTCTAGTTATTCCTGATGGGTATTTTTAATTTTAAAAAGAAACTGGGGCTAAAGTAGCTATATATTTATTTTTGGGGTTGATGTGGAACATCCTTTGCTTTACGGGCTGTTTCTGTGCCTTCTCATTCCGCTTTCATTTGCGCTATTGTAGTTTCCCACTTATACATGCAAGCACATGCTTTGGGAAAGGTCGTATGTAAAAGTAGTAAAAATCAGGCTTTAATTAAACAAACTATCCCCTCTTCAGCTTCTAATAACAGGAGTTTAGGCTCGTTTGAAATGTTTATTGCTATTCTAGCTGAGAAAGAACCTCTAGGCAAAGCATTATGCTCCAATAAATCCTGCATGCTCCAGCAATTTGGTGATTCATTTACTTGTTTTAGTAGGTTTGTTTCCATTAATGATTGTTTTATGCCCTGCTGCAAAACTCTCAGATGTCAAGAATTTACAGGAGCTCCCCAAAGCAGTTGAAAAGGCTTTTGTTTTGAGAGTAACAGTAGAATCAGCTCTCTGCTGTGAGCTCGGAATCTTCCTTAGATAGAATTTTAGATCATTGGAAATTAACTGCCTACAAATTAATCATTCATAGAGTGCTTGTATGTACAAGTAATCGAGCAGTCGTACACTAGTCTTTTGCCATTAAGTGCTTTATTATGTCTTAGCCATCTTTGTGTGTATGTTTTATAGAGCCAGAGGGAGCACACAGTCCATTTTTGAAAAAAATCTCACAGAATTCTTGCAAACAGATCCTTTGTTTTGCCCGATCCAATATACACATACCTTTTACCTTCCCAGCACGCTGCTTGCTTTCTTCCGTACACCCTTCAGCCATCAGTGGATAGTGTCTGGAGGCAGAGAGAAAAGGCAGCATTGTGAAGTCAGATCATTCCTCCTTTATTACATTTACTTATTGGTGTCTTATGTTCTGGAGTAATGTTTAATGTATCCATCTGCAGCAAAGCCTGTGCTTTCTGCCTGTGGCTACAGAGTGTTGAACGGTGCTCATTTAGCTGTCTTAATTTAGAAAAACACTGGTTTCCCTTGTGCTGCGCTTTGAAATCTATAGTAGTGTGCTGTGATACTGCACAAAAAGACCCTGCAGAATGAACTGTGATACATCTTCTGTGAGAGGAATTTGTACTCCTAAAATACTGCTGGCTGGGATTTGCTCGTAAGGCGCTGGAATCAAGGGGCGATCGAAAGAAATTGAGGAACAGGCTGCATGTATTGGTGTTTGCTTTCAGGAGGTGTTTCAGAAGGAGCATGAGAGTAACAGCATGAAGACCTGGGCCCTCCGTGCAGCAGGCTGGCTGGCAATGTTTGTAGGCATCAGCCTAATGACCCGAATCTTTTACACTTTAGGTAAGTTTTTTACAGAAGGGTAAAATGATTTAGAAATAGGATCCTGATCCCCAGAGAGTCTTCTCTTGCTCACATGCACAATTAATTAATTTGGAGGTCAGAAGGAATCCTGTTTGAACTCCGATTGGATTTGATCTGAAAGTCACTGCAGGCAGCTGCAGGTAAACAGGATCCCAGAACCAGATGGTTGCTTTTTTAAAAAAAAAAAAAAAAAAAAGTAAATGCAAGTATCTGTTGCCAGTCTCAGAAGATCCCAGCCCAGCGCTTACCCAAATCAAAAGCCAAAGCACGTGTTGGGCTGGTTCTTTCAAGTCTAACTCAGGGTGGAACGATGCAGTTACTTTCTACACCCTTACACAAGTTGTTCTCCGCAACAGGTCTTAATTAGTAGTTGTATGGTAACATGTCTCTGTGTCTGGTTACTCTACTGTGAACAAACAGCAAAGAAAGTTTTTGTTTATCCTTTTAACACAAAAAAATGTTGGAATAAAAACTTTCAGAAAAGCAGGATGGTGCCTCAAACTTATATAAACTTCAGACATCAAAGCTATCACCTGCTTTGCAGCTGAGAACATTTTTTTTTTTTTAAATTTATCTACATACATGCTACTGCAAGATTTATTGTTGCCAGAAATAAATTTTTGTGCTAGCATATTGTATCAGTTGCCCGAGGCTTGCTCGTTAGCTGCAAGGCTGTCAGTTGACTCTGCCCTGCAAGCCTTGGACAAGTCTTCACACTTGATTTTGGATTACTTTCTGTCTTTTAAAGAGCTGAGGATACTGTTGCCTTATATATTTAGCTGTTGCTTAATTATCACATGCCTTGAGGATACTCTGCTGGAATGCCTTATCCAATGTTCTGGATAAATAATTTGAGTCTGCCTTTTGATTGCAACGGTTAGAGCGTAAATCCTAGGCGTGAATTCTAAATTCTTCCTTCTAAACTGTCATCTTGTCAACTGTTATCCCTTGTTTAATTCTTCCTGCAGTGGACTGGTTTCCCGTGGTGAGAGATCTGGTTAACGTTGGACTAAAAGCATTTGCCTTCTGCGTAGCCAGCTCGCTGTCGCTGCTGACCATCTCCTTTGCCTGGCTCTTCTACCGCCCGCTCTGGGCTCTGCTGGTCGCCTTGCTCTCTGTAGTTCCCATCGTGGTTGCAAAATCTCGTGTTCCGCTGAAGAAGCAGCAGTGAGAAGGAGGTGGGTTGGTCGGGTTTTGTGCTGGATCCTGGTTAGGAACTTCTCAAGTGTGTTTCTGTCCCGGTTACTGCAGCGTGCTTGCAGCCTGTCACAGCGGTGTGCGCCGGGGCTGGGGAGGGGCTGGAATGTCCTTGTTGATACACGTTATCTATGACAAATATGACTATAGGATGCTGTTTGTAAGAAGTCAGTGACGTTGACTCTGGGGAAGAAAGCGTTTTGGAGTGTCTATTGATTCAAGTGAGTGAACAAGCAGATTTGTACCTCTTGTCATTTGCTAATTCCCGCTGATTTGAGAACGGGCAGGTCCTCACTGACAAGTGGGGCACGTGGTGTGTTGGGGAGAGTGCCGGCGTCGTCCCGTGGGCCATGATCAGGTGTGGCACCTCCTGACAAACCCTCCTCTGCTGCCTTTTCTTAAATGCACAGTCATGTACACCCCTTCGGGTGCTGCATGTGCAAGTGTATCTGTTCAAAGGAAAACCAGCCAAACTTCACACAATACTTGGGTAAGATACATGCTTTTGGTCTGAGGATTTTCCACGTAAACTGAAATAATGAGTGGCCAGGTTAGCAGTGCTCTAAGGTAGGGTGGATTTGTCAGAAAGCATTGATTTCTCCCAACTTTTAAAAAGTCTCTGAAGTTGTTCTTGGTTAAGCATCCAAAAAAAGTAGCGTGGACGATACCGTGGTGTAGCTGTTGAACTTCAGATTGCACTTATTTAAGGGGATACTTGGAGGTCACTAACTTTTAAAAATAAAACCTGCTGCCTTGAAACAAAATTAACTTTTTACAATGGAATGGATGTTCTTTAAAATACTTGGGTTTTTTTTTTCTTTCTGTGCATACTGTTTCTTTCTTGAATTTCTCTTAGTAAGGACAGCAGACACACTTCATGAAATAATGGAAATAATTTTGCATGATTATTTCATAGATTTTAGTAGCCTAAACGTTGAGCTTTGTATCATGCTAGAGAAATGCCTTCTTGTAGTGTTGTGATGGCTTCTGTTTACATATTTCTGCTGCAACCAGTACTTGAGATTGGAGACTATCTTGTACTGGCTTTAAGTCTCTCTCCACCTAGTCTGGCTTCCAGATGTGCCCTCCCTGCACTACAGTGGGTTTTCTGTGAGTATGCACAATTCAGTACAGAAATAACGACCTGATTTATGCAATCCAGTTGTGAGCGTCAGGAGAAACGTGTTCCCTATCCCAAAGGAACTTGAACATACATAGAAGCAAATGTTTCCTACAAATGGTACTGAATTATAAATCGTAGATGTTTTTTGAAGTAGGAGTTACTTGATTAGCCTTAATTTTTTTTCATTCTTCTGGTATTTGAAAGTTGTCAATTCAGTCTCGTGGCTCAGTTCTGCTGGTGAAAGCAGCAGGAGTGAGTGGAAGGTGCCAGAAGCGCTGGCGGGTGTTGGTGGTGCAGGGCTCTTCCTGCTGCTCACTAACACCAACGCTGGCTCCACCGATTCAGAATTGCACTCCAGTGGGGAGAAAACCAGGTGTTGGGCTGCTGTTTTACCCGTGTGCAGACTAACCAGCGTTACCCTATTCAGAGATGAAGATACGCTTTTCTTACAGAAGTGCTGAGCTTTTGTATATTTAATAAAATACAGTTTTCAAAAGGCTGGTCTGTAGGCTTCTTCTTTATTACATTTAAGTTTTGTATGTTTTATGTCCAGGAATAGTCCAGGTACATGGAGGATTAGTTTGGAGCTGCCACATGAACTAGTTTTCTACTGTTGGTGGAGATAAATGTGCAGTTGGGTTTAGTTTATCGTGCAAATATTTCCCCATTTCAGGAAGCAAGCTCCTCAGAACAGCACAGCTGCTCTCTGGTCTCTGTACTTCTGTGGGATGAAAGGCTGATTCCAGCCCACCACGGCTTTACTCCCCATTCCTGAATAGTAACTTCTTTCCCTCCATAAGATTATTTGAAAAATACAATGGTTCGCCCTGACTGCACACAGCCTCTTGGATTTTTAGAGACTGGGGGTTTACCTATGCATCCAACAGCTTTAAATACTTTTGTCTAACTAGTGCAGGCACAGGAATGATGTTAAATAAAAGTCAGATGCCTTTCACTGCCAAGAACTTCACATTTCCCAGGCCAGGCGTGCTGGCGGAGCCAGGGCTCCCTTTCCCTGCACGTACACAAACAACGTTTCTATAGAAACAACAGCAGCAGAATTTTTCTTGTTTCCTTACCAAAATCTGACAGAACATGTACCTGATCTGTCAGTCATCTTCCCTTTCTGCTTTGGATTCCCTTAAAAAAATATTTCCTCTTATACACGGGTCGAGTCTGCTTCCCAAACCTCCAATTTAAGTTGCTTTTTTGTTACTTTAGAATTCGGTAGCAAAAACTAAACACTTGGCCTGAAGACCCTTTGTGCAAGCAGCCAGCTCTGGAATATCCTGGGACCTGATTTGTGACTTCTGGAAATATGACAGCATGTTTTTATCCTTTTCTGAGTCCTTCCAGGGGAACGGAGCTGCTTACAAGAATGAGCTGGCTGGAGGGCAGGTGTAACAGACAACACAACCTTTTTCCATACTTTATTTTGTTCTACAAATACAGTACAAAAATAGAGGTTTTTTCTGAACATAATTAAGTGTAAGCCATTTTCTTGCATTTCAATCTTTCCTCTGTGACAATTCCAGACTCTTTTCCTCTCTATGTTTGAAGAGACAGTGTCAGTGTAATTTAGTTATAAAAATACTGCTAAAGACAGATCAGCATTTCTATTGCAAAACTGCAGGAAAAGCTTGTGTAGATTTAACATTCCTCTCTCAAGAGTTTTTAAGCTTAGGTACTGGGTAACATTTACAAGAGCTCTAAATTTACAAGGTTTCAGTGAATTTTGTTTCTGATGATGACACTTAGCCAGTTTTACATGTTTTGCTCCAGAACCCATCCACATGGTCTTGGTAAAACAAAACAGAAACAAATACTTACATATTCAAATTACTTAAGAAGACATATTTAACCTTAAGTTTGAAATGAGGACAGGGCTTCTCCCTTCTAATGCACAAGATTTCTGAAAGTAAAGGAAGATTGTAGGCTGAAAAGGCAACAGAGTTTTTGCAAAAGGCAAGTGTTCTTTAGAAAGTAAATTTTCAGATTCCTCCATATCTTTACGTCTTAGAGGAAGTATTTCCCCTTCTGTGACGATGAGACAGTAAGACCAGAGCTCACCACGGATTTGGATAAGGTATGAACTGGAGGGCATCAGCAATCCTCGGCCAGCTCACCACAGACTACTAAATAGCAGCTGTGTGCTTTAATTCTCTGCAAGCAGGAAAAAATACAAAAAAAAAGGGGGGAAAGGCAGTGCTAATGAAAGGAATGCTCTTGAAAACAGAATTATTAGTGCTGAGTGATACAAAAGAAAGCAAAAAATCCCAACAGCACAAAGTGATCTTCTCGGAGCGTACAACTGCACATCTGCTTCTTGTAAGCCCGAGGATAAAAAGAAGAATCTAATTCCCTGTGAGAGCAAAAGAAACTCTCGATACTGAATTAGGTTGGTCCCTGGTCGCTCAGAAACGCAAGTGCACAGGAAGAGAGAGTCCTTAACTGGCAAAGGATACTTCTGTTGTGACTATTCTTGCATCTGAAAACAGCAAAGAAAAGCTTGTTCTGATCACAGTTTCTCAAAAGGGAACAACTGTGCTGCTTCTCCTCTCTTTTCTCTCTTGCTCTTTCTGGTTGTCTTCTCTTCTTTTTTCTTCTCTAACTGGCGATTTTGGGGCCACAAAATGGCCGTGTTCTCTACTGCGGTCTCTGAACTGGGACCTCCTTCTTCATCCGAAGAGAATCCCGCTCCTTTCTCTGTCTCGTGTGCCGACGGCTCAGCCTGGAAACGACAGGCATGAAAATGGAAAAGTTGGTCTAGAAATCACTTGTAACTACCCCTCTGTAAAAGGGTTTGCCTTCCATCACAGTGACGCTTAACAACATTACAAAAGTTGTTTGCTCTGGTTTGGGCTTCTCACTCAGAGCACAGTGTTTCTGTTCCTGGATGTCAGCCATTCTTTCAACACAAGCAAAATATTTTCAATGACAGAAGAATAAAAATAAACCTGCTTGAAAAAGATCATGCTCTTCACCTTTCTCAGCAGGGAAAAGACTAAGAACTAAACCATCTGACTCTAAAGCAGCTACATGTTTGGAGAGATAAATCTAGGAAGGGGGTATACTGAAACAGAAAATAATACCCAAAAAAATAATGCTTCAGGAAAACACAAATCTTTTGTTAAACAATAACGAATCTTCATGAACATAATCACACTGAGTTTCTGGTGTTGTTTTTTTTATTAGTTGCTAGTCACATGCTAACAATAGGAAAGAAGATTTTTGAGCAACTGCACTCTGGAGGTTCTCCACTCTACAGCTGGAAATAACACATTGGAAAGACTGGAAAAAAGTCTCTTGGTAGAGAAACATCATCCTGAAAAAAAAAAATCACTAACAGAAATGCAGAATACCTTGATGGAGTAGCGTTGCTTCAGCCTCTCTCTGATGAGAAGTCCTTTTGCCAGCAGCTTCCAATTCCCCAGAGCTCTCTTCTCACGTTTCTGTATGGGATTGTTATTGAAAAGAGACACATTTACTAATATAAGTTTCAGTGTATTTACACCCACAGAAGATGGAAGTTTGAAGATTTTAAACTGCCATTAAAAAACCCATGCCAATTTAAATGTGCCACATTAAAAGATTCCAGACTAGTAGGATTCTTAAGAGTAAAATGTATTGGTGTGCAATTATCTGCTAAATATATAAATTACTGTCACTTTCTAATGTGCACCCTGACAGTGGAAATTACACCAGAACCACCTCCAAAACTAACCCCCATCTGTGTATTCCTCGTTTTTCTTTCCCAGCAGCTGTGGAAAACTACTCCAGAGTATGTACTATTTCAGATATTGCTACACACTGGTACTGCACCCCACTTCCAGCCCAAAATGGGGCATCTGGGGGATGCCACCAGCCCCTCACCGTCACAGGGCTCCGTGTCTGTTGCTTACACAGCCCACAGTTTCAATTAGATTTACTTAATAAATGTAACAGTAAGGAAGCTGCAAAAATAATTCTCACCTCCTTCTCCTTCTTTTCTATTTCTGCTTGTTCATTCTCCCAGGCAGCCACGAGGACCTCTTTATACTCCTCACAGACAACGTAGCCATCAGTACTAGGAAGGAGAACACAATACTCTGTCAGCTACTAGAAGAAAAAGGAAGCAGATGCCTGCTGCTGACCCAGCCGAACGAAAACCTACTCAATGCTGACAGAACCGTCTATCTCCCAGGATCTAAGCGTGTAACTCATCACATGTACTCCTTAACACGGGGTATGCAACTTCTGCAGGACATCAAAATCTGTCAGCGGCAACAAAGCACCTTTACGTACACTGGGTGCGAGTAGCCGCCATGGAAATCAAATCCAGTGATGGCTTGAGCACAGTCAATGTCCAACTTCCGCGCCACTCTGTTCAGATTTGGGAGTCTCAGCTGCACACAGCCAACGGGTAACATGGATGGCAGGAAGAGATAGACATTTCCATACTCATTCCGAGGAACCTGTTATTGCAAAATTAAAAGAGAAATGGTGACGCTCCTGCTCTCTGGAGAGAGGTGAAAATGAAAAGCAACTCAGGGACTCTCCCTGTCTTCTGATCTGCTACATTCCACTCCAATATTCGATTAATATTCACATGACAAAGCACAAGCCTAGATTTTAGCTGCATGGTTATCTCCTAGCTATGTTCTCTGCCCTTGTTACTGAGCCTATAATGCAGAGAATTAGCAAAACAAGCACAGGCTAGGAAAATCAGGTCAATAAAATGATAAAAGTTAGTAGTCTGCACTGCTAGCACTCATTGCTTGTCCTCAGGCAGGCAAGGCCTCAGTGAAGTGTTGACCATTTCCTCCTGGGTACAGTTACCTCTCAACTCTTAATCCCAAATCCAGATGTTACAGACTGATCTCACCTCTGAAACATGCAACTTCTGGAAAAATACAGCCCACAGCTCCATACAAAGCCCTTCCTTAAACACCAGCCCTCTGCATTCCTTACTACCTTTCCATCCACTGCTATAGGTGGCTGATACTCCTCCGTCTGCCAGCGACCGAACAGTGCCAGGTCCTCTCTGTCCTGGTTTGCAGGCTCTGCCAGGCGTGCCTTCCTTGCCTGGTTGGAAAATCCCTTCACCATCTGCGCAAATACAACGACCAAGCCTGTAACACCACCACAACAAGTTGCCAGCGATTTCAGACTTTCCTAGGACATCGAAGGAGAAGGTCTGGGAGAGAAGAAATGCCCAGTTCCTAGCTTCAGTATCCATTGCTTATAAATGTGTATTGGCTTTGTGTGGGAAGGTTTTGGTAGTGGGGGGATACAGGGGTGGCTTCTGTGAGAATTCAGCAGTTCAGGGGTGACAGAATTCTGTGTAGAAACTTCCCCCATGTCTGATAAAGCCGTTGCCAGATGGACCCGCTGCTGGCCAAGGCTGAGCCCATCAGCGACGGCGGGAGCGCCTCTGGGATAATGTATTTAAGAAACGGGTAAAAAAAAAAACCTGTGGGAGAGCAATTGCAGCCAGAGAAAGGAGTGAGAACACGTGAGAGCAAGAGCTCTGCAGACACCCAGGTCTGAAGGGGAGGGCAGGAGGTGCCCAGCATCGGGGCAGAGGTTCCCCTGCAGCCCGCGGTGCAGCCCATGGTGAGGCGGCCGTGCCCTGTGCCCAGGGAGGTTGGGATGGAGCAGGTTCCCCCTGCAGCCCAGGGAGGACCCCACAGCAGAGCAGGGGAAGAGGCTGAGGAGTCCTCCCCTGAGGAGGAAGGAGCGGCAGAAACAACGGGGGATGAACCGACCACAACCCCCGTTCCCCATCCCCCTGGAGACACACAAATTGGGAGTAAAGTGAGCCCAGGAAGAAGGGAGGGGTGGGGGGAAGGGGTTTTAAGATTTGGTTTTATTTCTTCTTACCCTACTCTGATTTGATTGACAATAAATTAAGTTACTTTTTCTAAGTTGAGTCTGTTTTGCCCATGATTAGTGAATGATCTCTCCCTGTCTTTATCTCCACCCACAAGCCTTTCATTAATTTTCTCTCCCCATGCAGTTGAGGAGGGGAGTGGCAAAGTGGCTTTTGGCATCCAGCTAAGGTCAATGCACAGCACCTGTATGCAACAGGGAGCCAGATCCTGCAGTTCATATAAAATGTTGGGATGCCTTTGGAGAAGATGAAAGGGTGCAGTTCTGATACCCTTGGGGTGGGAAGAAGAGCTAGCTGGGCTTTGGGGAGTATACAGCAGCTGTAGGCAGACAGATTCACAATGCAGCTACCACAAGTCACACAAGCAAGTGAGAAACCTGCATCTGCTGGCAGAGAGAAGGCAAAAACCACAACAGAACTGAGCTTGAACTTCAGACGGCAGATGTGTTGCGCAGAGGGAGGACAAACCCCTACCTTGTAAGGCACTTCTCCAATTCTCACCACTCGAGCCTGCTTCAGCCAAGTGTCCTTGGAGTGCAGCGTGTGTACGCAGTCTCTGAAAAGGCCAGAAGGAAGCTACTATAAGAGTTCTGAAGTCTCTTCAGAAGAGACTTCAAAACTGTTCATCACGTGTTAGGAATGGTAAAAAAAAGCCTGTAAGTGATACGCAAATGCTCTCTGAGCAGCTGAATGCCTCACCCTGTCTATGCCTGTGGCCTGAGATACTGCTGATGCTATCCTGGTCTTCACACAAATTAGCTCTTAAATTTGTTACAAAAATCAGTCGCACATGACAACACATGCACAGCTCACCTGGAGTAGACGGCCTCTCCCCTGCAGTACCCCAGGATAGCAGCTGACTCCGGGTAAATCGCCTGGTATTTCAACAGGTGCCTCCTCAGTGCATAAAGAGGGTGGTTTTTGTACTCTCCAATTGTTGTTGGTAGAGGTTGATCTTGAAGCTTAACTTGAAACTAGGAATTATACAAAGAAGAGTGATTTCACAACTCTCTTGCACTACCCTTTGTAAGAAAAGAAGGACGATTATAGTAAGGATCAAAGGAAAAAAACACTGGAAACTTAATCAGATCAGCAAACATTCTTGCTGCAAACAGGTACTTAGATGTGCACCCAGATCTACATATTTTAAAGACTCTCTGAGGAGCGTGATGCTAAACTGTACAGTAAGTTTCCAGCATGGGCTGTCCAGTACTTTTGCTAGACAAATTTCTCTGAACAGCTTCCATTTGATATTATTTTAATCTATCATTGTATATTTCCTTTAATACATGCTCAGTCTGAACATTTCAAGTTCAAATACACATTTCCTCCCTCCTGGAAAGATTCCTTATGATTTTTGCCTGAATGAGAACCCCAAGACTGGACTCCTGGCATTAAATGTTCTGAATAACCTATTGCTATTTACCTCATTTTCCTCCTTCTTGTCTCTTTCCACATAAGGACTTTTATATGGCTGCAGCGTGTCTTCCCACCACTCCGGGTCCACACGGTTCTTCCTTGTCGCGGTCATCCACACCGGGTCGTACCTTTGTGTCACATCCCTGACGCTCCCATCGTTGTCAAACCCCACAACGTAGGAAAGCGGCTTTGTGGCGTACGTGAAGCACAGCTGGGGCTGGCCAACGTTGCCATGAACACAGTCCACGCACACCCACTTGTCCTCATGTTCAAGGAAAACCTCCAGCCACTGGTCTGTGCCCAACACTTTCCTCACCTCCTGCTGTCCATCTTCCTCATCACTAGAAATTATTTTGTTTCTCTTTTTCTGTGCATGAGGCAAGGCTGGAGCTGTACTTTTTGCTGGTTTAGGCTCAGCTCCACATGAATTTCTGGACAGCCTCGATTCTGAAGTCTCAGTTTTCAGGCTTTTTATAGCTGTTACCTTTGGCTTCTGGGAGCCCAGTGACCTCCTCTGCCTTTTAGAGACAGTTTCAAAATCCTCATCAGAGACATCACTCTCCTCCTCTGAAATCTCAAAGTCCGAAACACTGTCCTCATCACTTCCACTCTCTTCTTTGTAGCACACCTTGGAGGCCACTCGTCTCCGGCGATCATTCTTGGGCCTGACTGGCACATCTTTTTCTGCTAAGCTGCTCTCCTCGTTAATACACTCCTTCTGTTCCTGGTTGCCTGCAGTCAGCTTTGCCTTGGGTGTCCTTTTGGTCTGAGCAGTTTTGGGTTTCTTTGGCTCCTTGTTGCCTTCTTCACTCCCTGAGGATTTCTCATCCTGTTTGGCTTTTTTGCAGGGGCATTTTTTTGCTGCAGCTTTGGGTGTCGTGGCAGAGCTCTCCTGCGCCTCAGAGGTACTGCTGAGAGACTGCCTCTTGGATGAGCTTTTTCCCTGTGAAGAAAGAGGCTAGGTCACTTTTATCTCCATGGCTAAGAATATGTTGAAAAAAGACTGAAATCAGTGTGAGGCACATGCAGACCGAAGGTTGGCGGGCATGGACAATCTGCATGTCTCAGGGACTTGAAACTTCAGGCAAATGGCTGAAGACAGGTGTACTCAAGCAGCAAGTGTTTCCTGTCTGAATTTTAAGGAAATTAAAAACCAATGAAGCATAACAAGTCTTTGCGAAAACACACAAAATTGGTAACTTTTTTAAAGGAGAAACCTAAAAATTAAGGGTTTGCACCTTCTGCACTACAGACAACAGTCATCACCCTGGTTCAGGGCAGTAAGCGATTCACTTCAAGCTCCAACAGCCAGAGTTTTTTCAATCCCACTCTCTAAACCAGTGACTTACTTATTCCTTATTCCACACACCCAACAAAAACTACCTTTGCTTTTGTCTCCTTGAGAGGAACAGGCTGAAAAGACAGCACAAGGCGACACAGCAGCTGTAACGCTCGCAGAATAATTAAAAAGATCTGCAACAGAAAAAAAGCATGTTTAACCTATTTTCAATGTCCATAAAAAGAAACTTCTTGAAACTCTTTTACAGTCTGGGTTCTGTCACAAATCATTTCTATTCTTACCTTTTACCCAGTGCTGTATACAGTAGGTAGCCCAACTGCTGTAGTATTAAAGCATCGCAGAGTCTTCTCTGGCTCTTAGTTATGTTACTACTATTATTATCTGTTAATTTACAGAGGAGGAACCAATTCCTAAAGAGGCTAAATGACCCATCCTGCTGGAGCAGACGCAGTAAGTCACCCAAATCCCATCTACCCTATCAGTCTCTCGTTCTTAAGGAAAAGTGAGTAAGATGACTCTAAATGCTGCCTCTCAAAGGTGGCCAAAGCCAACCACAGCCCATCAGCTGAACCCAGCAGAAACACCAGCCACCCAGAGAATGTCATCAGTCACAACTGAGTGGCTAGCAGCTGTGACCTGGCACCTGCCTTCCTGCATGGGACTCAACTGAAGCTGCCTAAAGCAAGGCTTGCTTTGACTTTTGCTCCTGACCCAGGAAGTGACATCTCTGTATTACCCACAGCAAGGTTGCAAAGCCACCACAACATCTGCTTCCTGTTTTGCAGCAAAGAAGCTGCAACATCCCTCTTTATCAGTGACAGGGCAGAGCTGCAAACCATGCACCTACAAAGCAGCAACTTGTTTCTGCTCTTTTAAATGTCCCATTGTCAATTTGATCTTCTAAGTTTCCCCCTCCCTCAGTTGTTTTACCAGAATTTCTATCTGACTTGAAGCAACTGACTCCACTTTTTCCCTTAATCAAATTCCACCATGAGATGACTGTAGAGTTGAAGTCCTTCTGAAGCCTTGGCCTTGGGCTGCTCTAAATCAGACCTCAATTCCTTTGCCCTTCAGTGGTGACTCATAGTAACAAATTATCAACCCTCAGCTCAAAGATCTCTAAAGAGTTTCTCTGGCTGCAAGTAAGCCCAGGAATTTCTTCACTCAAATTCGTATTTCAGAAGAAACCTAGTAAGTTGGTTTTCTTTGATCTACACTGCTAAAGCAATATAAAGAAGCCAAAACATACTTAGGAACAAGTAGCTCTATACACTATACATAAAGCCATCCACAGCAGAATGCAGAGCACACAGTGACACCAACCAGCACCAGAGGCTCCAGTTAGGCACAGTTCAAATGGAATAATTTAATCACAGAAGGACTACAGATAAAACCACAACAAAAAGCCACAGAATCACCTACTTCACCTGTTTGTTTTCTTCAAATCCATCCCTCCAACACCACTTTGTGTGCAAACCAAGAGCACTACAGCACTGACCCAGCATCCAAACTCAGCAACCAACCCTGCACTTGCCAGCTACTTACATGAACCAACTCTTCGTCGTCTCGTGCAGCGTAGATGGCAAAGCGCCTCTCCAAGGTCGCCTGCAGGGGCTCTCCTTTTTCGGTGGAAAGCTCATCATTGACAGTGAAGGTTCCAACAAACCTGAAATATGAGACATATTGTCTAGTGCTTGTGACTGTGTTCTTAAACTTCAGAGTTCATCCTTTCCTTCTGTAAAAAGGACAGACTCTCACCCTTGTATTTAAAATCAAAAAAATCACTGAAAATTGGTAATTCCATTTACCCCTCTCGCTCAACCCTGGCTCTACATTCTATATGATAGCGTGATTAGGAGACAGAGTTTTACCATTTCACCAAGTTGGAAAGGTAGAGGAGGTCCACTTGGCCTGCAGACACTTTTGTGAAGTGGGTGGGGATGATGGATAGACCAATGGCATGAAGATCTGGCTGGCTGCAGATCCTGTTCCGATAGAAACCATTTGCTAATAAACACAAGAGGTGAACCTGAGAGAAAAAAAGTTTCTATAGTGAGTTCACAAGAGATTTTCTTTGCTGGAATTATTGTCCATGGTATAGACAAGGAAGGCTTCACTGCTTCTTTTAACCAAAACAAGCAGCAGTGAAGCCTCCCAGGCACACACAGGGTGGACATCGGGCTGCCTGCAGATTACCATCAGAAGACAGCAAAGCTGTGAAGTCCCTGTCAGCGCCTCCTGCTCTACATGACTGACACTTTAACCCCGACAGAACGAGCAGATACACACTCAATGGATAAATATGCACCTTACTGACATCTGGTTTGATTTAGAATTTTACTAATGCAGTCACTAATGTTTCTAGCTTACAGTTTAGAAGTATAACGAGCATTTGTCAGGACTACATCCTTTTTATTTCTTTGCTTCTAGCCATGGCCCCAAATTATTTGATCAAAATTAAGTTTCTTCTTCATTACGAATCAGTTCAGATATCCTTATGCTCAACTTTTTCTCTGCCAGGTTTCTCTGTGACCAATACCTTATGTGTGTCCTCACGAACCTCCTTGCTGAAACGTTTCATCATTCTCCGTAGATACATCTCAAACTCAGCTTTCCTTTTTTCTCTGCATAAGATTACAAAAGAAATGGATGTTGTGGGTTTTCTATGGACCTGCCTTTCTAGATTCCTGAACTGGATCAGTTCACAAAGAGAATCTTCTCTGCAAACTTCACAAAAGTTTAGCTACTGCCTGTGTGAGTAGGCACGCAGTTTGCATATGATTAATGAACTGTGAACTCCATCTACCCGACTACTGAGAGCCCGGGTATATTCAGAAGGCCTAAATTCTACCTAACTTTATGTGCCTGCAGTTTCCTACTAGACAGCTTTGGACAGCTCCATCCTAAACTTTAAAATTCACTGTCTGAATTGTTTGACTTTTAGATTACAGCTAGCATTCTGTTCAGATTTCTGGAAAAACGTCTTTCTCTTCTTTGATGAAATCTTTTAACTAAGAGGCTGAAAAGCCTCCATTCCCACCAACATCCACTGAAGACTTCTGGTAAAATTGTCATGTGTAAACTGTTCTCCATCCCATGACCTCGCATCATTCCAACTCAATAGCCTGCACAAAGTGGGGATTTCCATGCAGAACACAGCAAGTCAGTGACAGTCAAGACTGAGCATATTTTTAACTACATCCCTCAATGGCCCTCCACTGTCTTCCCTGTTCTTACCTCCTCTCTCTGTTTTTCAGCTGCTCTGGCGTTTCAATCTCTATCTCAACAGGATTGCTTGGCAGCACCACTGCTGGAAGAACAGCTGTTTCTTCTAACTTATCTGTGGCAGGTTCCTGGAGTTCTGGAAAAATAAAATATTACTAAATGATAAGTAAACATAGAATAGATGCCCCAAGGATATGTGACAATGGGTAAGAATCTACCTAACATGTTCAAACAACCTACATACAGAACATCCCTAGTAATTACCAGCTCCTGGATCTTCTGTAACACTGTGTGTGCTCAGTTATTTCAAATAACTGTGGGCCACCAGCCACTTGCTTTTGAGGAATCAGCTCAGCACAGTCTAACAGCAAGTGGCTGCCACAGGCAAACTCAATGAAGAGACAGGTGAATGAAACAGATGTGACTTGCAGGGTACTTGCAGAGTAGCAAAGAACAAAACTGACAGCTGTTCACTTTAGAAGGCATAAATCCCTAGCAGCAAAATAGGATGGTCATCATGATTCTTATCACAGCTTGCTTAAGACCACCTAATCATACAGCTCAGTTGGTTTCATCTCCACTCTCCTTTACTAGGAAGTTGTAGTTTTGAATCTTCAAACTGAGCCATTCATAGCTGCTCAATACTAGACAACACAAACAGCTGAGAAAGTGCTTTGTACGTGGTAGCATAATTTTAACATAAGCCAACAAATAGTCATATTCAAGGCACTAGTATCATCAGGTCAGTAGTTATCTGGCTTTTTTTTAACTTTGGAACCATTCTAAAAGCATTGTAAGATATGAGCTTTTAAAGATACAGATATGCACATGGAGTATACTTTAGATATACAAAGTATACCTGAATGTGTTTACCTGAATGCAAGTAAGAAATGGTTCAAAAATCAAATCACAAAAGTGTATAAGAATATTTACTCCTTAAAATGAATAAATATGCAATTGTTACCATCCACATCCTCCCATTCATCTTCACTTTCATCATCATCACTGTCAGTATTGTCTTCATCCATCTCTTTTTTAACAGGAGATTCTCTCTTCATCTCCTTCTGAGGGGGCTTCAGCGAGTCACTGTTAAAATTATCAAAATGGTTTTAGCATCAGGAAACGTAGGTGCTTGTTTAATTAAGAAAAATAGAGAAAGCACACACTAAAAATAGGGAAATAAATGAAGCATGACCTCTGCATCAGTAACCAACAGACTGAATATTTAACAATTAAACCACAATTTGCTTCTCTGTAAAGCAAACCATCTTTGCCATAAATAACCAAGGGCTTCATGGAGCAACATTTTTTCAGTTCAAACTTAGGTTCTGATTCCGCAAGGATGTTTAGAAAGGAAGATGCCTGGAACCTACAAAAGGCCCCATCCTTCACAACAACTTGTACAAATGAGTACTTGGAGAAATGGTTCACCAAATCACTTGTTCTCACCAACTGTTTCGGTGTTCTCACCCACTGGCAAATGTTTCTGAGACCAATCAGTTTCATTTCTTTTTATTAATTCATTTGTTATAGCAGTCTACACGGGCAGACCATGCTATTATATCTGGATTCCAAAAACCACCAGAGATCGCTATGTTGGAAGATTTCTACTCATCATTTTAAACCCAAATCTCAGGCCAACATTTCTATTAATGCTGGATTCCATATTGCCTCCCTAGTCCTGCGTAAAAACTGTAACAAATGAAATAAAATTTTGTATTTGAAAAGGCTCACATATTTGCTTCCTATACAGACTATCTTCCTCAGGACTGACTCTGCAAGGAATAAGACAGTACTTCTGTTCAGCTGTGTGACACAAATGTACTAAATTGGACTGACAGCCTAAAATAAACTGCTGACACACACATATGCAGCACCAGGCTCTAAACAAATAACATGAAGAGAAAGTTCCTATAGACTTGAATGATGAGTAAACATACCTGCATGTTTCCTCTTTGTTATGACTCCCTTTATTTCTAGTATTTTTTTTATTTTCTTTTATTAGTGATTTTGCCCCTTTCTGTTTTGAAGGCTTATTTGCTGAGTTGGAAACTCCAGTATCATAATCTTCTTCCTTCTTCCTAGATGGAGCTTTTGAATCATTCTTCTTTACACTGGGCTTTTTCTCTTCAAAATTACCTGCATGGGACAGAAGAAAAGAAGAGATGTTAAGGGATGAGTTTCATCTCCATGGTAATCAGAAACAATACTTCCACAGACTTCATTAGAGCCACCTACAGGAAAAAGTAAGCACCCACAATGACAAGCATAAATCTGTAAGAACTGAACAACCTGTTTAAAGAAAATACAATAATGTAAGGCACAAAAAGTACATAAAGATTCCGACAGCCAGTGGGTCAGCTGAAAAACAAGCATCGCACTTGCCACTCACAAGAAATTATTATTTCGGGAGGCTGCTCCAGAGAACCTTTTTCCGGGCACCTCCTGGGACACGGACCCGCGGGTCACGGCCGAGGCGACACAAACCCTCCCCGGGTCACTCAGCGCCCGATTTTCGCCAGAGCTCCCCGCACGCGGAACCGAACCCCCGGCTCTGCGCAGACACTTGCCCGCGGCTCCAGCCTGAGGGAACGGCCCTTGCCCGCCCCCCCGACACCGCCGGCAAACACCAGAGGCCTGAAGCGGCGCGGCCCGTCCTTCCTCCCGCACTCACCCTCCTCCTCCTCCTCCTCCTCCGGCTCGCCCCGCGGTGCCCCCAGGCCCCCGGAACGCCTCTTGCTGGCAGCCGCCGGCCGGGGCGATGCTTTGCGCTTCCTGGCCATGGCGCTCCCCCGGCACTGGGCAG